>NC_091793.1:55792894-56106052 GCF_041296235.1 Equus asinus
GCTTTAGTTGATCTTTTGTCCTACTAAAATGTAATCCAGTTTATTGAACTGGTGAATTACATTAACCATTTTGACATTATTTCCTTATACATCTAACATAGTGTCCTTGTTCTATTCTTCCTCTCCTTGTATTAGAGACATCATAATAAAATGATATAATTTGTTTAAGCTAAGTGATTCTAATGATTGATAAAATAATTTGTATAGGAAACGTACTCTCTCTCTCTAAAAATATATATATATATATTTATATATATATATAAAATTATGTACCATGGACCAAAAAGGTAGGACTTCCACCTTCATGTCTATAGTTATTCCTTCATACCAAGTGGTCTGCTTCAGCTTTGTTCCTTGTACAGTGAGAATGATAATGGGATTTGGGAAATGCTGCATCGAGACGGGGAAGTGTGCCCAGGCTGATCAGTGGGCTTATGAAGGTACATGTGAGACAGCTGGCTCCAGTAGACAACTGGAGTCACTCAAGGCCAGGCCTTCTCCTGAGGAGAACTGTCACCAAAAAGCACCCCGACTACTCCCCTGCCTCAACTGGAGGTCATTACACTCTGTGGTCACATGCTCTATGCATATGCTCTCTGATCTCAGTTGCATTTTTTCCTCTGGCGTAAGGTAACAGAACATTATATCCACTGTGTACTTACTAGTGCTCAACACTCCTGACATCTTTAAGTCCTGCCCTTCCATTGGTATACGGATGGGGGAAAGAGGATGGGAGGGGCTATTTGGGCTTACCGGGAAATATGCAGAAATTGATACTGGGTTTTTACCTTGGGAAACTAGAAGTATTAATAAAAATACAAATTTAGGTCACAGAATTAATGAGAGTAAGACTGTAGCTTTCATTTGGAGCATTACAACAAAACACAATATGGGTTTTATCATTTAAAAACTACTATCATATAAATAGTTTTATATAACATTCACGACCAATTAGTGACCTCACTAGAGAAAATAGTATTTTTCCATTTACAGATGAGAGAACTGATTTTGAGAAGTGAAATGACTTACCAGATCTCATATATATGAGCAATAGATTTAAGGCAGGAAGTAATACCTTCTACTTTAAAAAAAAATTTCTTAATATTTATGTATTTCAGCTTTACATATTCATTGATAAAATAAACATAAATAAAGTTCTAGCAACTTGTCCGTTTATTACAAATATATATCAAATTTCTGTCTTAGAAAATCAACTTTAGCGCATTTCTATTCAGGTTTAATGACTTCAAGGGATAGCTTTTAGACAACTACTCTGTTTTCACCCAAAGGCATTCCATATCTAATGGAATTACACCTGAAGCTATAAAAACACAAAATGTTCGGAAACGACTCCTAGGTAAGTGGCTTAAGCAACTGGGTGGTCAGTGGTTAGCAAAGCACCATTGGCTAAAATAGAGAAGATGTGATCAAGATAACTTTGGGGGAGGAGCAAGGGTTATATTTTCATACAGTATATTTGAGGATGCAACTTAACAAAAAGTACAAATATCAAGGAGGCAGTATGGTCATATAAGTCTGCTGCACCAGGGATGTGGTACAAGCTGTAAATGGGGCTTCATCAGCATATCAAAGTGGACATGGTTTAGCTAGAAATGGCCTTGAAACACTTCAAAGAGGAGAAAGTATTTCAAATATGATGAATTCTGGAAAGAAATGGTATAAGGAGTACTTGAAAACATTTCATTGGCCTGGTAGAAACAAAATTCATTTTTGGAGGGACTTGTATCAGAGTTTGATCAGAGAAACAGAACCACTTGTATAAATAAATAATTTATTCTAGGAATTCGACATTGAACAATTGTGAGAATTCATTATGCTATCCTGGTGTGGCGCTGTGGCTGGAAGTCAGTAGGGCAGTCCATTGCTAAGGGAAGATTGACTTTGATGTGAAGGGGAAAACGTGGAAAAACCAGAATATCCAAGAATGACTGGACTCTATGAGTACCGAATGGAACAGATACTGGTCTCCAGTCTCCTCCGAGCCTTCAGCTTTGATGGTAGCCATGTCCTGCAGGAACAGCTGGTCGTTTTTGTCAATGAGCTAAAAGTGCAAAAAGCCAAGGAGTCCAAGATCTTTAAGAGACTATGCGGCAGCAGCTAGAGTTGCTGGGGGCGGAGCTGCAGCCCATCCCAACCACGTGAGCTACCAGGTGAACGACAACCTGTCGGAGCTGCGGCAGCACCTCGTCACCTTCTCTGTCCTTCATACACTAACAAAGAACATCGCCTCCACCGTCTAAATTTCGGTAACGACGCCTCTTGTGACCCATGCAACCAGACCTACGCAAGGAAGGGAATGCAGGGAAACTAGTTCCAGTTTAGCAAACTTGACGCGGCAAAAATTCTTCCGAGGGCCGAAGAGTGAATGGGAGGTGAATACAGATCTACAGCTCTTTCAAGGGTTTTCCTGAAGCAGACAGAATTAAAATGGAAATGTTTTTGTTTTTTGATTTACTTTTGTTCTACAAGGTGGTTGATAATTGAGCATTATTTATAAGATGGTAGATAACGGAGAATGAATGAGCAGAAACGGAGAGGTTAATGCTGAAGGGGCAAGAGAATAAGGAAGAACTAACAAAGTCCTTGAGAAGATGAGATGAACGATAGCTGCTAATATACCAGGGTCTAGGATATTTCTTTTCAGTCTTTCTTTTTGCTCTGCATTTCTCATGGAATTTAGTGGTTCACAGCACAGACTCTGGGACAAATTGTCTGGCTTTAAATCTTGACGCTATTACTTAGTTGTGTGACAAAGCGCAAGAATCCTTTTGAATCAGATTCTTCTTTTTAAAATGGCAATACTAGTAGAAGTAACTCAAGGGTCACTGGGGGATAAAATGGTAATTGTGTCCACTCATAGGTCATTGTAAAGATTAAATAAGGTAATATTTGGAATTCCTGTAGAACATATGGGTAATTTGTAAGTGCTCTGTTGTTTAAATATTTGAGTGGCTGCAGTATGTAAAATTCTTTTCAATTATTTTGTCGAGGTCCTAATAACATTGTGTAATTTCGGGTGTACAATGTTATTTATCAGTGTCTGTATAGACTGAATTGTGCTAATCACCAATAGTTGAATTTTTATCTGTCACCATGCATATGTGCCCCTTTACCCCTTTTGCCGACTCCTCAAACTCCTTCCCCTCTGGTAAACACTGATCTATTTTCTTTATCCATATGTTTGTTTATCTTCCACATATTAATGAAATAATGCAGAGTTTGTCTTTCTCTGTCTGGATTATTTCACTTAACATCATACCCTCAACGTCCATCCATGTCGTTGCAAATGGGACGATTTTGTCTTCTTTATGGCTGAGTATATTCTATGGTATATATATACCACATCTTCTTTATCCAGTAATCAGTTGATGGGCACTTGGGCTGCTTCCATGTCTTGGCTATTGTGAATAATGCTGCGATGAACTTAGGGGTGCATAAATCTCTTTGAATTGTTGATTTCAAGTTCTTTGGATAAATTCTCAGTAGCAGGATAGCTGGATCATTTAGTATTTTTATTTTTAGCTTTTTGAGAAATCTCCACATTATTTTCCATAGTGGCTGCACCAGTTTTCATTCCCACCTGCAGTGTATGAGGGTTCCCTTTTCTCCACATCCTCTCCAACATTTGTTATTTTTGTCTTGCCATTCTAAGGGATATAGGTGACATCTCATTGTAGTTTTGATTTGCCTTTCCCTAATAATTAGTGATGTTGAACATCTTTTCATGTGCCTGTTGGCCATCTGTATATCTTTTTTTGAAAAATGTCTGTTTATATCCCCTGCCCATTTTTTTATCAGGTTGTTTGTTTTTCTATTGTTGAGTTGTATGAGTTCTTTATATATTTTGGAAATTAACTTCTTGTCAGATATATGGTTTGCAAATATTTTCTGCCAGTTGCTGGGGTTGTCTTTTCATTTTGTTCATGGTTTCCTTTGCCTTGAAGAAGCTTTTTAGTCTTATGTAGTCCCACTTGTTTATATTTTCTTTTGTTTCTCTTGCCTGAGTAGACATTGTATTTGAAAAGACGCTGCTAAGGCTGATGTCAAAGAGTGTATTGCCTGTATTTTCTTCTAGGAGTTTTATACTTCCAGGTCTTACCTTCAAGTTTTTAATCCATTTTGAGTTAATTTTTGTGTATGGTGTAAGATAATGGTTTATTTCATTCTTTTGCATATGGCTGTCTAATTTTCCCAATACCATCTATTAAAGAGACTTTCCTTTCTCTGTTATATGTTCTTGGCTCCTTTGTCAAAGATTAGCTGTCCATAGACGTGTGGGTTTATTTCTGGGCTCTCAATTCTGTTCCATTGATCTGTGTGTCTATTTTTGTGCCAGCACTAGGTTGTTTTGATTCCTGTAGCTTTGTAGTGTATTTCAAGTCAGGGATTGTGATGCCTACAGCTTCATTCTTTTTTTTCAGGATTGCTTTGGCTATGCAAGGTCTTTTGTTGTTCCATATGAATTTTAGGATTCTTTGTTCTATTTCCGTGAAGAATGTCATTGGGATTCTGATTCGGATTGCATTGAATCTATAGATTGCTTTAGGTAATACAGACATTTTAAATATGTTTGTTCTTCCAATTCATGAGCATGGAATATCTCTTCCAAAGAATATAAATTTTTAAAAATTGGTTTTGGTTAACATTCTAGTGGTAAGATTTCTATTATGTAAATTTCTTTACAAATATTGTCTTATTAATCCATAGTATCTGAGCACGTGGAATGTAAAAAATGTGTGTAACTTTTTCTTTTTTTGTTATGGACTTTGAGGAAAACCACTTGTACATTCAGAAAACTTCTATGTCAAAAAACACTTTTTTGGGGGCCGGCCCCGTGGCGGAGTGGTTAAGTTCGCGCACTCCACTGCGGTGGCTCAGGGTTTGGATCCTGGGTGCGGACATGGCGCCGCTCGTCAGGCCACGTTAAGGCAGCCTCCCACATGCCACAACTAGAAGGACCTGCAACTAAGATAGACAACTGTGTGCAGTGGGGGTTTGGGGAGATAAAGCAGAAAAAAAAAACCCACTGTTTTTGTTGTTTTTGTTTGCATTACATAATGCTGTGGTGAACATCTTTGCATGTAAGGATATGTGCATTTAAATTATTTCTATAGAATAAGCTACTAGAAGTGGAATTAGTGAGTCAGTGATTTCCAGCATTCTTAATGTTCTGTCTGATGAGTAATAAAGAAAAAGTCTAAAAACTAAGTTTTAACTATGTTCTTTTAAAAATTATCTTAAAAGTTAATAAAATTTCAGGAGGTTAGTTCGTTAAATGACTAAATGGTAGATAGTATTAAAACTTTATTAAAATTAAATATTTTAGCAACATATGTCTATAATTTAATTCTAAATCCCCATGCTAAACTCTATTAGATACTATGAAACTATGACTTTTCTTCAGCTGTAAATCTTTTAAAATGAACATCGGGCTTTCCATAGAAAAAATGCTTTCCTTAGACATTTAAATTATACTAGTTGCAGTAGTTTTTTATATTCTCTTACTATTTGCTCTTCTTTTGTACCTAATGTTTACAATCATAGATTTTTATCATGAAACTTAAAAACACACTAATGTGAGATAATATACATAGCTTCTGCACTTCACTGATTGTCAATTACCATTTTGATTATGTCCCTTTTACATTTCACAATTAAAACATATGGATAATTTCTTTGCACCACAATTGCATTTGTTATCATATTAACTAGTGGCAAGCCTGCCAAGATAGTATTCCCACCTGTCTCTAGAAATATAAGAATCTCCTTTGCATTACTAATTTGACCACAGTTGATCTCCTCCAATGTGATTCACCTACTGTTGGGACATTTGTTAACGACCATAAGTATGTCTTTATTTCAAGTGTTAATCATGATTTTATAATGTACAGTTATGACAAATGTCCTTAAACATTTTCTGGATGAATGCCCACAATTCACAAATACTCATTTGCTTGTTGAAAAAATTACATTGTGAATAAGGTAGAAGAATATATGCTTTCACAAGAGAAGAAAGAATTTTACCCTATGTAAGAATATTCACTAATAGTGCCATAATCACTGTTATTGTAAGCTGCCTCATTTTCTTTGCAATCATCTGTCTTTGGAGTGGAAAGATCGGCTGTTCCTGAGAGACAGAGGCTAAATAAAATGCATTTCATTTTTTCTTTCTGCCATCAATCTGATGTTCACATCCACAAGAAATAGGAAAAGTACATTCTTTAAAGAGTGTACTCTCGTGGTTTCCTTGATGCTATACTCTCCTGCACCTCTCTAATCTCTTCCTCTTTTTCTCTTTATATCATCATAGTCACTACCAATTAGATACTTACAATTTTAGAATACACTAGTGAGTATTCCAAATGCATTTTCTCCTTTAATTTTCTAAATAACACTGTTGGGTATTTTATTGCAGAAAGGAAACTAACTTACCACAAAATAATAATGTTAGTAAGAAATAAAGATGCAGATTAAATTCAGAAGGTGTGACTGACTCAACTCAAGCATTTAACCATTATGGTTCTCCCCCTCAACCCTCACCCCCCCATCACCAGTTTCTTTTTCCATAATAATCCCTTAAGTGGCAGCAGGACCTAAATTTCTGTCCAGTGTCGTCTACTCTTCTTATTCTGCTTTCCTTCAGTGATTTCTTTTCCATGATTTCAGATTCTAATGTAGTTTAGAGGCTTCTATGTTTTTTTCATAAGCTGAGAATCTGCTTCTGAGCTCAAGAGTCTTAGTTTTGTCTGCCTGTGGACACCTGCGTCAGAGCGTTCCACCAGAACTTCAGTGTCATTATACCCAGAATTGATTACATAATTTCCTCAGCTTCTTTCTCTCTCTGCCAAACTAGTCTTTATCTTGAATTTTCTCTCTGTGATTGCTTCAATATTCATGAGGTCCTTAAGAAGTCGCCTGTAAGAATTCATGAAATCCTTAAGAGTCTTTAAGAAGCCTCTTTCCCATTCCACATTTTAACCATTCAACCAAGGCCTAGTGATCCCAATTCCTATAAATATGAATTCATCTTCATTCTCTATCCTCACTGCCACTAGCATACCATGTCTCTCCCTCATTGTCTCTATAACAGAATAATTCATCTTTCTTCCATTTCAAATCCATTCTTCAGGTAACCTCAAAGTGATCTTCCAAAAATATTTTATTAGAATCCTGTTATATATAGTCAAGGTAAATTTCAAATTCCTTAACTAGCCCAGAAACACATCATAATCAATATTATGCTAATATTTCTAACCTCATTATTCGCTCCTCCTCCTGTAATCGAAGTTCTCTTAACAAATAGAATTTCTTACTGTTTCCTGCTTTGAACCTAAGCCTACCCTGTCTTCTATGTTTTTAAAAGCCTGTCAACCTGAAAAAAGTTTTTCCTGTCTTTCAAGATCAGGCTTAATTTTCCCATTCTCCATGAAATTCTTCTTGGTTGTTATTTTAAGTTCTATTAAAATATAACATAAGTAGATAAAAGTACTCAAACAATAAATATACTGCCTAAATTGTTATCTTAAGGATTTCTGTTTACTTGTTTCAAGTTTTGCTTTTAGTACTTTGACCTTCCTCTACCAGGTCCCTCCTGTCACACTCCAAAATCTTCAAAATACACAGTAGTTTTTAGTTTTACTAAAATTCCAAAGTATTTTAGATATGCAATAATTTCAGTGTTATTAATCTTATCAACAGCTCCTTTTTATATAGGGATACACTTTTCTCCTTCTCTTCACCAACCCAGAGTTTTGTCTCACTTTAGAAAAATGTTTTCTCGTTTTTGTTTTAGTTTACATTTTAAAATTAAGAACAGTAAGCATATTTTCCTATATGAATGACTATTTTAATTCTTTCCAAGAGCAGTCAAGTTATGTCTTTGCTTATTTTTTCCCAATAAGGTATTTCTTTCTATTTTCTGTTGATGTGAAGTCTTCAAATCAGCAGACAGCATAAAATAAAGTAAATTAAGTTTATACGTAAAGTAAGTCATCTATTTGTCTGTTATGCATTGCAAATATTTTTGAAACTCTTTTTCTTTTATGAACTTGTTAAAGTTTTTCCTGCATTTTCTCCCTTTTTTATATGAGTAAATTTTTTCAGTCTTCGTTTTTGTGGCTTATGGATTCTCTGTCATCCTTAGAAAAGTCTCTTTAGTTGAACACATGAAAGAAAAATTATTTCTCCCAGTACTTCTCTTGAATTAAGTTTTGTATTTTTAAATTGAATGCTTCTGGGATTAATTCTGTAATAAGGTATACAGCAGAAGTCCGGGTTTACTCAAATAGCTAGTCAATTTCCCTACCGTCGTCTCTTTACTAATCCATGTTTCCTCCACTGATTTTCATAGATTACATTAACTTATGTTTGGGGGGGTTATTTCTGCATTCTGTATTATGCTCCATTGATCTGTTAGTCTAATCATGCACCAATAATTTATTTTATTACCTACAGCTTTATCCTTTGATATCCAACTGAAATATTTCTTTTGCCATCATCCTAATCCTCCATTTTACGAAATTTCTTATTATTCTTGGCTATTTCTCTTTTCATATCAAATTTACAACCCGTTTCTCTAGTTCAAAAATAAAGCTGCATTATTTAAAATATCAATTTAGGAAAATGGCATTTTAAAATTATTAATCTTCACATTCAAGGACAGAGTAGGCATTTCCATTTATTTAAAGAGTTGTCTCTGCATGCCTTTTGTATTTTTCATATTCCAGAAAAGTTTATTATTGGGCACTTTATATATATACTTTGCCAATTGTGAAGGCAATATTCTAATCAATTTCTTTCTCACTGCTTAAAACGTATTTAATAAAATGCATTTCTACATATTTGTCTAAGTAGTTTTGAATCAAGCATATTACTGACTTTACTTACTATCTGATCATTTTTTTACACCTATTTTCCACCCTTTATTTTCTAACATATAATCATACCTTATGGAGGAAAAAGAGTTGGCCTCCTTTTTTTCCAGTTGTATACCACTTATTTCTTTATCTTTTCTCATCTATAGGTTACTGGCATGAGGACACTCCTTTTGAGGCATCTACAATTCTATACTCCATTCTCATCATTCTCCCCTCCCTTAATATTTATACAGTCTCTCCTGCTCAGAAATGCTTCATCAGACAGTCAGGGAATGGACAAAAGCACTGGCATCTGATCTGTAAATTGTTTCCTAACAATTGTCTCATTACGGCCTACCTTCCTACCTGGGGCCTCCTGTTTCCTCAAAAATGTGACAAATAGTGGGAGGAATAAATTGATAATACATAAATACATTGCTATGTCAAAAGTCATAGAGAGCAAGATAGTTAATATACATTATTCTGCACTTGTCTGTATTCTGTCAAGAGGAACAGGGAGACAGTCATTACAACATTGAGAAAAACTCCTCTGAGTAAAACTTCTGTTTTGTGATTCGATTAAATCCTTCTAAGTGCTTAAAATGTGGCGATCAGCTAATTGGTTTATTCACTCATTTATTCATTTACTTGTTCAACAACTACATGCAGACATTGTTCTAGGCAGTGGAAATATGGCAATAAGCAAAACAAAGTCCATGTACTCATAGAACTTTCATTCTAGTGGAAGGAGTGATAATAAAAAAAAAGTTGTTGGGATTAGATAACATGTAAATAACATTGAAAGCATTGGGCCCAAAAGCAATAAGCCCAGGATTTAGTGTACAGACTGAAGGCCCAAGGATTGATCCTGGAGATATACTAATATTGTGACATTGGTGAAATTAGGAACAATAAGAATATGAGTCTGAAATAGATATGAAGGTAGAAAAACAATCAAGATAAATGTGTGTTCTGGATTTCAAGTAAGAGCATGTTTTAGGAAAGAGGTAGTGTTCAACTGCACTAAGTCTTCAGCCCATAGAATGAGGATTTGGAATTGACCATTGGATTTGGTACTGTGCAGACCGTTTCTGACTTTAACATGTTTTGGTTTTGTGGAGTGGAAGGATTGAATCAAGACTCGAATGAGTTCAGGAGAGAATGAAGCAAGGAAGTAGATAGTGGCCTGGTACATTCCTTTGAAGTTGTTTTGAAAGCATATGTACAGTCTAGGGAGTTTTGCTATTGTGTGTGTGTTATTTTTCTTTAAGGTGGGAAATGTTCAGCATGTTTGATCTAGTACAGAGGGAATAATTGTAATTCAGAACAGGGAATATCATTTAAAAAGCAAAATGTTAATAGTCCAGGGGTAATGGGAACCAGGGCAGAGGTAGAAGAGTTGGCCATTGAGGGGCACACATAATTCATTCATGACAGCAGGAGATGAGATACTGTATATGGTTACTAATGCAGGATGATTGGTGAAGCCATAATATGGAAAATCTATTCCAATTTCTTCTATTTTCAAGTGAAATGAGTAGATAATAAAATCATAAACAGAGAGGAGAGAAATGTTGATATATTGAGAAACGTTGAAAAAGTGCAAATAGTCTTTCTAGAGTAACATGTGAGTTGAAAGGCAACACTGTTAGAGGGCACTAAGGTCTCATTTAAGGTTAACTGCTATGGATTTAAAATGGGAAGTGTCAGAATAGTTGAGTGCACTGCTGGAGAAGGTGAAGATTTGGAGAATAAAATTGAGGCAGTGAAAGGAAGGGAGTTGGGAGAGTGTGCAAAGGACATAGTATAGTTTTTATTAACTATAGACTCTAGTTGGCTCTAATAATCTAATTGGATCTAATAATGTAATGGATAAACTGTGAAGGGAGGATGTAAGAGATGTCGATGCACAGCGAGAAAGGTAGAAGTGGTTGTACGGGTCACCCTCCCATCCTATTTGAGTGGAAAAACAACACGTACGAAAAGGATTTGCAAACATATTAGTAGCTGTGGGAGAGAGAAAACAAAAGCCACCCTCCATTCACGTGCTTCTCCAGAGAGAGAAACTAGTGACTAGAAAAACAGCAAAAATCAGAAACGCTTCCCACACTAAAACATTACCTAGTTAAGTAGATTGAAAAGATGTATCACATTCCAGGAAAATCCAATATAAAGAGAATCAAAAAAGAGAAATAAATTTTTAAAAATCTATGAAAGAGAAGAAAAAGCTAAAGAATATTTTGACTGAAAAAATGATATATCTGATAATAAAAATGTCTGGTAAATTTGGTAATTGTGTGTATAGGTTAATCTTTGGGTTCTGTGCTACTTACATTGAAATTTTCTCATGAAATTGGCAAGAACAATTTTTGTTTTTACTTATTGTTACATTTAAAGAACTGAACACAGAATGACCTTGTCCTGATTTTGATCCTGACTCATTGCAAAAGTCTTCCCTGCACTCTGCTGACTTCAGCATGAGGAGCCTGACTGCATTGTTGCTAAACTGCCCTGTAGTATCCTTTTTTCCGATGTGCTTCCATCACATCATCCTAGTGCGTCTTCAATTACCTTTCCTCACTTTTCTTCTGTTAAGATTAGAAGCATCGGGCCGGCCCCATGCCGAGTAGTTAAGTTCGCGTGCTCCCCTTCGCGGCCCAGGGTTTTGGTGGTTCACATCCTGAACATGGATGTGGCACTGGTCCTCAGGTCACGTTGAAGCAGCGTCCCATATAGCACAACCAGAGGCATGCACAACTAGAATATACAACTATGTACTGGGAGGCTTTGGGGAGAAGAAGAAGAAGAAAGAAAAAGATTGGTGACAGATGTTAGCACAGGTGCCAATCTTTAAAAAAAAAAAAAAGATTAGAAACATAGTTCTCCCATTCCTAAAAGTTACTGTACCCATTAGAAAAGATATTCGGGATTTAATTGGATAATTCAGAAATTTCCATTTAACTTAGTAAAAGTATTTTTATCACCTTTAAAATATTCCTTTGTGGAATTTATAGTATTATTCACATTTTATAAATATATTGATTTAAGAATGTTTTGTTGCGCATTACACCATACTTATTAGAAGATTGTGCTAATTAAATTAATCTTAAACATTTTAGAGATACAATGTCCATTAAATACTACAACCATTATTTACTTAATAAAGGTGACATAAACTGATCTCTGTAATTAGTGATGAAATTGCTGAATAATACATTGCATATTATAGCAACACAACAAAGTAAGAATAAAAGCAGTAATATAAGTGTCTGGTCGAAGTGCTGTGTGTTCCCCACACTTCATCTTTTGGAATCCTAACACCTGATGTAACCATTTTAGGAGGGGGAGCCTTTGGGAGGCAATTGCTTCATGAGGGTGGAGCCCTCATCAACGGGATTAGTGCCCTTATAAAAAGGGCCTCCACAGAGCTCCTACCCCTGCCACCAGATGTGGATACAGGGAGAAGTGTGTGACTGGGAAGAGGGCCCCTGTCTGTCTGCGCTGGCACCCTGATCTCGGACTTCCAGCCTCCAGAACTAGGAGAAATGTTTGTTGTTTATAAGCCACCTGGTCTGTGGTATTTTGTTACAAGAGCCTGAGTGGACTAAGGCGAGTTAACATTTTTAATCCTTAATATGTTCTAGGTTTTATACCTGGCACTGTAGATATTATTTACTTTCTACCTCCTAGCAAATATGTGAGAGATGTCCTAATATTTTTATTCTATAGATGGGGACACTGACGCTTACAGTGGGTGTGTCTTGCCAAAGGTCAAGTTGTTGAAGCTGGAATTTAAAATCAGGAGGTCTGATGCTGAGATTCAATCCATAACTATTAGGACAAAAAGTTGTTACACACAAAGCAACAATCTACATGAAAATACCAGCCAATATTATTGTGAAATTTCTTTCATTTTTTGAAATTCCGGGATGACATTCGGGTAACATGAAAATTTCAAAGGAAGATCTACGTCTAAAATGCATGACTATTCCTATCAGCAGTTTGCAAGAATTGTATTAGTAAATCATGTGGGAAACATGATGTATTAATGGCTATTTATCATGAGTCATTCTCATCTTTCATTTCAATGTTGAAAGATAGGAGTTTTAATTTACAACAGTGGCTACATGAACTACCACTAGATAATGGGCAAAAAAAAAAAAAGGAATAAAATTCTAGAAATGGAGGAAATGTAGAAAATATATTAATGTGAGACTGTGTGTACAGTCTGTATCTTTAAAGAATCTTTTTCTTTTTCAGACTATAAGTTTTTCCCTTGTATCTCATTTGACATCCTTTATGGCCCTACATATTTTAAAAGACTTACAACAGTGCTGACTAATATGACATAAAATCATTCACTTTGACTTTGAATGGAAATTTTGAAATATTGATTTCCAAGCTCTGCTGACTGATGCTTTTATAAATACCAAACAGCTTAGCTTCACGTGATTTTCTTGAATGGCAGCCGTGATTTTAGAGGCTTTTGTAGCCTTCAATTCCATTTTTTGCTTTCTTGCTCTTAAATTAGAAAAATAATCCACAAAAATCTGGTGAGTTCACAAAATCCCACCTGAAACTAAAATAAATAAAATGGAAAAAAACCCCTAAAAACCAGCCGTTTGTTTTGACATCTGCCTTTGCCAATTGCCACCTTTATTTACCAGAGACTTGAGGATAGAAAGCTAAAGAACACCTCATTAAAACTGTACGCGGAATACATCTGCTACGCTTGAAATCAAATAATTTACCAGCCACTTGTTATTCAAACCTGTATTTAATGCCATTTTTTATAGAACATGAGAGAACTTAAACGGTAAGTATATCCGTAACAATAATGATACTACTAATAACAAAGATTCAATAAATTATCTTTTTAATTGTTGAGGGGTTGTTAGAAGATTGTTTTTTCCCTTCATATTTTGCAAGCCACACCTGAAGAGCCACAGAGGGAGAAAATTAATCACCACAACACTTAAAATGCAACTTGGAGTTTAGTGGAATGAGCACTTCATTGAATTAGTTATGTTAAATGGTCAAAATCAAGAACAATTCTTTTATATTTTTATATATAAAATGCAAATAAAAATCAAATGCAATATAAATGCTCTCCCTATCTGTAATACATATACATATGTGTGTGTATGTGTATAAAACGTCTAACTTGAACTTTAACCACGAAATCTAAAACCTCAGAACTAGAGTGACGTTTGTCATCATTTAATCACCCACCTAATTGAAGCCCACAACACGTGCTCTTTCTTGCTCCCATTTCACAGATGATTAAACTGAGATTCACAGATTCTATTTGCCAAAAGTCATTTCATAACTAGTAAGTGGCAGAGATCTTGTTCTCCAGTATCCGAGCTTAGAATTTTTTCTCCAAACGTGAATTAAATAACTTTATAAGCAAATGATGAAGAAAGTTGACAAGATAATAATAAAATGCAAAGTGTACAAATAGTTCAGTTAGCAGCATTATTGGGATATTTTTGTAGTTTGGGTTCATACCATTATGTAGATATTGTTTATGTATTTTTTTAAAAGTTCAGTAATTCAAGTTCTGAATATTTTTGTACTGAAATAAAGGTAGATAAACTTTAGTTCTAATTTAGTGTAGACCAATCTTCCTGTTTTATTTCTCTTTTCCTTCTTATATTAGTCTCTTTTTTTCATCTCTTCTATTCCTTTCCCTCATATATATACACACATACACTTCTAACACATACTCACACATACACACACAATTAGTTTACAAAAACAGAGCACAGTTTTTTTTTCTCTTTATGGCTTATTTAAATATGGAAAAATATTTGTAGATATCAAATTTAAAACCTGTGAAAAGATCCTAGACCTGTACTTAATAATCAGAATATAGCCTTGGAAAAAGTGTTTAGCTGTGTATGCATTTGGTGTTTATCTCAATTTTTGTCTTTATAACTCAACTTGATTAACGTATAATTCACATCCAATAAAATACACAGAAATAAAATGCACAGTTTGATAATTTTTTCACAAATATACGTACCCATGGGACTAATACCTCAATGATCCTGTTATCCCCAAATATTCCATCATATTCCTTTGCAGTCAATCCCCCACCCTCACCCCCACCCCCAGGCAACCAGTGATCTGCTTTCTGTCACCATTTAATTGTTTTGCATATTCTAGAATTTCATATAAATGAAATCATACAGCATTTAGTCTTTCGCACCGGATTTCTTTTGTTCAACATAATGTTTTTGAGATTCATCATGTTGTGTTCGTTATATTAATGAGTAGTATTCTAGTTTATGATGAAAGTTACTAAACACATTCCCATCTAGGTCTTTTTGAGACGAGTTTTTGATTACTTCAGGTAAATACCTAGTAGAGAAATTTCTGGGCTATATGGTAAGTGTCTATTTGACTTTGTTAAGAACCTGCCAAGGAGTTTTCCAAAGTATTTGTCCATTTTAGTTTCCATTGGCTGTAAAGGAGAGTTCCAGTTGTTCTATCCTATTCAACATGTGGTATTATAACCAGCCTTTTAAACTTAGCCATTACATGCATGTTTATCTCATCGTGATTTTATTTTCCTTTCTCTGAAGATTAATGATGGTGAGTATCTCTTCACGTCCTTATTGACCATTTGAATATCTTTTTGTTGAAGTGTACAATTTTTTTGTCCATTTTTAAAAATTGGGTTTTTGCCGTAAGAGACTTTTCTATAGTCTACTTACGAGACTTATGTCACATACATTTATTATGAATCATTTTTCACACTATGTGGTTTGCCTTTTCATTTCCTTAGCAGTGTCTTTCAAAGAATATAATCTTTTTACTGTTTGTGAAACCAAACCCTATTAGTAATCTATTGCTGTGTAACAGGTTTCTCCCACATTTAGCCGCTTAAATCAACAACACTTATTATCTTACATAGTTGTGAGAGTCAGTAATCTAGGAACAGCTAGCTAGATGTTTCTGGCTCAGGATCTCTCATGAGGCTGCAGCAAATCTGTTGCTTTGACTGGAGCTGGCAAATCTTCCAACCTCACTCACATGGTTGTTGTCCAGTCTCTAGGTCCTCCTACACAGGCTTCTCTACAGAGCTGTTACGGCAAGGCAGCTCAATTTCCTGAAAGGGTGTCATCCAAGGAAGGGAGGGAGATAGAGATAGAGAGAGGGAGAGCAAGAGACTAAGAGATCAAGACGGAAACCATGGTGTCTGATATAACTTCATCTCAGAAAATGACATATGATCACTTCTGCCATAGTCAATTGGTCACACATACCAACCCTAGTACTACGTGAGGGATTACACAAAGATGTGAATACCAGGAAGCACCAGGGATGACCAGAATGATCTTGGAGACTAGCGACTATGCACGTTTATTAATATTTTCTTTTGTGATATTGCTTCTGTATCTTACCTGAGTGAACTTTATCCACCTGAATATTATAAGGATTTTCTCTTTTGTTTTCTTACATAAATTTTAAGTTTTAACATTTCTGTTCAGGACAATTACCCATTTCAAGTTACTTTTTTTGTATAGTGTGATATAAAGGTTGAAGTTTCATTTATTACATGTGCATTTCTAGTGGTTTCAGTAAAAGATTATAATTTCCCCAGTGAATTATACAAGTACAAATTTAAAAAATTAATTGACAAGATTTCTATTTGCAGTAAAACTGAGTTAGCTCCAACTATTTCTCTCCTTCCCACAGATAACAACTATAATCTTTGGAGAAAATAATATGACCTGTACACACTGGGGAGAGAATCCAAATATGAAGATTATGAAAGGAGAGTCAAAACTTAGAAGGTGTGGGGTGAATTTCCTTTTTAACAGCTTTTAGCAGAAGGATAGATTGAACTCTCTTCCATGTAGGGTGGTTGAAACCTTGATAAAAACCTGAAGTCTACCTGACATTAAAAAAAAAGAGAGAGACAGAGAAAGACGTTGGGGCAAATACAGTCATTAGAAAGTGAAGGCAAACCCGGAGAGCCTGAAAACAGAAGCCCATGTTCAGTATATAAACTCTGAAGAAGCATTTGGTTGATCCCTGAATTATGTATGGATATGAAATATTCCAGCTCAAATTAAAAAAAAATAATAAATGAATCTAAAGATATGAGTTACCACCAAAGAGCAGAGTTTACGATTTTAGTCCAATTAAGTTAACAACCAACCAACACTTAACGCTCTTTGGAGGACTCCTAGAGTCTCCACAAGAATATATTAACAACGTCCAATGCAAAATAAAAATTATTCAACATACTATGAACCTAGAAAATGTAACCCATTATTAATAGAAGAGGGAATCAATTGAGACCAACTCTGCGAGCACCTAAATTTAGCAGGTAGGAACTAGCAGATAAGGATTTTAATTCAGTTACTATAACTAGGTTCAGTGAAGTAAGGAAAAATGAGTTCATAATGAATGAAAATATTTTAAATATTAACAGAGACAAAATAGAAAGTGGCAATTCTGGAACCAAAATATTACAACACATAAAAATTAAAAAAAAATTAAAGCTGGATGTTTTTAACAGCATAATGGAATTAAGAGAGAAAAAGTAGGAACTTGAAGATGAATCAACACAGGCATATCTTGTTTTACTGCACTTTGCACATACTGCATTTTTTACAAGACTTTCCACCAGCAAAAAGATTACAACTCAGTGAAAGCTCAGGTTATGGTTAGCACTTTTTAGCAGTAAAATATTTTTAAATTAAAGTATGTACTTTTTTTTAGATATAAGCTATTGCGCACTTAATGGACCACAGTATAGTGTAAACATAACTTTTCTATGCACTAGGAAACCAAAAAGCTCATGTGGTTCTCCTTATTGTGATATTCACTTTATTGTGGAGGTCTAGAATTGAGCCTGCAATATCTCTGAGGTGTGCATGTACAAATAAACTACCAAGAAGAACAAGGAGAAAAAAATTTGGAAGAAACTATCCAAACCTAAGGAATTTGAGAGAATACAAAGTGTAACATATGTTTAAGAGCAGTGGAAGGTAGCGAGAAAGAAAATGGGTAGAAAAAATATTTCAGTATATAGAAATATAAAACCCAAAACTTTCCCCAAAGATAAAGATAGAAATGTGTTGGTTCAAGAAGCTCTGTGAACTGTGAACAGGGTGCGTATAAAGAAAACCATGGGATGCACAAAATAGTCAAAGTGATAGCTAAATATAAAGGAAAATCTTACAAGCTGCCAGACAAAAATGACAGATTATATACAGGGGAACAATCACTTGAATACCTGCTGACTTCTCATCAGAAAATACGGAGGCCAAAACACTCTAAAATACTGGGGAAAAAATAATCAACTAGTTATGTCCTGTGAAAACAATCTTTAAGGCCTTTTACTCAGAGTTTTTATCATTTTATTCAGAGAAGAACTCTGAATAAAACTGGTATATAAGGAAAGTACTTCAACACAATAAGGCCATATATGACAAACCCACAGCTAATATCATTCTCAACAGAGAAAAAGTGAAAGCTGTCCTTCTAAGAACAGGAACCAAACCAGGATGCCCACTGTCACCACTCTTATTTAACATAGTATCGGAAGTCCTAGCCAGAGCAATCAGGCAAGAAAAAGAAATAAAAGGGATCCAAGTTGGAAAAGAAGTGAAACTGTCACTATTTGCAGTTGACAGTCAGATTTTATATATAGAAAACCCTAAAGAATCCACTAAAAAACTTTTATTAACACTAAATGAATACAAAAAAGTTGTAGGATACAAAATCAACATACAAAAATCAGTTGTGTTCCTATATACTATCCATGAAGTAGCAGAAAGAGAAATTAATAATACAATACCATTTACAATTGCAACAAAAAAAATACAATACCTCAGAATAAACTTTACCAAAGAGGTGAAAGATCTGTACACTGAAAACTGTAAAGCATTGTTGAAAGAAATTGAAGACGACACAAAGAAATGGAAAGATATTCCATGCTCTTGGATTGGAAGAATTAACATCGTTAAAATATCCATACTTCCTAAAGCAATCTACATACAGATTCGATGCAATCCCTACCAAAGTTCCAACGACATTTTTCACAGAAATAGAACAAAGAATCCTAAAATGTATATGGAACAACAAAAGACCCCAAATAGCCAAAGGATTCCTGAGTGAAAAGAACAATGTTGGAGATATCACACTTCCTGATTTCAAAATATACTACAAAGCTATAGTAATCAAAATAGCATGGTACTGGCATAAAGACAGACATACAGGTCAATGGAACAGAATCAAGAGCCCAGAAATAAACCCACACATATATGGACAGCTAATTTTCAACAAGGGAGCCAAGAACATACAATGGAGAAAGGAAAGTCGCTTCAATAAATGGTGTTGGGAAAACTGGACAGCCACATGCAAAGGATAAAAGTAGAACATTATTTTACGTACTGCAAAAATTTAACTCAAACTGGATTAAAGATTTGAATGTAAGACCTGGAAGCATTAAACTTCTAGAAGAAAATATAGGCAGTACACTATTCAACATCGGTCTTAGCTGCATATTTTCAAGTACCATGTCTGACTGAGCAAGAGAAACCATAGAAAAAATAAACAAATGGGACTACATCAAACTAAAAAGCTTCTGCACAGCAAAGCAAAGGAAATCATCGACAAAACAAAAAGACAGCCTAACAGTTGGGAGAAGATATTTGCAAACCATATATCTGATAAGGGGTTAATATCCACAATATACAAAGAATGCATACAGCTGAACAACAACAAAAAACTAACAACCAATTTAAAAATGGGCAAAAGATCTGAACAGACATTTCTCCAAAGAATACATACAGCTGGACAACAGGAACATGAAAAGAGGTTCAATAACATTACCTATCAGGGAAATGCAAATGAAAACTACAATGAGATATCACCTCACTCCAGTCAGAATGGCTATAATTAACAAGACAGGAAATAATAAATGTTGGAGAGAATGTGGAGAGAAGGGAACCCTCATACACTGCTGGTGAGAGTGTAAACTGGTGCAGCCACTATGGAAAACAGTATGGAGATTGCTCAAAAACTTAAGAACAGATCTACCATGTGAGCCAGCTATTCCACTGCTGGGTATTTTTCCAAAGGACATGAAAACACAAATGCATGAAGATACATTCACCCCTATGTTCACTGCAGCATTATTCACAACAGTCAAGACTTGGAAGCAACCTAGGTGTCTGTCAAGGGATGAATGGATACAGAAGATGTGGTATATATACACAAGGGGATACTACTCAGCCATAAGAAAGGATGAAATCCAGCCATTTGTGACTACGCAGATGGACCTTGAGGGTATTATGCTAAGTGAAATAAGGCAGAGGGAGAAAGTCAAATACTGTATGATTTGATCATAAGTAGAAGATAAAAACAATGAGAAACACATAGAAACAGAGATTGGATTGGTGGTTACAGGAGGGGAAGGGAAGAGAGAGGAGAGTGAAAGAGGTGATTAGACATGTGTGGTGATGGATTGTAGTCAGTGTTTGGGTGATGAACATGATGTAATCCACACAGAAATCGAAATAGATAATGATGTACACCAGAAAGTTATATGATACTATAAACCAATATTACAATTAAAAAAAGAATAAAGACAATTTTCAGACAAAATAAAGATAACAGAAGCGGTCACCAGCAAACCTGCACTACAAGAAATACTAAAGGAGGTCTCAAGGCTGAAGGGGGATGAAAACAGAAGTAATCTGGATCACCAGGAAAGAAAAAAAATCATCAAAAAAAATAATGATTAAAGAGTCAATTTACCAGGAAGATAGAACAATTATAAATGCATGTGTAAATATGTACATGAAGCAGAATTTGAGAGGATTAAAGGAAACAATAAACAATTCAACAACTATAGTTATAGACATTTAAATCCATCTTTCAGGATTTAATAGAACAAATGTATTTTAAAAATTGGCGACAACATAAATTATGTGAAAAACGCTATCAACATATTGACCTAATTGATATTTATGCAAAGCTGGGTGTTACAGCTGCAGCACAAATGTTTTCAAATCCACAGCATGCATTAATCAAGACAGACCACATGCTGACCCATAAGTCACTACACATTTCAAAGGACGGAAATAACTTCTAAATAATACATACATCAAAAAAATCCCCAGGGAACACAGAAGATATTTCAAACTTCATGAAAACAAAAACATATCCAAACACATGGATGTCTGGAAATTCCAGCCTGAATAAGACAATTCTAAATAACCCACAGGTCAAAAGAAGAAATCAAAAATGACCCTAGAAAATAGTTTGAACTGAAGAAAATGAAAACACACACATCAAAAACTGCAGATGTCGCTGTTGAGTAATCAACCAGGAGGCCACTGATGGAGGGGCTCTAACGCCCTGGGAGTTTACGAGCAAACGGCACCCCCAGGCAGAGTCATGTCCTGTAAACGCACTCGGATCCCAACTAATAAAACTGAGGAACAAAGGGAACCGACAGCCAACTAGGTTTTCCCAAATAAGGCAACCGCTTAAGCTGTAGCCAATCAGATAGTTTCCTTGCTTTGCTTCTGCGTCTGCTCTATACAACCCTTCCCAGCCCGGTTGGAGGAGCGCGCCGAACCGCGCGATGTTTGCTCAAACTCTTGAAAATTCTAATGCGCCTCAGTTTATCTTTTAACCTAGCTAAAGCAGTACTTTGTATTTTATAGCACTAAATGCCTAAATAAGAAAAAAACTCAAAATAAATGACTTCAACTTTCACGTTGAGGAACAAGGAAAAGATCAAATTAAAGCCATAGCAATTAGAATAAACTAAATAATAAAGACCAGACTGAAAATCAATGAAATATGAAATAAAAACAACAGAAACAATCAATGAAATCAAAAGGTGGCTCTTTGAGAAGATCAATAAAATTGATACAATTCTAGCTAGGATGATAAGGAAAAAAAAGAAACAAGAACATCTAGAATGAGAGAGGTTACATCTCTGTAGAGTCTACAGATATGAAAAGGATGTTAAGGGAATATTATGAATGATTTTGGCCAATAAATTCAACAATTTTGATGAACAAATTTCTTTGAAAACAAAACTACCACAGCTTACTATATAAGTTATAGAAGATCTGAATAGCCCTATATCTACCAAGGAAATTGAATTTCTAATGAAAATATTACCCCTCAGAGAAAGCTCCCCAGTCTAGTTTAACTATTAAATTCTATCAGATATTTACAGAAGAATCAATCGCAATTCTACACAAACGCTTTCAGTTAATTTAGGAGGAGGGAATACCTCTCAATTTAGGAAATTTAGGAGAGGCTGGAATTACCATAACACCAAAATCAAATGTAGCACAATTAAACTACAGACCAATATCCTTAATGAACATAGATGCAAAATTATATATAAAATTTTAGCAAGTGGATTCCAACAATAAAAGAAGATAAATTAATATCAAGTAGGTTTTACTCCAGGAATACCAGGTTGATTTAACATTCAGAAGTCAATTGATGTAATTCACTATGTTAACAAACTAAAAATGAAAAAAAGTTACGATCATCTTAATAAACAGAAACTCTTTTGACAATATCCAAGATACATTCCTGATAAAAACTCTCAAACTAGGAACAGATGAATACTTCCTCAACCTGATCAGAGCATTTATTCTTGCTTTTTCTCATCAATATTTTAGTTTCAATGTACAGATATTTTACATATATCTATTTAATCATCTACATCATTTCATATTTTTGATGCTTTAATATACTTGGGAAACCTGGGAATTTTAATAAACCCCGGAACGTTTTCGGGGGCGCAGAACCTTTCTGTGAACAAGAGATATATACATATTTTTTTTTTAAATAAAGTGTGTTTCGATTCGAGGGCTGCAGGAACGGGAGTGGGGCTGGGATCCCGGAGCGGCTCAGTGGAGCCTTGCCTGCATCTCAGGGCCCCGGAACCCATTAGCAGCTCAGCTTTGATCCCGTTCCTTTTAAAAAGTGTTAAAAAATAACCTAAGAAGACAATTTAGGTGCTACAAACAAACTTTAACACCATGAAATGAACAGTCTCCTTTCGAAGAACTGCAAAATGGGGCGGAAGGCAAGAAGACTTTATAGGAGAAAGAATAAAGAACAAGGAAGAGAAAGAGAAAATACCGGATTGACTGGGGCCACGTAGGCAACCTTGTTTGAGGTGAGAAGACCCGGAGTGGCCTTGGCGTTTGGGGATTGGCTGACTGGATACCCTGCATTTAGGGTCAAGCAGAGCATTGATAAGTTTATAATTCAGGGGTTGGGCCACTACAACAGTGAAGAAAATAGGAAAATACTTGTTCTCTATGGGGCTTAGATTCTGGTAGGGAAACAAGCCAAACGCTTATAAATAAGTAAAATAAGCGCATCAGATGGTGGTAATAATACCTGAGAAGAAGAATCAAGAAGAGGTGGTGTTACCATTTCAAATAGGCTGGCATACCTAAAGGAGGCATAACTAAAAACTAGATATTTTAATAAAAACCCAAAGATACGGAGACAGCAGGCCCTTCACGCGTCTGGGGAAAGGTAGCTCCAGGCTGAACGCAGTCAGCGCGCACGTGGCCGCGGGGCCATGGTCCAGGCGGCGGAGGCCCGCGTCCAGAGCCGAGTCCGCCAGGGGGCGCGCGAGAGAGCGGCCGAGGCTGCGGGGAGGATGGCTGCGGACAGCGCAACAGGAAATGGTTGCTGGGACAAGGAGCGTAACAAAGGAAACAATGAAACTGGCCAGATTCTTTAAAAACAAGAAAGTTTACTGTTATATTGAACGTGGGGTGTGAAAAAAAGTGAGGAGTTAAGAATAACTTCAAAGTTTTTGGTCTGAGCAGCTGAAAGAATGATGATGTAACACTGAGATTGAGAAGATCAAGAGAGGTAATTAAGATAGAAAGGATGAGTGGATTTTTTCTTTTCAATTTTCTTTTCTTTTCAATTCTTTGTTAACTATATGGTATTCAAAGAAATATTTGAATTTTCTAGTATATACTTAAAATTAATATGCCATCACACTTGGAATAGAATTTGTATTTATGAATCTTGCATTTTATATATCTGATTTTTTGTATTCCACATATTTATACGTTATATCTTCCCACTCCTAAACCAAGTTTTGGACGCAAATTTGGACTTTTGTACTTTGGTCATATTGTCAGAGAGCCGAAATTTTGGTTATTGCAGTGTTATCGTCCTTCTCTGTGTAACAGGGTTTGTGATTTGTGAAATTAATTGGATATTTTATTGAATTTTCCCTTATTTTATATAAATTACTGGAAAATGGAAAAATGAAAGTGCTGATACTAGTCATAAAAAGATCTCTCATAAACATAATGCAGTTGTGACAAAGATAGAATTCATTAAGAATGCTGAATGAAGCAACTCTAGTTTCAGTTCTGTGATCATTAGACTTAATCTGATTGTCTTGGTGTGAACTATGAAGGGAGAAAGAAAATGTGTGGGATGCTAGAATATATTGTCGTGCTTTCAGCGCTCTATAACAGAGAGCGACTGATGCAATGCCAATCCATTGCTCAACTTTAAACTAGAAAATTTAGCTTTCATACTTATTTTATAAGCATTTAATATATAAAAGAGAGAATTACCTGTAATGATGTCTAATTCAAGTGCTATGTATCACACTACATAGAATTTGTTGATTCATTTAAACATTATGCTTTCCATAATAAACAAATTTCAGGTGGTTCTTATCAGCATATGCAGAGATGGTGTCTGTACAAAAAAATGTTGTCAGTTTAATCAGCTAGTCAAATAACAAATTGATCGATGGAAAATATATTATCCAGGTTACTGGGAGAACTGATAGAATTAATATGATCAAGTCGCTTACATACATATTAAGGATATACCTGCAAAATTACAAAATTATTCTGTCAATTAATATCAAAAAAGTTATTCAAATTACCACGCCATCAGTTAATTAACAAGAAACCAGGTTTTTAAAGTCATAGCGTAAAAGCACTTTATATCCCTTCATGGAAATGGTAACTCGCCCTACCATTCAATGCTTCCGGCTATCATTAAGTGATTTTCACTTCACTGTTAATGTCTAAATAGTCCTAAATCTATTCAAACTTTATTTTGTAAATGACTCGAAATTTAGAAGAATTTTAGTTTTGCTTCTGTGATTTTTCCAATCTCATGTCATGCATAAAAACAAACGCCCAAGGGCTTTAATATTTGAATATAAAAATAAAAACCAATAAAATTCCCAGTAGCAAATATAAGAGAAAAACAGAATGCTCAACAAAAGCAACACGAGACAATGTTGGGAAACAACCCTGACCAACGTGGACACGGACTACTGGGGGAAAATCTTTTTTAAAATTAAAGGCCAATCATTTGAAAGGTCTGCAAAGCAGATAAAGGATTTCAACATGAAATGTACAAGGAATTCTTGGAATAAGATAAAGATGAAATGCTTAATAGAAAAATAGGCAAAATATGAAAACAAAAAAAATAAGAATATATCTACAAAAATCAAGCTTTGGTGTGGAAACAACCTAAATGTCCATCAACAGATGAATGGATAAAGAAAATGTGGTGTATACATACAATGGAATTCTTTAAAAAGAAGGAAATTCCGCAATACGTGAAACATGGGGGAACCTTGGGGACAGTGCGCTTAGTGAAATAAGCCAGACATACTGTCTGATTGCGCTTGTCTGAGGGAATTAAAGTATTCAAACTCATAGAATCAAAGAGTGGGCTGCACTTGCGGGGGCTGGGGAAGGGGCAATGGGGAGCTGCCAACCAAGGAGCGCAAGGTTTCAGTCAAGCAAGACGAATAAGCTCTAGAGATTTGCTGTATAACATTGCACCTGCAGTCAACGATGATACACAGTACACTTAAAAATTTGTTAAGAGGGTAGATCTGATGTCATGTTCTTTCCACAATAAAATTTTTTAAAAATCAAGCTTTACTGTAATCATCAAGTAACAGGAAGATATCATTTGGGACATATGATGACCAAAGATTGACATGAGTCATGATGTTCTGTGATGATAAGAGCTCAGGGAAGTGTCTCAGTAACCTATGTCAAATATCAGCTTTTTTAATGTAATTTTGAGTTTTTCTTTATTTTCCATTTTTTAGCAATGAGTCTATATTAAATAGGTAAATAAAAAAGAATTATGAAAAATTTAAAGATTACAAGCAGTTGGCAAATGGCAGAAAATAGGAAAGAACATGAAGTATAAATTGGCACAAAATCTCTAGGGGGGCAATTTATGATACATACCAAGTCCTTATTTTTTTTCACATCTTTTAGCCCAACAATCATGTATATGGAGATGTTTTGGAAATTTTAGCTATGGTTATTATAGCACAGTTTACAATATTTAAAAAATGAATAATCTGTCTAAAAATAATGGATAAATTTAATCACAATAAAATAATTGTGTTGCTGCCATTTAATAGGATATTTCATATATTTTAAATATCTTTTAGATGCATATTTATTGATGTAAAAATTATTTAATATAATGTTTAAATAAAAATCATTCTACACACTAAATGTAAAAAGAACATTTTATTTTATGAAATTATAGATATGCAGAGATCTATAATAATTAGATATGATATCTAATTATCTTAATTAGCTAATCGGATATTCACAGAATTATAGATATTCTATAGATGGAAAGCTCAGAAGCTCTTCCGTTTGCCAGATCTCAATCACAACACTCAAAGAATGAACATAATCCTGTCTTCTATGCACTTATTCTTTGTATATTTTTATTGTTCCATTATCTAAATATGCATCTCTAGACATATAGTTTAGTATTACCCATCTTCTTAGAACCTGGTATGTCTCTTAAGCCTCTTACTTTACAAATGCAAACTCTATCCTTTTCTTTTTCTTACCATGTATCAAATAAAGAACACGAGCCATTTAAACTACAAATTTCCCCCTGGCTGGGTTTTGCTGATTATATGCTCATTTTGTAATTCATATGCTCCACTGTCCTCTGTATTTTCTGCAACTTGGAAGAAAATAGATTTACGTTAGATTTTTTTGGCAGGATCACACATGATTTTGGGTTTCTACCTTGTCTCTCTTTTTATGCTTAACGTCTAGATCCATCATTGAGCTTTGAATCCTACCATTTCTTTATTAGTTATTACCAGAAGTACTTCTACAAAGTTTAGCCTTCCCTCATCTATTAATTGAGTATTAATAGCTTGAGATTTGTTATATGCATGAAATATTAATTAATACTCTTAATTATGACTTAATAATTAATAAAGTATTAATAATGTTAACACTTTCTATGGGAAAAAACAAGATAAATGCTCAGTTTTCCCTTTACTTTATAGATTTCCATATGATTAATGAAAATTGTTTCTTCTCATCCCCTGAAAGTAACTAATTAGATTGTTGTTAAAGTATCATTAGGAACTCATCATGTATTTAAACATATTTGATGGGTTTCAACCCTTTAATATAAATTAATTCCATTCTCGAGCTCAAATGGACCTGTTGCTAGTTATAGCACTTCTTCACAGTGAATTCCTTCTCCTGTTCTTGTGATCCAAACAGTCTTTGTAATAGCAAGATATTCCAGGTTCATTTTGTGTATTTCCAGCCTCACACCTGGAATCAGCCATTTCTCCAAGAAGCCCTCTACCTCTAGTGGGAAAAGGTATTGTAAGTCTACAAGCTGGATGCCAGGAAAGTTCATTTTTACCTGACTTTTTCTATATAATTTTGTGGTTGAAACAGAAGAAAACACACATTGATAGAACAACTAATTAATCAATAGATGGACAAAAATTCCTAATGAGTGCACCCTGATTCCAGTTCAAGTTCAGGACTACAGGACTACTCACCTCTCCCACTTCACGTCTTACCTCTTCCCTTTCACCTTCAGAATTCTGTTTTCGGGTACAGTGTGGAGTGATAAAATTACGGTATTCAGTAATTACTTATTTGCCTTATCCCACATCACATTCCTGTTAGTTTCCACATAACAGTGCAAATAAATACTCCCAAAACTAAAATGATTACTGTAGTACAGACATAAAAGATTTGGAAATGTGTTAATTTTTGTCCTCAGTTATTTCTAATTTTACTGTATCTACTTTGTTCTAGCTTATGGCAATTATATTCTATAGTCTCTCCTCATTTAATCTTAGTTATGTATAGTTAACTATATATCCAAGCCTTATTTTCATGTAAAAATTTGATTTTTTATAAATTTTCTGAATTTTCAAAAGGAAGTTTGTTTCAGAATAGCTTTTCTAAATTCACAGTGCTCTCTCATCTGTTTTTTCAGCTAGTATTTAAAAATATGAGATTCTTCTGGCTCAGTTCACCTCCCACTTGTGGGTCGCCACCACAGATGGCTGATGTGTGGTGTAGGTCCATGCTCAGTCCCAAAACCTGTGAACCCAGGCCTCTGAAGCAGAGCCCGCTGAACTCAACCGCTTTGCTACAGGCCAGCCCCTCCCCTCCCCCACTTTTATCTAGACTTTTTCTTTTCTTCATTTCTAGATGCTCTTGTCCTGATAAGTTTTAATTCAGTAATTCAGTTCTCAGTAGATATATATATTTTATCGCTCCGTGTGGAGCTCTGTTCCGGAAGGGAGCCATGCTTAATCAGTTTCAGGAATTCAGAGGCCTGGACTGCTCCAGTCCTCAGACCTCCTGACAGGCCTTGCACTGACCAGCTGTGGATTGGTTTCCTTCCTGGTTTTCTCTGCCCTTTTCAGACTGACCCTGGTGAATATGCTGTCCTCAGATCTTAAGACACTTGATTGTGTCCCTATGCTTCCGAGGGTACAAAGGCTGAGACAACGCAGGGCTGGCTGCTGTCCTCTTTGCTCCCCCACCCCCGCCTCACTGTATCTGGGTTTGTGAAGATAACTTGTAACCTAATTTTGTTGTAAATGGGGTCCATCGATTCTGGTTTACTATTTACTAATTTCTGTCTGCTTTTATAATGATATTTGAGAAGGTTAAATATTATGCTACTGTCATTATTTACCCAGAATCCCTTGTTCTTATCTTGAAACCAATTTTTCATGATGGAGGAAAAGTGTCCCTAAATAAAAATAACTTCCCTCTTCTTTTAATTTTCCTGTTTCAAGGTATTAGAAGTCCTGTAACTGCATTTGGTGCATAAAACAGAACAAATTTGGGCAGCACCTATGCCACCGATTAAACTAAAGTAAAAGCGTAAACCGAGCCAAGCACAGTGCGCCAGAAGTTGTGTTTCACAGGCAGCAGTCTTTGGCTCTTTCCACAGAAATCTTCACTGTAGCTGAACTGCAATAAACGAGACCGACAGTTGTTCAGTATTGGTCTGTTTACTTCATTTGAAGAGCCAAAGTCGGTGACTTCTCTTTAGCAACAAAATTAGTTGGAATAGTCAACCTTTTTGTTTAATGCCGTGTTGTATCAATTATTTTTTAAAATTGCTAAACACTAGCTGGAAAATCAGTCTGCAATTATCCCCGCCGTCCACCCGCTTTGGCGTCACCGCTCCTGTCAGAGCTTTGCCTTTGGGGATGTAAACATATGGTGCACTTTGCACAAATTTATTCCAATGCTTATAAAATCATATCATATTAGTCTGTATGGTTACATCTATTTAGCACTGGGCTATTGCATAAGAAGACTAAACCACATATAACTTTGTATGAGCTACGATTTTATGATAACAACTAGCTGGAGCAAATATCCTAGGAGGAGTTAGCTCATTTGAAAAATAGTGGAGTAAAAGTATTCTACTCTCTATCCTCTAGTTTGAAAGTATCAGCTATCAAGCAGAGTACCAAACTGTTTCTGTTTGGATTTGATAAGCTTTCCAGGAAATCCTGATTAGAATAATTAAGAGTTTCATCAGCTTTTACACTTGCCTAAAAATGCATCATGGTCTAATGGATTTGATTATTTGAACATAACGTAGTTAAGATAATGTGCTGCACAGGAGAACACATGGGCTTTGAGGCCGAACACCTAAGGCTTCATCCTGCTTTTGCACCTACTTCAGGGTGCGTGACCTTGGAGAATTACTTATCCTATATGTGCCTCAGCTTCCTCCTCTAAAATCCGAGAATAATAACAATCTTAAACTTATGGGATTGTTATGAAAATTAAATGGTATAATAAACACAAACCAACTTTTACTCTGCTTGGTATATACAGTCATGCGCTGAATAATGACACTTTGGTCAGTGATGGACCACATATATGTTGGTGGTCCCATAAGATTAGTACATGTAGCCTAGGTGTGTAGTGGCTCTACCGTCTAGGTTTGTGTAAACACGCTCCATGATGTTCACATGGCAAAATCACCTAACGACGCATTTCTCAAAACGTATCCTCATTGCTAAGCAACTCATGACTGTAGTCATAAAGTGTTTGAACATAAAAAGCATCACAAATTTCACATGTCCGAAACAGAATGCTTTTTTCCCTATTCAACATCCCTCCCACAGCTTTTCATGACTCACTTCCTTCTTCCTTCAGTCCTTTCTTCAAAGATGACAAGGCATATACATTAAAGAGGTAGTCTGTCTATCAAAGGTGCCATAGTAGAATAAACGTTTTCTTCAGTACTCTATAGAGGTTTAAAGAACTTTGTGTCACAAAAGATAGACACTAAATATCTAATTACTAAATCTAATGTTTTAAAGACTAGTGATATTAAAAATGGTTATCTCTGATTTTAGATTAGGGCCTCATTTTATAATAAACTGCATTATCTTCAAAATGTTCTGTTTTATTTTTAGGTAAGCATGCATTCATTTATAAATTAACATATTTTGTTAACATTTGAAAATACTCCTTTTATAACATTTCCTGTTATCTTTGGACTAAAATGTTAACTTATTCAGCTTTTTTCAATGAATAGAGTATAAATGTAGGAAAAGATTTCTTTGTATTTGATGTGTTTCATCTATTTGATGAGAATAATTGGAGAGGAGTTTTTACTTAAATTAGTGGAATGAATTTAATTATTGACTTTAATAAGGATATTTGTCATTTACATATACATTTTCAAGAACAAGTTTGAAAACACTGACTTTTGCTGAGAACACTTTCATTCATCGGGGCAGATAGAGTCTAAGTACCATCTGTATGAAAAATCTTGGTGGTGGGGCAGGCCTGGGAACACAGCAATTAGGTTTGTGCGCTCTGCCCTGGCAGCCCAGGATTTGCCAGTTCAGATCCCAGGCGCAGACCTGCCTACTGCTGATCAAGCCATGCTGTGGAAGGTGTCCCACATATAAAATAGAGGAAGATGGGCATGGATGTTAGCTCAGGGCCAATCTTCCTCAGCAAAAACAAACAAACAAACAAAAACCTTGGTGCACTCTAACAAATAAAAGAAGGTCAATGTGGTTGAGGCATAGAAAGTAAGAGAAGAGTAATGAGTAATAAAGAAATATTGGTAGTCCACCAAGAGTCTTATATATTGTTTGTACACATATTTTCTTGATATGTTAAAGTTTGCATGTGTGTAAGCTTTAATTGCTGTAATATAATCAGAAAAGGTAAGAGTTACCTTTTATATTGGCGTTTCTCCACTCTTGCAATTTCCAAAATATGGTTAGGCTTGTGATCTCCTTTGTTCCAGATAATGTTAAATTTTAGGGCCTAAAGGAAACTTTGGCTTCACAACACCTCTCCTCCCAGCATTTGCTTTACAAAGGCCTGAGCAAGCTGAGAGAAGAGGGAAAAGAGTGCTTTTAGTGGTGGTGTCAGTGATCTGATTGATTTATATTTTATTTTTATAAATAACACAACATTTTTTAAACACTAAGGTAGTATAGTAATATTCATACATTAAGGTAACTGTTAAAATATGAATTTAAAATGCAATGAAAAGGAATTAAAGGTTTTCTGCAGGTGAGTTACATAATTTGATGCTATTTTTAAAAGATTATTTAAGAATATTTTAAATCTTTATAAAAAAGAATTAGAAGGTGTAATTAAGGATGGTATGAGAGTAAAAACATCAAAAGATAAATTTTATCTCTGACCATGGTAGTGATAGTATTGTTATATTTAAAATACATTTTTGACCTATTATGGAGTAGGGGGCGTGTCAAAGTGACCCCCAGGTTTGTACCTAGAGAGACTGCATGGAAATAGTGCCATTACCCAAGATGGTAGTAAGACTGTGAAGGAGTAGTATTGGTCTAAAGTGTCTTGTGACAGGTATTATGTGAAAAGATGTTAAATGGGCATTTGGACATACACATTTGGAGCTTAGAAATATATCCCAGAATGAGAAACATCAATCATGCCATTCTTTTCATAAAATGATCATTTCTAAAAGCTGACAATGTACAAAGTAAAAGACTCTGGTACTGTATTGATTACTATTTAAGATACAATCATTAGTTATGAATTTTTCACTAAAATATTTGGTAAGGACTAGATCTCATTAGCTTTTCTATGCTCCTCCTGTCACATGTGATGTCAACAAAGAAGATATTTTCAGATATTCAAGGGCTTTGAAAAAGTCACACCCATGACCCCTCCCTAAAACTTAATCAAGGTGTAATTTAAGTGACCAGGAGATGTGCTGAAATAAATCCAGATTTGAAAGCCACAGTGTAATAGAATTGACAGCAGGAAATGAAACCAGTAAAACATGAAGTTAAAGGCAGTAAGGCATGCACATAAACAACTAAAATCAAATGTAGAAGGCAGCGATGTTCCCTGACAAGGGTGGACAAATAGTCTTGAATTTGGTAAAGGGAATTGGCAATTCTTTTCATAGCAAAAGACCAGAGATATCCGAGGAAGGAGTTGACTGTAGGATTGAGCCTTTTCAGGTAATTAGGATTTGAACAAAGGGGCATGGGAGGGAAATGAGTAGGTGGTTCAAAAGCCCCTCCAGGGCAGCTACGTGGGCTGGACAAGGTGGGGCATTTGCACCCTGCACAGCTCCCTGTGAGGGGAGCAGCTGTAGTGAGGGCAGCGCTGGCTGACTCAGCAGCACAGCCGGACTGGGCCAAACTGGGGGGGCTTGGAATTCACCCCTCCTCTCTCCATCCTCCCTCAGATGGACAATCGTTCTTTACAGGTCCAACTCAGTATTTTCAATTATCCTAATAGAAACAACGAAGTCTGGGGCTGGTTCTGTGGCCAAGTGGTTAAGTTCGCGCACTCCGCTTCAGCAGCCCAGGGTTCGCCAGTTCGAATCCTGGGTGAGGACATGGCACCGCTCATCAGGCCATATTGAGGCAGCATCACACATGCCACAATAAGGACCCACCGCTAAAAATATACAACTATGTACGTGGGGGCTTTGGGGAGCAAAAGGAAAAATAAAATCTTTAAGAAAATAAGAGGGGCCGGTTCCGTGGCCGAGTGGTTAAGTTAGTGTGTTCCGCTGCGGCGGCCCAGGGTTGGGATGCTGGGCACGGACATGGCACTGCTCCTCAGGCCACATTGAGGCGGTGTCCCACATCCCACAGCTAGAAGGACCTGCAACTAAAAATACACAACTTTTTTCTGGGGGGGTATGGGAAGATAAAGCAGAAAAGAAAAAAAAAAAAAGATTGGCAACAGTTGTTAGCTCAGGTGCCAATCTTAAAAAAAAAAAAAGAAATAATGAAATTCTGCTTGAAAACTTATCTTGAAGAATTCAGTTGTAAATGTCTGATATTTAAAATAAATTGTTCATTTTAAAGTAGGATTTCTTAAGAACAAGATTTGCTGCTGATGATGCCATATCCCTTAAGAAAAGATACAGGCAAATAAGGAAACCAGCAAAACAAGAAGGAAACTGAAAATGTTTGAATTTAATTTTCTCCATATAAAGAGAAGGGTCATTTAGAAATATGATTATAAGGCAATGCCAATTACCTGTAAATGAACTGTATTTAATTAAGGGGAATACTTAAAATGCTCATGTACTCTGAAGACATGAAAATTTATCAAAGAACCTGCAGTTTGGTCAACAGAATGTAATTTTGACAAATAGATTAGCTTTAAAAAGTTTTATTCTTCAAAATGAAATTTGGTTAGTAATTGCTACACACGAAGTTGTCATACGTATTTGCTCATTGCAGGCTCACGCTGGCACCAATGTCAATGTAAATTCCTAAACACACAAGACAAATAAAGTAACTCAATAGATACTTGATAGAGGAGAGTTAAAATTATATTTTTTATTCATAATCATTTTAAAGTAGCCTTATTTTTAGCTTATTTTCATAAGTCTTCTATTTCTCAGCATAGTCAAATACTTCCCCTCTGACATTTTTCCCTGTTCTGACGTGTCTTAGAATGGTAGCACAGACTCTGTAAGTTATTGTAAGCACGTAGCCAGAAATCTACAGGAAATTTAAAGAGAGCTAAAGAAAATCAGGCAAAAAAGAAAATGAAGATTGCAGCAAAAACGAGGCTTATGAAACCATTTCATTCCTCTTTCCCATCTCATCACTCTCTATTCTTGGCACGTTCTTCTCCCGCTTTTCATTCTTATGAGTGAACTCGGATGGCATTTTCTCAATAATCTCTCTCCTGTCTGCTCTCCCAGAGTGTGAGGGAGTCAGGGGAAATCTGGAGAACTGGCATCAGAGGAGCCTCATTTGTGTCCAAAATTGCGCTCCTTACTCTGCAAATTTAAAGTCGCTCTTCTGTCCTAAGTGGAGAAAGGTAAGTGTCCCTGATCAGGAATTCCTTTGAGGATTTAATGCGCTGTGTATCTAGTTAGAATTATTACATGTTCTACTATAATCCCATGTTGTAGTGTAAATGCTTCTGCTCCCAATCCTTATCCTCTGATTTTTCCTTAAGGCTACTCCAATGAGATTATTTCCCTTCCAGAACACTGCAGATCTCCTTGTCAAGGCCACCAGTGCCCACCATGGGATTAAACTCCACGTTCCTTCTCAGTGCTCATCAAATTGCAGCACTGTTGGACACAAGCGACCCTTCACTCCCTCCCCAGGAGGACATTTGAATGTCTGGCTTCCAAGGCCACTCCCCACCACTTCTGTCTTTCCTCTTCAGTCACAGGCCTCTCCACAGTCCCACTTGCTGATTACTCCTCATGTCCTCAATCTCTTAAAGATGGAGAGACCCAAGGCTCGTGGGCCTTTCTTCTCCGTCTGTACTGACTCCCGTGGTAATCTCAGGCAGCCCGTGTGCTGAAGGCCCCATGTTCGCATCTACTATGATGGCAATATTTGCCTATCTGATGGCCTACTTACCATTTCCGTTTGGGTACCTGATCTCCTCGACACCAGCGCCGCGTCCCAGCTGCTCTTCTCTCAGGCTTTCACATACGTCACTTGATGGCAACTCTGTCCTTCACTTGCATAGGCCCAAACCTAGGTGTTTTTTTTGCCTTCTCTCTTTCTCTCACATATCACACCAAATCCATTAATCACCTAAACTTTAAAAAATATATAGAATTAGACAATTTCTCACTCCTCCAGTATTCCCTCTCTGGTCCAAGCCTGATTATAGCAAAAACCTTTTAAAAGGGCTCCTTGATTCCATATATTTTCCTCTAGAGTATGTTCTTAATACAGAAGCCAGAAAAATCCTTTGTAAAATATACTTAGATCAAGTTTCTTTTCTCAAAATATTTATAATGCCTCCTCATATCATTTAACCCAAAAAACAATTTACTTATAATGTCCTGAAAATTCCCTTCATGTCTATTCCTTACTTCTTTGACGTCCACCTCTACTAACTTTTTATCTTACATATAATTTTAGCCACAATGGCTTTCTGGCTGAATTTTGAGCTTGCCAATTAGGCTCCTATCCCAGGGCCTTTGCACTTGCTCTTCTCTCTGCCTATGATGTTCCTCTTCCACATATCCAAAGGTCAGCTCCCTATCCAATTTAACCCTTTCCCCAAACATAACTTTCTGAATAAAGACGCCCCTCATGGCTACCCTCTTTTAACTTGCAGCATGCCTTATATCTTCCTTCCTTGTTTTAGTTTTCCCCATAGATTACATAACTGATTTTACCTTTGTTTTGTCTTACTCATTAGATGTCATCGCTGTGGGAGCAATGATTTATGTCTGTCCCTTACCACCCCCTCAAACTATCCTGATAATGTAGAACAACGCCTGGCTTAGAGTGGGCTCACGATAAATATTTGATGAGTTGAAGTGAATTCCTTCCTTGGATATCGTGTTAGTCTCCTTGGGATGCCATAGAAAAATTACCACAGACAGGTTTGCTTAAACAACATAAATTTATTTTCTTACAGTTCTGGAGGCTAGAAGTCTAAGAACAAGGTTCTGGCCAGTCTGTTTCTGGTGACAACTCTCTTCCTGGCTTGCGGACAGACACCTTCTCACAGCGTCCTCATACGGCCTTTCCTCAGTGCAAGCCCAGGAAGAGAGACAAGCTCTCTGGTGTATTCTTATAAGGACACTAACCCTATCAGATCAGGGCCCAACCCTTATGACCTCATTTAGCCTTTATTTCCTTAGAGTCCCCATCTCTAAATAAAGCCCTACAGGGGGCACAGAGATTCAGCATGAATTTTGGAGGGACACAATCATTCAGTCCACAACAGATATCAACCTTCCAATCTAGGCTGTGAGCTTTTCCATATGGACTCCATGTTGTCCGTGTTGCTGTGTGTAGCACCCAACAAATGGAAACGTCTATTAGTTCACCTAAATATTAAGTGATGTGCTTTGTCAAATTTTAAAAGTCCGCTTAAACATCTAGAGGACATTTACTATTTTATCAAAAACATAGAGACAAATTTTAAATTAGTCAGTTATGTTTCTTTAAAAACTACATGACCATCATTCTTTTTTAATATTATATGGTTGCTTTGGAAATATGTACAAAATTTATAAGCTGAAAGCCTGAATTTGTACTTTCACTATGACTAAATGGGATTCTACACATTAATTCTAATAATTCCAGTAATAATAATAATGAGGATGTTTTGATAATAACGAAGGTATTCCTACAATTTCAGTCCCCTTCCATACTCGGTCTATATACAATATTGCTTTTCCCTCTTATTTAAAATAAAGAATTCTCTTAATAAAATGAAAAATATTTTATCTTTTTTCCTCCCTAGTCCCCTGAGGTTCCTACCATTTATTTTTGTTTATTATGTTATAAGTATTCTCAGTGAGGTAGGTAGTCTTCCTAAATACACTGTGGTTTGTTTAAATATAACACTTACAATTCATATACAATTGTTCTTAAACAAAATGTTGAACTTAAGAATACTCTGTCTTCAAGCTCAACAGTCTGTCGAGTGTCCTTGAAACACCTGATAAATTTCCAGCAGATGGTCATGAGCTATTCATTTAATCTAAACAGTACTCTTCCCATTTTTTTTTCTTTTCTTAAATGTGTATTAGTTAATTAATTAAATAAAAATGTTTCAAAGGATTCCAGGCAATGCACAGTGTTACAGTAGATCTGGGGGCTAAATCAGCCATAGGAATAAGTACCCTCACTTACAAAATTAGGATTATATTTTAACACGTACCAAGTACACAGTTAGAAAGACTGGCCTATAAAAATAATGTTTCCCAATCAACAAAGTAGAATAAGACAGGAAGGAAAAGCATAAAGGGCGTAATTAGCCAGGAGAATGAAAGACATAAATTAAACTATGGAAGTAAAATAGAATAAACATTTAGGCCAAAAATCAAAAAGTGATTTGATTTAGCCAGTTTCTATAGAAAATAACCCAAGATATAGATTTCCACCTTTATTCTAATTTAGAGCATTCTTAAAGCAATACCACCTATCTTGCTTGGGAGACATGCCAACAAGTAAGATTTTTAAGTTCCTTTGATAAAACTTCTGCATACGTCTAATTTATTTTAATTTTGTCAGCAAATGTTTTCTCATGTCATGTATCAGAAAGAGATTTCCTCCGCTGAGGCAAACGCATTTAACTACCATACTCACATGTTTTCCTAAATACTTACAGCAAAAAGCCCTGGCTAGAAAAACCACTTTCAAACTCTTTTGGCTTGACATATAACTTTGGTGTATTTATCGCTCTTCAAGAATAATCTTTAATTTAAACAACTTATTCAAGAGCAGTGACAAATCTAACATTTTCTGGTAGGAAGTCTCATTCCATTCCCCTCCTGTAGTTTAACTCAATAAATTCTAAAAATAAAATTTCAGTAATAGTGGCTATATATTGAGTCACTCATAAATAATACCTCAGAACTCAATGGGCCTTAGAGTAAATGTGAACATAAGAATGACTCTACAGATGCCAGAGACCCACCATGGCCATTGCACCATTAGTGACCCCAGGAAGCCGTGTAAAGAGCACGACCGCTGGTCAGAAACCCTCTGAGAGGTCACAGACCAAGTTTCCATGGCCATGTAGAAGCTACAGACAGAAATCAGACGTTTTAAGTTGGATTGACATTCCTGCTTCCTGAAAAACTTTAGCTTTCAAGAAGCTAATATTCTCTGGGTCTATGGCTGTCTTCTTCCTGTGTTATATGAATATCATCTCTTGGTAATAATCTTAAGTAGCTGTTATAAACTAGGTTTAATTCAAGGAGCTTTTGTAACATGTATGAAAACAAGACACTATACTATGTAAGTATTGAACAACTTAGAAAAAAAACCTCTACATTTTTCAAGATGTTTAAAACATGCACAGATCTTAATTACTAACCAAAAGAATAAATTATTCATTTCATAAAACAGGCATTTAATTTGAAGATAATGAAAAATTCACTAAAATGAAAAACTACAGGAGTATTATTATGTGTTAAGAAACTTTAACACATTTATCAGAATTGTTAATCAGGAAAAAATATAAAATTCAATCTAATTAAGAAAACTAGGGCTATTCTTTAAACACTTAAGTGTGAATTGGAAAATATAGTCAACAGTCTAGATAACTGAAATGAAACCAAAAACTTCCATGCCTATTACCAAATTTTTAAGTATTTTGATTGATGAACATTTTGATGATTTGATGATCATTGGGTTGGTTGCGTAAGTTCCACACTCAGTATGCGTAGGCACAGCCTTAAAATCAATAAGAAAATGGAAAAAAAAACTTGTTGTATATTCATAAAATGATAGTTTTTAAAATCACCATTTAATGCTTACTTGTGTTTATGAAAATGATGTCGCTATTATTTTAATGTGAATCTAATTTTTTTGTGTGTGTGTGTGAGGAAGATTCGCCCTGAGCTAACATCTGTGCCCGTCTTCCTCTACTTTGTATGTGGATTGCCTCCACAGCACGGCTGATGAGCGTTGTACGTCCAGGCCTGGGATCCGAACCTGTGAACCTGGGTCAGTGAAGTGGAACATGCTGAACCTAACCACTATGCCACTGGGCTGGCCCTGAAACTAATTTTTATTTGAAAAAATTGTTAAAGCTCTTCTATACCAAATACATCTAGAAAACATTTCTTTAGTTAGATTTCCAAAAATACTGGAATGTTGTAGATTCTTGCTATTTTATTGTGTATTAGAATTTACACTGTATCGTAAAACAATTTCATGGGAGGCATAGCCGTTCTGATGAGATCCCCTTGGTGTAGGCAAAGGTAGAATGCTAGTACTTACCCATTGGCATTCTATTTTGACTGAAATCAGCATGTTGGCTTTCTCACAGGGTGTCTTGGTGGCCTCTTTTGAAGTCACCCTCCTCAAGATAGACATACTGCACAGTCCATATCCTGACTTGACTGAGCCGCCTTCTATGGCATCTGCTTAACCCAGTAGAAACTTATGCACCTGGGCCTGCTTCTCCACTTTCCTCTCTCCTTGCCACACTGGACCTGGTTTATCCAGTAAACCACCAGTCCAAAATTCCTCAGAAAGGAAACAGTCACCGAGTTCTGAGTGTATATATAATCCTGAACTATTGAGGACAAAGGCCAATTTCTCAACAATATTCCTCTCCAGTGGCAGTTCTGGGATGGGCCTAAGAATTTTTGCAGCTTTTGGATCCTCCAACTAGAAATGATTCAGTGTCAACTCCCCCTTTGGTAAACATCTTCCTCTCTGACGTTAGCTTCCCTCAGCTATCCTATTGGGCACACCTCAGCACTAACAACTCATTTTCTCCCTCCAGATTTCCCCATTTTCTGCTTAAATGGCCTGATGGTGGGAATAAAGGTTGAAACACTAGTTTGGCTACCCTTCCCTCTTAACATGTAGGTGGAGTCCAGGGTGGGGTCGAGGGAGAAATCTGGCAGCTTCATAATTGTTTTATAATGTGGATAGACTTGTTGTCTATTGCCTTAAAATTAAAAGAAAAAGACCCATTTTACAGACTGTAATATATCTCAACTAACTCACTCATTTAACTAGAACTTTCCTGTAATACATGAGTAGCAGAGGATAGGAGTTGTGAAGAACAAACACTACAAAAATTACTAAAGAAAAAAAAGTTCCTCTAATATGTATAAAAAATTCTATTCTGTGAACATATAGCCACACAGCAGTGTACTAATGCAAATACAACACTGGGGGTTGATTTTGTGTGACGTGTGGACAAACACTAGGCTCCGATGATGGTTATATCAGCTCTGGAAAAAACTTGCTGCTCACGGCCATTGTGCACACCTCACTTCACTTAGTTTGTGCACACATGGGAATGTCAATTAGCACGCATTTCACTGAACAAGACACAGCTTGCCTTCCGTTCTCCTTTCCCTCCACCCAGCACACACCTATTACGCATTCAGTGGAGGGTTAAAACAAAAGATATTACATAACGTGGCAGGGTGATTTATTAAGGGTTTAATATTGCAGAATAATCTATTGAGAAACTGACTGTCTAGTTTTTCTTAGGCCATAACACAACAAAGTGGATAAAATCTTACTCTGTTTCACCCTCCCTTTGTAGCAGGAAGCTCTGCTTTTGTGTCCTTGACTTCTGGATTTCCGTTATTTCCCGGGTAAGGGGGCAGAGTTTTCTGAGTGTTTGTGGGCAATGGAGTCGATGTTGTCAGGCAGAAAATAAAAATAGTGTGTATTAAAAATTGACAGCTGGCCCCATGGCCTAGTGGTTAAGTTGAGTGCTTTCTGCTTTGGTGGCCTGGATTCAGTTCCTGGGCGTGGACCTACACCACTCATCATCAGCCATCCTGAGGCTGCAACCCACATACAAAATAGAGGAAGATTGGCAACAGATGTTAGCTCAGGGCGAATCTTCCTCAGGAGAAAAAAAAATCAAATCCCCTACGTTTCCCTCCACTCATTCCAGTCTTTTGAATACACTTAACTCACTTGGATAATAGGGACTGAAGCATCTTTGTGCCCTGGCACTCAAGTTCTGTGATTCTTGAAGACTCTTTGGTTCTCTAATCTCCCTATGGATGGCTTTGGTTGATTATGACAATTCCAAATTTCTAGATGTTCACATCCCTTCACTTTTGCCGGCATAATCTCAAAATTTCAGGAGATATATGGAATACTAATTCCCTTAGAAGAAACCAAAAGAAATATATATATATATATATATATTTATATTTATATATATACTTATTGCCTAACATATTTCTTTTTTGTTTGTTTTAATGTAATTATGAAAATGCTTCTGTAATCTCCAATATGGTAGCCATGAGCCATATGTGGCTATTGAACACTTAAAATATGCCTAACACACTGAGGAACTAAATTTTAACTTTCATTCAATTTAAATTAACTTAAAATTGAATTTGGATGTTAATGTAGCTTGTGGATATCATCTTGGACAGTGGAGTTCCCCAGGAAAAGTCAGTTTTATTTTATGAAGTGTTAATGTGAAGAAACATCTTAGAAAAAAAATGTACACATTTTTAAGGCAGCTAAAGAGATGTGGAAACCTTTGCTTTGCTTTATAAGTTCATAAGCACAAATTAAAAATGGACAGATGACAGTGGTTAAAGCTAAAAACATACATTAATTACTTAGAAAATTAGAAAGAGTGGGCCACAAAATTTCCTGACTCAAAGAGGATAAAAGAAAGTAATATATTTTATGACATGTGGATGGTTAACAATTCTACAATATCAGTATTTTTAGAGATGTTACAAAACATTATGAAAGGGCTTATATTTTGGAATCTGAAAATTCACATGATATACTACGTGAAATGAGAAATTTCGATTTACTTACAAAATAGAAGGCAGTGTGTTCTCTCTTTGAGCAGTCTATGAAAACTTTGCTTGCTGTGAAAGTCAGGTAGAAGGCACCAGTCACAGAAAGGGGAACAGAGTTCAGTATTTTTATTGAGATTACAGTTTTCTTTTCCTTCAATATCACAAATTTAGCAAAGGATTTATTGTAATAAAAATAAAATCATGACATAGATGTTAAATTATTCTGTTTTCTTGAGAACTTGCTGAAAAATTAAGTTATGAATAGATGTAAAATTTCTTAATTATGCTAAAATGTGTATAGAAAACAACTTGTAAAGTTCTTATCTATCTAGTAGGGAATTTAAACTTCTTTAATATAAAGTTGTATTTATAATTTATTTTTGCTTCATTTCACATTTAGCTAATTACCAACGAGTTTTGTTTTTAGGATCTCTACAAAAATCAGTGTGTTTTATGTTTAGAATTATAGACACAAACATCTGAGATGAACTTAGCTAATAGTGAAATCTAAGGACTTTTTTTCCTCTTCTAGAAATTATCCTCTAATGTTGTGCTTTTATATTAAATATAAGTCAATAAAATCTCTAGTCATGAGCTCTGAGAATTTGCTAAAAGATATTGAAGATGAAGAGCTAAATATTTTATTATACTTCAATGTTTATCTAAGTATTCCATTTGGGAAAGGGTTTCCTGTAGATCAGTGTTGTGTATTTCACTACATATATGTATTTCAATACATCTTTGTCTCTAGAACTAGTTAGCAAGAGTTATGGAGTAAGCCCACTATGATGTAATGTATCAGTTACTATTTTCTTAAGGATCAGTTCTCCTTTTGTCTTGTGTTTAGACAGTGCTGCTATTTCTGTGTGTGTGTGTGTGCATGCCTGCAAGACAAAATAATCCATTTGAAGGCTAGTGAAGGGAATATTAGTTATCTTTTCTGTTGTCAATTCAATGAAAAGTTCAAAATTAAGCACCCATGGAGAGAGTAAGATGTTATGGCCAAAGCATTTTTTGCATTGTTTATAAGAATAAAAATTAAATTGTGTGTTAAATCATATACTTTCTATTGGATTTGTTCATCTTAGAGAATATATTCCAATAATGTTATGAATAAGACTGACTGAGCTAACTTTCTGGAATGAATAATACTTATGTCATTTACCTTCTGTGGGCACAGAATTAGAACACAAAGTTCTTGGTGGGGCAATCAGCCCATATGTATCTTTTATATCATGTAATGAAGTTTTAAATTAAGAAGATTTTATGGAAACTTTTGAAATGGTTTTATTATTTGCTATATATATGAATAATAAATGTCATGTGTTGGTAATAAGTATGAAACACACACCCATGAACTGACCACCCAATTTAAGCAGCAGAAGACTATGAATAATATTAACTCTCTCTGTGCTCCTCTCTGTCCCATCCTCTTCTCCTCCCTCCCATAGGTTACCACTATCCTGAATTATGAGATTATTCTCTTGCTTTGTAAAAACATAATTTTACCATATATGATGTAAAATAAAACTTAAAATGTTTTTAGAAGTGATAAATATATAGCATAGTAAAAGCAGACAGCTTTAGATTCATATCCTGGTTTTTCCATATATTATCTCTGTGTCTTTGACACTTTTAGTCTAAACTTTAAAAAAAAAATCTAAAAATGTATAGGAGGTACTGTTGAAGATTAAATGAAACAATGTATCTAAAATGCTCAATGAAATGCTTGGTGCATACTGGATGTTTTTAATCACTTATTGTTATTACTATTATTATCATTATTTAATGTTGCTATATATGTGTAATTCTTATTTATGATTTAATGATTGTGTATTCAGTCATGTTTCAATCCAAAGCTTTGATTTAGTTCTCAAGTAATAATATTTTGCTGCTGTCAACTTAAAAAGCAAATTTGCCTATTTTATCTCATAACAAGCTTATTCAGGAATAGCCAAAAGAATTCCAATTCGAGACATGCATGCTGTGGCAAATCATAGGTAAATCCAGACAACAAAGAAGGGGAGCTGCCTTTATAGAGCAAAAGGGGGGAGTAGGGAGGGGCTGTTCTAAACATAAGTCAGTTGGGGGAAAGTAGCAGTTCAGGGTGGCAACAACTGCTCATTGGTGGAGTTGTGGAGTTTCTCATTGGCTGGGCTGTTGCCGGCTGGGGAGAGAAATCTTCTTTCAGCAGTGAAGTAGTTTTACTTTCTGCCCAGGATGAAAAACATTGTTCTCTCCTTGTTTGGTGTAATGGACCATGCATGATAGGGCTAAGAGCTCCCCCTACAGGCCTTCCCAACTCCAATTTAGTTAAGCTTTCCTTTCTTAATTTCCACACTACTATACATGGTATCCTTTTAATTAAAGTGTTTCTTAATGATTATTAAGAAGAGTTATGAAGCACATAATTCTATATCAATTTTTACAGTTAATACCCACATGCTCCTGTAGATAGTCAAAATAAACAGAGCGCCATGAACCATCATGCCAGACAGACTCTATTCCTGTCCAAACAGCACATCTGAGCTGCCATCTCTGTGAAGTGAGGCCGCTGTGCTGATGCTCTCATGACTTCTTAAAGTTTCAATAACTTATGACCTATTTCAACTTCCTTGGTACTTCTTTCCTTATGTGAGGAAATTGGAATAAATTCCCTTATAATTCTAAAATCATTTCCACAGATAATATTTATATATTATAAATTACAGATACTTTTGAAGATTTAGTTGTGCATATTTCATATACACACATAATGTAGGTTTCAATTACATAAGTAATAAGTAGGTATATAACAATGCTTAATGTGTAGATTTCCTTTGGCGTTCTATATTCCTGTAATGTTTTACTATATATGTTATGTTGGAAAGAAAAATGATATCATTTTTGACAATTTCTAGTTCTCTTCAGCTTGTTGCTTAGCAATGTAGATACCATCATTTCTTCTGTTCTTTTTGTCACATGCCTAATTTTTAAAAATAGAATGCTTGTAATGGTTTTGAATAAATTATTGCCCTCGAGACTTCTACCACATTATTAATATGTTAACATGTGCTTTTCAAATATTCTTGCTAAAACAGGTAGTACTATTTCCTCTATCATTTTCCTCTATCCCTTTGCATTTATTTGATAAGAAAATCTGAGGGAGTAAACTGTTTCATAAATACAATCGATTTTCAAATTAAGACAGAAAACAAACATGCTTAAGGTGATGTCCTAATGAAATTATAATAAGGTTCTAAATAATATTAACTATGTTATATATTGCAGAGATATTATAAATAAAATATTTAGGCAGGAGAATTGTCTGAATTTACAAGTAATGGAGAGATCTCGTCAACATGGAGGTGTAGGCAGACTCTGAACTTACCTCCTCCCATGAACACAACCAAGTTACAACTATTCTTGGAAAAATTACCCTGGAGAGAAAACTGAAAGCTGGATAACAAGAACCACTACAACAAGGGACAGTCCTGACAGAGGCAGAAGTTCTTTCTGGAGAAAAAGAAAGACACCTTCACAAGTGTCAGAGTGTCCCAGCCGGCCAGGCGTGAGCCACCCTAAGGTACGCAGTCTTCCCTGGAGAAGTGGGGACCCTACTGGAAGTGCGTTAGTGCTATAAGTATCCTTCAGACTCAGCACAACTGAGACAAGTGTCCTACTATCTGGCTTTGTTGGCTATTAACTTTAGTGGGGAATATCCCCAGAAAAGCTATGGGAGGAAAGCCAAAATAACCCAGCTCTTAAAGGGCCCATGCACAAATTCACCCATCTCAAAGAGCTACCTAAAATCTCCCAAAAGAAAGCTGCGTGGTCCTTTGGTGAAAAGAGACTCACCTGATAGGCTCTGAGAGCATCTCAGTGAGAAGTAAAAGCTCTCCAGATGCTGAGACAGTGGCAGCCATTGTTGTGACCTAGCACAGGTGTGCTGACACAGACTCTGGCAGGCATCATTGAAATTCTTCCCCTGGCCTATTAACCCAGGGTCTGCTACACCCACCAGAGCACAGATTTAATCTAGTTCAGCCAGGGCAGGCAGTCCACCCTAGGGGCTGGCCCCACCCAATAGCAAGCACTCAGGCTACTTGTTGGCCTTTACAGACTGGATGCCTTGATCCTCTACAGGCAGGCAAGTGTATCTGCCTCCGTGGGGCACAGCCTGTGTGAGAAGCAAGTAAAATGTGTGGGGTCCTCTGGAGCAGGGTGACTGGGTATGCTCCAGAGGGTTGAGAAGTGTGCATGGGCCAGGGCTGTGTTGATGGTGGGTGTGGACCTGTGAGGGGTGGGGCTTATCAGTGGCAGAAGATATGTGCTTCAAAAACAGCAACAAAGAGGATTGGCCTCACCTTCCAAAGCCTGAAACCATTTGGTGCTCCCATGCCTAGGGCCAGTCCCACACAGCTGCAATCCTAAGAGAGCTCATAACAGCCTTGCAGGCCTGTGGCCTACAGAAACTGTAAGGCCTTGAGCCTCGCAACCGCTACCCTGGGTGCCTATTCAATTAACAGGATAACTGCAAGAGGAGTGTGCTATTAGACCTTGTAGCTAATAGTGCTGAGGCTCCACAAACTTGATTTACAAACAGCCAGCCAGGGAAGGCAAGACTAGACTCCCTGGATACCTGGAGAAAGAGAAACCCTGCCATAGCAGAAGGACACAAGTAGCCCAAACAGGGTTCATTCTTGCATCATTTGGACTGGTGACAAGAGGGAAGCACACAGCTGAGCCTCAAAAGGCATCTCTTACATAAGGGCACTTCTCCAAGATCAGGAGACATAGATGACTCACCTAATTCATAGAAATATGCACAGAGAAAGACACATAATTAGGAGGCAAAGGAATACTTTCCAAGCAAGAGAACAGGACAAAACCCCAGAAAAAGAACTAGATGAAACAGAAATAAGCAATCTACCTGAGAAAAAGTTCAAACTAAAACTCATAAGGATGCTCATTGATAGTGGGAGAAGACTGGATGAACACAGTGAGAACATCAACAAAGACTTGGAAAATATGAAAAAGAACCAATCAGAAATGAAGAATACAGCACTGGACATGAAAAATTCACTGAAGGGACTCAATAGCAAAGTAGATGATACAGAAGAATGGATCACAAGCTGGATGAAAGACTAGAGGAAATCACCCAAGCTGAACAAAATATCAGGGACAATATCAAGTGCATTAAGATTCGTATTATAGGTGTCCCAGAAGGAGAAGAGAGAGAAAAAGGGGCAAAGAATCTATTTGAAGAAATAATAGCTGAACACTAACCTAAGGAAAGAAAGAGACATCCAAGTACAGGAAGCACAGAGAACACCAAATAAGATGAACACCAACAGGCCCACACTGAGACACATTATAATTAAAATGTCCAAAATTAAAGAGAAAGAGAGAATCCTAAAAGTGGCAAGAGAAAGGCAACAAGTGGCATACAAAGGAAAGCCTATAAAGCTATTCGCAGACTTCTCAACTGAAACCCTACAGGCTAGAAGAGAGTGGCATGACGTATTTAAAGTGCTGAAAGGAAAAAACCTACAGCCAAGAATATCTATCCAGCAGGATTATCATTCAGAAAGGAAGGAGAGATAAAGAGCTTCCAAGACAAGCAAAAATTAAAGGAGTTTATCACCAAGAAACCAGTTCTAGAAGAAATGCTGAATTGAATTATTTAAGTGGGAAAGAGAAGACCACAAATAGGGATAGGAAAATTATAAAAAAAAAAAAAAGAAACAGGTAGTAAAATCACTGGTAAAGGCAAAAATATAGTAAAGGTAGCAGATCAACCACATATGAAGATAATATGAAGGTTAAAAGACAAAAGTACTAAAATTACCTATTTCAATGATAAGAAAGCAATGGATAGAGACACAAAAAACAAGAGATTAGATATGATTTCAAAAACATAAAATACTGGAGGAAGGGAGTAAAACAGTAGAGCTTTTAGAAAGAGGTCAAGGGGCCAGCCCAGTGGCACAGCATTTAAGTTCACACATTCCACTTCTCGGGGGCCTGGGGTTTGCTGATTCATATCCCGGGTGGGGACATGGTACCACTTAACACACCATGATGTGGTAGACATCCCACATATAAAGTAGAGGAAGATGGGCACGGATGTTAGCTCAGGGTCAGGATTCCTGAGCAAAAAGAGGAGGACTGCCCATAGTTAGCTCATGGCTAATCTTCCTCAAAAAAAAAAAAAAAGAAAGAAAGAGGTTGAGCTAAAGAAACTATCAACTCAATATAGATTGCTATATATGTAGAATATTATACAGGAACCTCATAGTAATCACAAATCAGAAACCTATAATAAGTAAACAAATAAGTAAGAGGAAAGAAATCAAACTTATTAGTAAAGAAAGACATTAAACCACAAGGGAAGAGATGAAGAGAAGAAAGGAACAAAGAAGAACTACTAAAACACCCAGAAAAAAGTAACAAAATGGCAATAAATATATATTTATCAACAGCTACTTTAAATGTCAATGGACTAAATGATCCAATCAAATGCCATAGGGTAGCCAATTGGATTAAAAAACAAGACCCATATATATGCTGTATACAAGAGACACACTTCAGACCTAAAGACACTCACAAACTGAAAGTGAAAGGATGGAAAAAGATACTCCATGCAAATGGGGAAGAAAAGAAAGTAGGGGTAGCAATACCTGTATCAGACAAAATAGACTTTAAAACAAAAATTGTAACAAGAGACAAAAAAAGGCACTACACACTGATAAAGGGAACAATCCAACAAGAAAATATAACACTTGTAAATATCTATGCACTCAACATAGGAGCACCTAAATATATAAAGCAACTATTAACAGACATAAAAGGAGAAACAAACAGTAACACAATAATAGTAGGGGACTTTAACACTAAACTTACACCAATGGATAGATCATCCAAACAGAAGATCAATAAGGAAACATTGGCCTCAAATGACACATTAGACCAGATGGACTTAGTTGATAGATCTAGAACATTCCATCCCAAAACTGCAGAATACACATTCTTCTCAAATACACATGAAACATTCTCCAGGATTGATCACATGGCAGGCCACAAAACAAGTCTCAATAAATTTAATAAAATTGAAGTAATACAGTGTATCTTTTCTGACCACAAAAGTATGAAACTAGCAATCAATGACAGGAATAAAATCAGAAAAGCCACAAAAATGTGGAGATTAAACAAAATGCTACTGAAGAACGATTGGACCAATGAAGAAATCAAAGGAGAAATGAAAAAATACCTGGAGACAAATGAAAATAAAAATGTGACATGCCAAAATCTATGGGATACAGCTAAAGCAGTTCTAAGAGGGAAGTTTATAGAAATTCAGGCCTACCTCAACAAACAAGAAAATTTCCAACATTGCATCTAACGGTGCATTTAAAGGAACTGGAAAAAGAAGAACAAAGCCTCAAATCAGCAGAAAGAAGGAAATAATAATAATCAGAGCAGACATAAATGAAATAGAGACTAAAAAATAATTGAAAAAAATTAATGAAACCAATAGCTGGGTCTTCGAAAAGAGAAACAAAATAGACAAAGATTTAGCTAGATTCACCAAGAAAAAAAAAGAGAGAAGGCTCAAATAAATAAAATCAGAAATGAAAGAGGAGAAATTACAATGGACCCCTCAGAAATACAAAAGATTATAAGAGAATACTATGAAAAGCTATATGCCAACAAATTGGATATTCCAGAAGAAATAGATAAATTCTTAGAATCATACAACCTCCAAAACTAGACCAAGAAGAAGCAGAGAATTTGAACAGACCAATCATCAGTAAAGAGATCGAAACAGTAATAAAAAAAAATCTCCCCCCAAATAAAAGGACCAGATAGGTTTCCTGGTGAATTCTACCACACATTCAAAGAAGACTTAATACCCATCCTTCCCAAACTGTTCCAAAAAATTGAAGAGGAGGGGAGGCTTCCTAATCCATCCTATGAAGCCAACATCATCCTGATACCAAAACCAGACAAGGACAACACAACAAAAGAAAATTACAGGCCAATGTCACTGATGAATATCAATGCAAATATCCTCAACAAAATACTAGCAAATCAAATATAGCAATACATTAAAAAGGTCATACATCATGATCAAGTGGGATTTATTCTAGGGATTCAGGGAGGGTTCAACATCTGAAAATCAATCAACATGATACACCACATTAACAAAATGAAGAATAAAAATCACATAATCATCTCAATAGATGCAGAGAAAGCATTTGACAAGATACAGCATTCATTTATGATAAAAACTCTAAATAAAATGGGCATAGAAAGAAAATACCTCAACATAATAAAGGCCATATATGACAAACCTGCAACAAATATCATTCAAAACAGAGAAAAACTGAAAGCTATCCCTCTGAGAACAGGAACAGACAAGGATGCCCACTTTCACCATTCTTATTTAACATGGTGTTGGAAGTCTTAGCCAGAACAATCAGGCAAGAAAAAAAATAATTAAAGGGCTCCAAATTGGAAAAGAAGCAATGAAACTATCACTATTTGCAGATGATATGATGTTATATATAGAAAACCCTAAAATCCCTCCTCTGCACACATCCCTGAGGGGCTCACAGTTCCTGGGGGACCTCCAGACCTTGACTTCCTGGAGGTTCACGCTGGTGCTGGTGACTCTGTGTCCTTCCTCATCTCACCCAGCGTGAAGGACAATCACTCGTGCATCGGAATGAGGCCTGCAGGATGCGGGAAGAATCCACTAAAAAATTTAGAAATAAATGAATATAGTCAATTGGCAGGATACAAAATCAACATCCAAAAATCAGTTGCATTTCTATACAGTAACAAAGAAGTAACAGAAAGAGAAATTAAGAACACAATCCCCATTTACAATTGCAACAAAAAGAATAAAATACCTAAGAATAAACTTAACCAAAGAGATGCAAGATCTGTACACTGAAAACTGTAAAACATTGAAAGAAATTGAAGAAAACAAAAAGAAATGGAAAGATATTCCATCCTCTCAGATTGGAAGAATTAACACAGTTAAAAATATCCATACTTCCTAAAGCAATCTACAGATTCAATACAATCCATATCAAAGTTCCAACGACATTTTTCACGGAAATAGAACAAAGAATCCTAAAATGTATATGGAACAACAAAAGACCCCAAATAGCCAAAAGAATCCTGAGTAAAAAGAGCAACGCTGGAGATATCACACTCCCTGATTTCATAACATACCACAAAGCTATAGTAAACAAAACAGCATGGTACTGGCACAAAAACACACACACAGGTCAATGGAACAGAATCAAGAGCCCAGAAATAAACCCACACATCTATGGACAGCCAATTTTTGACAAGGGAGCCAAGAACATACAATGGAGAAAGGAAAGTCTCTTCAATAAATGGCGTTGGGAAAACTGGACAGCCACATGCAAAAGAATGAAAGTAGAGCATTATCTTACACCATGCACAAAAATCAACTCAAAATGGATTAAAGACTTTAAGGTAAGACCTGAAACCATGAAACTTGTAGAAGAAAACATAGGCAGTACTCTCTTTGACACTGTTCTTAGAAGCATGTTTTCAAGTACCATGTCTGACTGAGCAATAGAAACAAAAGAAAAAATAAACAAATGGGACTACATCAAACTAAAAAGCTTCTGTACAGCAAGAGAAACCATCAACAAAATGAAAAGACCACCTAACAATTCAGAGAAGATATTTGCAAACCATATATCAGATAAGGGGTTAATATCTAAAACATACAAAGAACTCATACAGCTCAACAACAAAAACACCCAACAACCTAATTAAAACATGGGCAAAAGATCTGAACAGACATTTCTCCAAAGCAGATATACAGCTTGCCAACAGGCATATGAAATGATGTTCAACATAATTAACTATCAGGGAAATGCAAATGAAAACAACAATGAGATATCACATCACTCCCATCAGAATGGCTATAATTAACAGGACAGGAAACAACAAGTGCTGTAGAGGATGTGGGGAGAAGGAACCCTCGTATACTGCCGGTGGGTGTGCAAACTGGTGCAGCCACTATGGAAAACAGTATGGAGTTTCTTCAGAAAACCAAGAATTGATCTATCATATGATCCAGCTATTCCACTGCTGGGTATTTATCCTAAGAACTTGAAAACACAAAGGCATAAAGATACATGTACCCCTATGTTCACTGCAGCATTATTCACAATAGCCAAGACTTGGAAGCAACCTAAGTGCCCATCAAGAGATGAATGGATAAAGAAGATGTGGTATATATACACAATGGAATACTACTCAGCCATAAGAAATGATGAAATCTGGCCATTTGTGACTACATGGATGGAACTTGAGGGTACTATGCTAAGTGAAATAAGTCAGAGGGGGAGAGTCAAATACCATATGAACTCACTCATAAGTAGAAGATAAAAACACAACAAACTCAGCAACAGAGACTGGACTGGTGGTTACCAGAAGGGAAGTGGGGAGGGAGGAGGGCAGAAGGGGTGATTAGGCCCCTGTGTGGTGATGGATTGTAATTAGTCTGTGGGTGGTGGACATGACGTATCCTATACAGATTTTCAAATATATTACTATGTACACCTGAAAGTTGTATAATATTATAATCCAATGTTACTGCAATAAAGAAAATATACAGTAAAAAGAAAACATAGAAAGGAGAACAAATTGTGCCATAGTCACATGATGGAACATTACATGGGAATAAAACTACTGATGTACAAATAACATAAATGAATGTTAAAAATATAATGTTCAGTGAAAGCTGAAAACAAAAGAGTACATACTGTATAATTCCATTTAGGTGAAATTCAAGAACCAGCAAAACTAAGTAGGATGACAGAAGTCAGATGTAGGGTGAGTTTGTGCTTGAGAAACGGTTTGAGAGAACTTTCTGCAGTGATGAAATTGCTCTATATCTTTAACCAGGAAGTGGTTATAAGTGTATACATAGGCAAAAATTCATTGAGCTGTACAATCAAGATTTGTTCTCTTTACTCAATAAAAGTCATATCTTTATTAAAAAATAAATAAAAATAAAAGCAATGGAAAAACTCTCAAAGAAGAATGTCAATAGATTTCCAGCATAATATACCACAACTTTTAAATGTAAGTAAGCCACAATTAAAAGACAAATAGCTGTGAATCAAAATATTAAAATAAATTAAACTGTGTTTATATGATTAGAGTAAAAATACATAAGACAAATAGGTAAGGAAATAGGTATGGAATACTAATGTGATAATTAATAAAGGAGCACAATGTGAATTGACAATTCATGAAAGGAGAGAACAATTATTCTATTTGCCATATTCAAAGACTCATCTGAACATGCTGAACATGAAGCAGTTGATATAATTAAAATTTTAACACAAATGTTTTATTTCTAATTCACTAATATCATCCTTTAGGGAAGATATGAACTCTGGGTTTCAAGATATGTGTGTACATTTTTGTGGTCACGTCTCAGTAATGCTTTAAAAATTTAGACTCTACAACATAACAAAATTGAACTTTTTCTCCACTCTGTGTGCCTGTTGCCCTTTATGATCCTTTCATACTCTGCTTTTTAGTGCTGTCCTTAAGAAGTTATTTTTCTTGGATTTCAGTGTAACCTTACCATCTCTGCTACTAATTAACCTTTCCTCCTCTGTACGGTTACACACTCAGTGTGCATGTTTGTCTGTCTTTGTTCTTCTGTTCGAGCTGTCTGAAATGCAGCAGGCGAAGCGATGCTCTCTCAGCAAAGGGCACCAACTTTCTTTACGGCCTGCTGCTTGGTGCAGGGATCCTCAGAGGTCAGTTTGAGACCATAATTGTGTTCATATGTCACCACAGACTGTTCTCAGGGGCCTGCCCTCAATTCCTTATTCCCTTACAGAATCCTTAATACTATCTCCAGTCTTCTTACCATTTAGCTTTCACTAAACAACTTTAAGACACAATTCTCAGGGGAGAACTGAGAAGAAGAAAAACATAGATGAAAACTATCTTCCATTGTGTGTATATTCAGATAACCAGTGACCAAACTGCAGAGATTTTCCTCTCCCTCCATAACACATTTCTGAAAGAAGGGAAAGGTGGGACACATGACTGTCGCAGCTCAGCAAGATGTTCCAGATTTGGTTACTATTTCTCAAGCAGAGCAACTACCGTGTGGTGCTTAATTATTCAGTGCATACTAAGAAAGGCTTAACATTCTATAAAGAAAATCAATGTCACCCTTTGTTGAAGAATTACTGCTTTGTTCTGGTTAATTTGTTTTAAACAAACAATGATGATATTTAAATATAGGTAGTTCTTAAAAGTTATAGATGAAGTGATACAGGTTGAGTTTTCTTTTAAAACCAATTTGGGCAACAGAGATAAGGGATCAACTGTATACTTATTTTACATGACATTGGGTCAAGTTAACGATGTCCTTGAATTGCATTTATAAACTTACTGGGAAGAATGATCAACCTGACTTGACCAGGCAAACCCAACATTAGGTACAGGTGAAGCAACTTTGTTAGAAGCAGCTTCTTCATCAATTAAATTCTGGGAGTCATGGAATTATGTTCCTGTTGCAATGGAAAGTGGAACAACAGATAGAAATTAGACTCTAAAAGGCTCATCAGAGATAGAAGACCCTTGACCACTTATTAAAGAAAATGGCAGCAGGTATCAACATTAACCTTTAGAATGGAGTCTTGCCAGACATGGATCATTCTCTGAAGTGAGATTTCCAACGCAGCATCTAAGCTCCTTGGAGGCAAAGTAGTGTGGCTCTTTCCTCACAGAGTTCATAGAAACTTTTTGACCAGCCTAGAAAAGTCTGTCACTGGAAGCTGAGTTACTAAACAAGAATTAGGAAAATTTCAGCTCACATTGAAGGACAGACCATGATTGAGTTAATGGTCTTGGCCTGAGTCAATTTGAGAGGTTGAGACCTAATGAGACCTAGAGGCTGGAATTTTCAAAATGATGACAACAACAAAAATAAGCAATCCAAATCAGCTGTCTCTTTTCCTAGAAGAATATTCATGATGGTTCAACAAAAACATGCTTTGTAGAGAAGTGTGTTTGTTTTGTTTTCCTATGTGTCAGGCAAGTCTCTCTCTGCTGATTTCCCTCTCCACTCCTGTTTTTGTCACCTCTGACCACCGAATTACAATCCCAGGTCTGACTTTGATCTTCTGGAGTGCCACGAGGAAAGGATATCAGAGACTGATGGAGTAAACTGGCATACAGATTACTTAGCTGGGGGTTCCCTAAGTTTTATTCTGAGTCTCTGTGTTATAGATTTTTCAAAAATAGAATGTCACTATTCAAAATGTCCTCTAGTGGTGCAGTCCTTGGTTGATCTTACATATGATACAAATGTACCTCAAAAAGCTAGGAAGTCAGGGTGGAAGCGACCATAAAATTGAATAAATCAAGAAAGAAGGAGAATCAAGGATTAATGTCTAGAATCTTGGCGGTTGCCTCGATTAGAAAGAAGAACGTGCCTGGGAGGGACTGAGGAGTTGATTTTGCATATTTTGGTAAACACAATCAAGAGAGAAATCAAATAATTATCTTCTCATCAAATATAACCATTCTTTGTCAAGGCTGGGAACCAGGACCACTTCCTTCCTTATCACTGAATATTTGCTGAAAAAGGGAAATGGCCAAATGGGTATTCTTTTATATTTCATTTAGAAGAGAGATGCAACTATGTGTACACGTGTCAGCAGGGTATGCACACACAAAATAAACAATAAGAAACCTTAATTTCCACAACATTTGAATTATTTGAGAGCATAAGAAATGCTGTAAAACTTGTCAACTCATTATAAGACAATCATCAATTATATAGCCATGTAACACAACCAAATTTAAAAATCCCAGTGCAATAAAACCCTAAATATTCACAAATATAATTCACCAGTGTATTGAAGGAAAATTATATCATGACAAAAGTAACATTTAATCCTGAGAATGCAATGCATATTTAATATTATCAGATTTATATTATCATTAATCATCTCAATAGTTGTCAAAAATTTGTGGATAAGTTAAATCAAATTAAATTAAAGCATAAACTTACTTTTAAAAATATACATCTTAATATGCCAGAACTAATTTGCCATCATTGAATGGTAAATGGTACCATCTCTCTTAGAGGAGAATTAAGAAATTTATTAATGACTGATAAATATATAAATAGTTCCATCTAGGTGAACTGTTGCACTAATTGTATAATGCAGGGTAAATAACCCAGTAAATCTAGTATGTACTCCATGTTCTAAGAAAGTAAGCATTTTATTGACAGGGGAACACATACATATATACATATATATATATATATATATATACACACACACACACTGCTTCTGGGAAGGCACAGTAGACATATTTATGTATTTTTCCCTATTTCTCTTCCTAAGTATAATTAAAACCCTAGACATTATACATGAACAATAAAACAAACATTCTATGGGGCTGGCCCAGTGGCACAGCAGTTAAGTTTGCATGTTCCACTTCAGCAGACTGGGGTTCTCCAGTTTGGATCCTGGGTGTGGACTTACGCACCACTCATCAAGCTATGCTGTGGTTGGCATCCCACATATAAAAAGTAGAGGAAGATGGGATGGATCTTAGCTCAGGGCCAGTCTTCCTCAGCAAAAAAAGAGGAGGATTGGTGGCAGATGTTAGTTCAGGGCTAATCTGCCTCAAAAAAAACAAAAGAAAACAAACATTCTGAAAGGTGAAGAGACAAAGGTGGACCTAAGGCTAGGGACCCAAGGAATGACACAATGATGAGTTTCCTGGATTTTCTTTTTGTTTTATATATCCCAAACTTGGAGCTGGGGAAGACAGCAACCTGAAAGTACCCAAAAGAGCAGACAAAAATAAAAGTCTGAACAAATGCTTGCTCTTTCTAAACAAAGGACCAGGAAAGTGGCCATCTAGCAAGACAGAAACATTTACACAATAAGCACTCTACTGCAGAAAAACACCATAGAAAAGATCATGGTACCACCCCCACCAAATCAGCCAAGGCAGAATGGGGAGCCTAGATTTCCACCATCTCCAAGTTGTAGCAAGGTTCACCAACTTCCCTCTCCTACTACATAGAGGTGGTGTCAGAGAAGGCTAAGCTGGGAGCCAAGGTGTTCGTTCCCTCCAGGTGTTAAGTACCCCACATGGTATTAATGGAGACCACATGGCAAGCCTGGATTTCCACTTCCACCTGGCAGTAATGAGGTGATGCTCCTCCTCTCCCTGGGGAAGGATTAGAGGAGGCGTCTCAGAGAGTCCGGACTTTCACTCATGCCAGCAGCAACAAGGCCATCCCATCCTCAACCTTGTGTAAGTGAAACCCATGTAAGATGCAAAAACAAGGCAAACCTACCCCTCCCAGACAGGAAAACATTAGTAGAGGCCCAGCATGGAGCCAGGACTCCCACCATTTCACAACAATAATGCATACCCCTGACCTTGGGTTTCAACAGAGGCCCAGTAGGGAACTTGGACTTCTACTCTCTTCTGGCTGTAACAAGGTGGATTTTGTCCTTCTTTTGCTGGGGCAGTGCCAGAGATAGCCAGCTAAAACAGGTTTAAATAAGATCCAGAGTTGCATAATACTCAAAATGTCTAGGTTTCAATATCAAATTACTTATCATACCAAGAGCCAGAAAGATCTCAAACAGAATAAAAACAGAGAATCTAAATGCCATCACTAAGATAAGTGATATGTTAGAATTATCTGATAAAGATTTTAAAGCAAAGCCAAAATAATATTTAAATGAGCAATTATAAACACACTTGAAACAAATTAAAAAATAGAAGGTTATGGCAAAGGAAATAGAACATTTCAGCAAAGAAACTGAAGATATAACAAGAACCAAATAGAAATTATAGAGCTGAAAAATACAATAACTGAAATAAATAACTCACTGGATAGATTCAACAGCAAAATGGATGGAACAGAGGAAACAATCAGTGAACTTGAAGATACAACAATAAAAATATTTGGTGAGAAGAACAGAGGGGAAAATAGGTAGGACCAAAAATGAGCAGAACCGCAGGAACCAGTGGGGTCATAACAATAATATCTAACATCTGTGTCATTAGAATTCAGAAAGGAAATAAAAAAGAGGATGGGATTGAAAGAGGACTCGAAGAAATAATGGCTGAAAACTCCTCCAATTTGGCTAAAGACAGAAACCCACAATTTTAAGAACCTGAGCAAATCTCAAAAAAGATAAACCCAAAGATATCAACACCAAGAGACATCATAGTCACACTTCTGAAAACAAGGACAAAGAAAAAATCTTGAGAGTTCTGAATGAGAAACAACAGTTTACCTACAAGGCAAAAATAATTCTCATGCCAGCAAGTTTCCCATCAGTAACCATGAATGCCAGAGAGAAAAGAACTGTCAACCCAGAATCCTCCATCCAGTGAAAATATCCTTCAGGAATGAGGAAGAAATCAAGACATCTCAGAAGAAAGAAAGTAATGTGAAAAGGAATTGATAAAAAAGAATATCCGAATCCCTAAAAAGCTTATGGACCGTGCTCAGCATCATCTATCAGCAGGTAAACATAAATTAATTCCTCCATGATATACCAGTTTTCACCTACCAGGACAGCTAAGAGTAAATAGATTTTCAATATTCATTATTGGCAAGGATATGGAGGATCTGGAACTCTCATTCACTGTTGGTGATTGTTTTGGTTTTAATTGTTTAAAAGACTTTGGAAAACTGTTGCCTGTATCTACTAAATCTATACATATGCCTACATCATGACTCAGCAGATCCACTGCTACTCTATTCCCAAAGACATGAGTGTATAGGTCCTCAAAATCACATGCAAAGGAATGTTTGCAACAGCTTCTTTCATAATACTTCCAAACTAGAAACAACACAAAAATCTGTCTACAGGGAAATGGATGAATGGTAGGATATTCAAATAATAGAGTGCAACACATCTATAGAAAAGAATGAAATTCTGATCTGCAAAATAATATAGATTAATTTCATAGAAACTACATTGAGCAAAAAAAGTGAGACATAAATGAGAATATATCATATAAATTTCAAGAACCAGTCATACTTATTGATGGTTATAAGAGAGAGAATAATTAAGAAATTCTGAGGGTGAGTATTAATCAGAAAGGGGAAGGAGAGAAACTTCTCGAGTCTTGAAAAATATCCTATATCTGATACTGTGTGTTATGTATGTAGACAGTCTTTGAGCTCTACAGCTAAGTTTTGTGCATTGGTGGAGTTGAGTATAACTGGCTTAAGTATGCTTTCTAACTGTGAAAGTTGTTTATTATTTGAGCTTACATTTTTCAAATTTCAGAGTCTGTGATTATCTCCATTATGTCATATTGCCCTCCTAAGATAAATAGTGCCATCTAGATCTAATTCTACAGCTCAGTAGCCCTGAAAAGTGGAAGAGAATTTATCCTGATTAAGAACACTGAAGAAATTATAATAATTTAGGGGTAACAATTCAATATAAGTCACCAAACATTCTAGATAAAATAAAATATCACCCAAAATGGAGGGTCATTTATGATTCAAAAATTGAAATTTCCCAGGGCCAGCCCAATGGCATAGTGGTTGAATTCACATGCTCTGCTTTGGTGGCCCAGGGATTGCAGGTTCAGATCCTGTGTGCGGACCCATGCACCGTTTATCAAGCCATGCTGTGGTAGGTGTCCCACATATAAAGTAGAGGAAGATGGGCATGGATGTTAGCTCAGGGCTAATTTTCCTAAAAAGAAAAAAAAAATTAGAATTTCCCTGTTCATATTGAAAATAAATTAAAAGAATGGGACTTTTGTTATCCCCATAGTTTGTGGGCTCACTCAAAAGTAATACTGATAAACTACTCAAAAAGTAGGTATTTTTAAATTACAAATATTTAAATAATTGGATAATACCAAAAGACTATAATTTTTGAGTCTAAACATACTTAAAAAGGCAACTATCATATACAGGGAAATAAGACAAAATAATATGTAATATTAAAATAATATGTAATTAGATATTGCATATGGATCCGTTCAAATTAAGACGTTCTCACTGTCTTTCCCAGACCGTTGCTCATATGGGTTATCTAATCCTCTCTCACATTTCTAGTTTTCTGCTATATGCTGCAAATTATCAATATTAAGTCAGATTTCTCCTCTGCTTTCCCTTTAATATTTGGACATTTAACAGATGCTTCCAGAACAAAGTATCCTACAATAACCTCATCATACTCTCCTTTAACTTTATGCATTTATTCTCAGCATTATATTGCAGTACCAAAGTCAACCCATTCACCCAGCTAAGAACATTGTGTCACACTTGACCTCCTGGATGTTCTAATTGCCCACTTCCAGTCATTTTACATCTTTAATTATATGCTTAATAGTTGCTCCTCAAATGACATGTGATTTCTCATCTTTCTGATTATTCCCATTTTTTAATCATTTTTTAGAAGCATCTCAAAGGACTCTAATCCTCATACCCTTTCTTGCACTTTGTGCACATATCTATTTCTATTTAACCAATTGTATTATAATTATGTATTTAATTTGCCTATCTCTTCTGTTGGACTGTAACTGCCTCAAGGACTATGTATCTAGCCTCTTGTCATCAAGATTACCCCATACACGGCACCTTCTCCTATGAAGATGATAAGAACAGCCCTTAGTACTATGCATTGTACATCAAGATCATAGGACCCCTTTCTGAAAACAGATGACATATCTGAACTGAGAGAACACGTAACCTCTACATCTAAAATCAAGACTTTCTTTGTTTAGAAATCATGCTGGGTTGCTTTTCTTGTTTCTATATAAAGAATTGAGAGAAAACTTTCTCTTCTTATTCCAAATGAGATCTAAAATTTATGACTTGAAGTCACACTGGCCCACAATTTCTTCTCTGAAAAATTAATGAGTGCCAAAACATTTCCCCATGCTTTCAGCAAGGTTGACCGGTTCTATTCACAGATATGTGACTTTAGCAGTGGAAAATCCTTGTCAGCCTTCTTCTCTAAATGAGCAATGTCCTTCTCTTGGTCACATATTATTATGGGATAATAGCTGTACTCTACTTGGCAGTATATTTGGTAGAGGAAAAAGAAACAGTGTCTTTTGATGTCTTGCAACTATGTTTTAATTTTAATCCAAGTGATGAAAGTACCATAGAGTGGCAGGAGCCCCAGGTTGACCGACAAGAATTCACAAATAGTTGTTTTATTTTTAATTTTCTATATAAGGAATATATACATGAGAAAACCAAGTGTAAAATGTCTATCTTTTGGATATATTTAACTCTTTTAATTTTCATTTTGGAAGGGAACAATCCACACTTGACTATCTAACCCAAACTCTTTTCCAAAAGCATAATTTGAGGAACTCTGATTTGAGAAGTTGCTTAATAGGAATTAAATGGTAGACAGACTTCCACGCTCACAGACATTTGGGAATCACATAGCTAAGCAAAGTTAAATAAGTTTCTTCTCTTCATGAGTTAGAGCATTGGATATGCAAATATGCCTTAGAATCTGTTAGCATATGCAGATTTTCCACACATATTTGAACATGGCACCTTTTATTCATGGATTGTCTCAAGATAAAAGCATTTTATAGAATTAATGTTACATGAAGCATGCATTGCAAAATACTACTATAAACTAATCATATCTATATTTTCATTTCTTCTTAATATTTCTACCTTTTTATAAAACTGTTTTCATTTCATTCTTTTTCTCTTGTTTGTTTAGTTTTCTGACCTTACTACACAACCACTGAGCATGGCATAGCAGGAGGTAGAAGCTTTTTATTGCCGTGACAGGCAGAGTAACCTGAGAGGGTAAGGGCATTCAAACAGATAAAAGGATGTTATTCTAAAAAAAACAAACAAAAACACAAAAAAATCAATCTTTTTCTTATAGTCTGCTACATACTTTGTACATCCATTTCATTATAATATAAATTACTACAGAGAATGTCAACCTAAAGTACATTGTGTCCCCAAAGCCCTTATGGGTAGCCATATAAACTATTCAGGGATTTCACAAGCCTCTAAACTGTCATAATCCACATACTAACATTTAAGTTCTTGAGTTTAAGTAAAATATAAAATCTTTCAGAAAAATCACAAAAGATGTTAAAAGTGCCATGAAACTTCACTATAGTTAGTGGTAAATGTATTCGCTCCCATTAATATCTTTCTATCCCACGTACTGAATAATTATTAGGTTGGATTAATAATTCAGCGATTATTTCTTCAGTTACCATCTTCTCATAATAAGAAAGTTCAGCAGTAAGTCATAACAGATAATCATCTTGAAATAATTTGTTTAAATATTCAACCTGATATTCTTTTGACTCATTTATATCATAGAATCAGTAAGTGGCATTTCCAAGATTCAGTATTTATAATGAATGAGATTGTGTTAATGTGAAACAACTTCCATAAGTAGTTAATCATTTAAACTAAAGCACAGCGTCCTACAATGACATTGTGCTCTCTGAACTTATATGAGTGTAGATCAGCTTAGATCATATTATGCTACATTTTATACATATCTTCTGAGGCCTACTAGGATCCTGAGTCCTAGCCAGTTTTTTCTCCTGGCCAAGATCATATGGCCGATCTACAGAGGGTGTAGAGCAGAAATTTGGTGCTGGGCTTTGGCTTCGAACTCCCCCATGTAAAACACACAGTTGTGGTGACTTGGGTAGGATGATTTTTGAGCCAGAATTATTCCTTTAGTGCTTGTGGTCCAAATCCTTGACTAAAGCAATAAAGGAAATCTCTTCTTGCTCTCCTTATTTGTGCCTATCTCTATAAATATCTTTTAACATTTTCTCCCTGTTTCCCTCAAAAGCTTTAGCATATTGGTTTTGGGTTTTTGTTTTTGTTTTTTTACTTTATTTGATTCTTTTTTATGGAGGGGGAAAGCTCATCTGATTGGTTTATTGATGATATGTACAGGTGATTGCATCATTTTCTTCTTGTTAAAATATATTACATTTTTTAAGAATCCAGTTATATAAATCTTAACTTTACGCAAAATCACTTCAATATTTTTCATTCTTTTTTGCCCAATGAATGATTAATTTTTCCAAAATAAAAATTCCTATAATAGATTTAGAATAGACCTCTAGTCCACTTTGTATAGAAGAAAAATTACCATAACTTTACAGATTAAGTAACTGAAATCTAGAAAAACGAAATCAGTTTTCTAATGATATTTACCTAGTTAATGGCAAAGAAAATAATGTTAAAACTAGGCTGTATGTTAGCCATAATGTTGCATGGTGACATATTTAATGGTTCCTTGGTCTCTAAGGGGATGCCAAGTCCTGATACCACCAGAGAACTGTATAATTTGTTCTGGTTTTATTAACAGTTTGAATTTCTGCTTGATTTGTTCTTCAGTTGTGAAATCAGATCTATTCAGGTGCTTCTGAACATTCCACAGCTTAGTGTCCAAGTAGCTCTCTGCTCAGGGCCATCAGATACCCACTGTGCAGAGCTGTGCGTGAAGCTGACCTGAGACTGGGGTCAGGTTTCCCGAGTACTTTCCTGCTTACCAGATGGTTGCTTAGCAAACTGGGACGTTTCTTGGTCCCTAGGAAATGGAAGAATGCTTCTAACTATTACCAAACTGACCTTGGAAATGGGAGCTCTTGTAGAATTTCATTTTGGCTCTTTGCTCTATTACCTAATGTATCAGTTGGCACAGCCTTCCAGAGTTACAGGAGAGGTCTTTGTTGCATAGGATAAATGGGATGATTTTTCTTTTCATTCTGTGCTCAATTTTCAGTCAATGTTCTCACAGGACTCTGAGTTAGTGAAAAAAATTATCAGTCTCTAGATCCAAGGAAAGCACATGACTGAATTGCAATTAAATGCTTGATGATGTACACTGGAAATGCACAGAAAAAACTGAGAGATCAAAGCGCAGTAGTTCTTAAAATTAAATTATCTTTATTAATAAACATCATTGTATAACAATAACTAAAATGATCCTTTTCATTAACAATTCTAATAAATACTCCTCTGCCCCTTCTATGTGTTAGTGCTAGGAAATGGCATTGCTCAATGAACGTGGAACCAATGGTTATCTGTAAAGTTTGTGTTTGTTTACAAATCTCAATCCTCAAGCAATGGTCTCCTTTTCTTGCCCATGTGTCAGAGAGACCACCTCCTTTACCATACACTTCACATGAATCATACAAGCTTGATAATTTTATAACCTTCTAACATCCAGACAACAATCCACAAGATGTACCTGTCATCTTAGAGATAAACATCACGGACATAAAGAAAGGAGATAAAATATGGTTAAGTATTTCCTTTTATAACCCCAAATCATTTATTTCTTAAGAAAAATTTAATTTCATTATAGTCATTAAGCTGAATCAATGTAATACATTTTGATATAGTTCTTTTTAATTTTCAATCTGACATTTTTCACTGTATTATTTTTTAGTTTCACAAGGACTCAAGAAGTACACAACACACAAAAAATGGTATTTCCATTTTCCATGAACTATTAGCAAATTTCTACAGGATCTAGTATGTTCCTGTTTGTGTTTGGTATGTGCCTCTTCAAAGTGTGCTATGTTGATGAATTCTTTTAGTCTTCATGACTTCAACTCTATGAGGAAGTTCTGGTATTTTCCCCCTTCACATGTAATGAGGAAATCAAGGCATAGAAAGTTAGCAGCTTCTCAACATCCCACAGGTAGAATGAAGACCCAGAATACAACTTGGGCCAACTGGTTCCCAGCCGTCCACTGTACCCTTCATGTGGTACAGACACTCACATCACAAGTAAGGAAATTAGAGTCTCATGAAATGGTGCTTTTTTCACACTGTTACATAAGCATTAATATAATGATTCTGGTCTAGAGCTCTTGTCTTCTGATTCTAATTTATGAGAAATTGAAAAGCTTAATGAGCATATTGCAAAGTTCTTAATAGAAAGCAGATCAATGTTTTTCTCAACTCTAAAGACATGCTTTAATTTCTAGATAGGTATCATTCATTTGATCAAGGAAGTGCCATTCAGGAAATTGGGACCCAATTATTTGCAATTTTTTGCACTGATAGAATTTGCATTTATGGATACACGACCTGTGTGAGTAAAACTACAAAGGCTAAATCCTGGTTAAGAGGACTGAGTTGATTCATTTATTTAGCAAAGATGTGCTGATTTCCTGTTCCTACCAAGCACTCTCGTAGGTGGTTGGGCTACATCAGTGATGGAAAGATCTTGCATTTGTGTAGTCTAAGGACAAGCAGATGGAAGGATACAAAAGACAAAAGAAAACAAAACCACAGTAAATAAGGAAATTGTAAGAAGGTAGGAATTATAGAAAAAAAGAAAATGTAAAGCATGACAACAAAGAATCTGAAATTCAGTGTGGCTTATGGTGGTGGAATGGCTGTATCTTTTGTTTGTTTGTTTGTTTGGGTTTTTTTTGATGAGGAAGATTGCCCCTGAGCTAACATCTGTGCCAATATTCCTCTGTTTTGTGTATAGGATGCTTCTACAGCATGGCTTGATGAATGGTGTGTAGGTCCACACTCAGGATGTGAACCCACAAACCCCAGGCCGCAAAACCGGAGCACGTGAACTCAACCACTATGTCACCAGGCAGCCCCTGGAATGGATGTAGTTTTTAACAGACTGTTCAGATTAGATCTGACATTTGAGCAAAAATTGTAAAGAGGTGAGAAAGGTAGTTGTGCAATTTTCTGGGGAACAATATTCCAGGAAATGGAAACAACTAATACCAAGGCTCTAAGGTGGGGATGATTGGCATAATTAAGAAGTACTGAAGGGCAGCAGGACCAGTTATGTAATTTACATAAAATAAAAATGTTAAAAATATTATTAAGAATTTAAAGATGGCCACAGGGAGAATTGAACAGTGTGGGATCCATTTGAGCAAAGGGCCCTGTGGGAGGGCACAGGGCACCCGTACACGAAGCTGGCCCTGGTGGCACAGTGAATGAGTAAGAGATGAGATGAGAAAGATGAAGAGAGGCCAGACGTATTTACTCAGAGAGAAATAGGAAGCTACTGAGTGGTTTTGAGTAAAAGAGTGGCATGCGTGTTTTGACTGACAGTTTTCAAAGAACTGTTCTGCCGCTGTGTTGAGAATAGAATGTAGATTGGCAATGGTATAGGCTGGAAAAAGATGCACGGATAACTAGTAATTGTTTAAGATGGATGATACTACTTTAAGAAACCAGATATTTCTCTGCAATGAATTTAGTAGCTCTAACGTGTAAGTATGAACGTATATGTAGTGGTGTGGATGTATATTAAGAAAACAGGTTCAAATTAAAAGAGGACTATTTGGCCTTATGAAAATTGATAGTAAGAGATAAAAATGAAGTTAGTTACAGAACAAGGTTATATGCCAGAAGGGATGGCAGCATGTGCAGTGTAAACTTCCAGATGTGGAAATCTCATATTATTAGATTTTAGTTGTGTCAGTAATCTGAGTATACATTTAAAAGCATCTAATAAATGAGAGCATCTGAGCTGTTACCAAAAGCCTACCACAAGCCTGTAGAGAAAGGTTTGGAGATCACTCCATTTGAGGAAAGCTTGTGTTTGACCCGTTGAGGTATTTCCAATAAGTAATGCCTGCCTTAGCCCCTACTTTTTATTTATAGTAACAACTTGATTATGCTAGCTTCACAGTTGAACTGAGAGTCTTTTGTATATACATACAGTCTGGGCTTTAGAAACTAAGTAAGATTTACAGAAAGTCCAACATTAAAATGCCGAAAATGTAAAGAATTTCTTCTTTAAATAGTTTTTGGCAATTTTATATGCATGGAATATTGACATTTTATCTGTACTCTTTTAAAGTGATAAAACTAACCAGAATTAATTACTATAACCTATACTATAAATAAAATTTGAAGAGTTTACTGTTTTCAAAAGCAATAAAAATGTGGCTACATACTAATAGTCCACCATCTCTGAGAATTTACTGTAAAAAATGGGCCAGGTTGGGATTCTGGAGAGATTACTACAATGGTTGGGTAGTTTGTGAATCTCCTCCAGTCTCCTAATTAAAAAGCAACAACAACAAAAGTTGATAAATTAAGGTAGCAAAACTGAAAGTTCCATGGAAAATATCCACATGAAGTCAAGCGAAATGGTTGGCGTGAACTCTAAAATCCACGTGTGGAATCAAACCTACAAGACCCACATGGACTCAGAAACTGCAGGAGGGAAAGCAGAGGGAAAGCAACTGGACTCTGACAGCCCTGGAACCTGAGGAATCCCAAGTCACCAAAGATATTCCCTGCCAGATATCCCAGTCCAATCGGAGAGGAGCATCCCAAACTGAGCGGGAGTCTTCAGGCCCAAATTTATGGGAGATTCAAGGAGACTGTTAGAAGAAAGGACTGAAGCACTCTGAGCCCTATAAAATCTAAGAAACCAAAGCTCTTATGTGGGATAAGACCCTGCGTTGAAGAGAAAGTGTTGGAAATATGATTGAAATGAGCAGGTCAGAGACAAAAAGGGAAGAAAAAAAGGCGAGAGATATCTCAGAATGCATGTGAACATGTGCTTGATTGTTTTATGAAAATAACAGAAGAAGAAACTTCCAGAGTGGTGGAGTTAACAACGATATGAAAGCCCACAATTGTCTCCTTCTAAGAAATACAAGAACAGTAATCTCATATAAATGAGCAACCAATAAAGAATTGTGGTTGAATTCCATGGAAATTAGTATAGAGGAGTAAAAGAATAAAGAGCAGAACAACACCCCTAAAAAAGTGAGGGCAAAACAGAAAGACCTGCTAGCAAGAGAAGTTTAAAAATGTAACTCGATGTTTCAAATTTTAATTAAAAAAAAATAGAAGCTCTGAAAGAACAGCTTAAGTCAGAAATAGAAAAAAAAATAAAGTTGGGAAAATATATGAAAGATATATGACAGGAATTAATTAGAATTTTTTAAAAAACTCATCTCAGAAATAAAGACTGAATTGGAAGGAACAGAAATAATCATGAATAGTGCCATAAGAAATATGAAATATGGAAAAAGAGACGTTTAAAAATTTTTAGATAAATGAAGAAATAAATCAAATGTTTTGAACAAAAGCATTACATATAGAAGATAAGCCAAGACAACCCAACATAACTACAATAAGAATTCCCCAAAAGATAAATCAAGCAATTCAACAGAAATATAATTTTAAAAAGTAATTGAAAAGAAAAACTGGAAACATAGTATTGCAATGTTACAGTTGATACATGAGAAAAATCAGTACAGCATGACCCACAGATCGACATATACTAGCAAAAGTGTTGGCTTTGAGTAGAAATAAAAAGAAAAAAAATATTTGACCATTTAGGCAGACAGGTTATTCAATGTGTAAGGGAAAGAAAATCAGTCTGTCATCAGATGTTTTGCCAATACCTAATGCCATAAGTCAATGCAATAACATATTTCAGATATTCAAGCAAAGAACATTAAGCCAGTATCTTATATTCACTTTAAACTGCCAGAAAGAACTATTAGGATCATACAAAACTGAGGATGATGTCCTCCATGAGCTCTCTTTTAGGGACATAGTAGATGCAAAATTTCCTATAATTAATGAAGATGTTATTTCCATATTTTAGTAGACAATGGTTTTGTGAAGTTGTTGTAGTATTTGGATTTCCTGGGTACATTTAAATAGTGCTTTAAGACAGGGCTATCACGATGAAGTAAACATTCACAGCTATTTAAAGTCTTACTAAAATTATTAGATGTCTTCCTAAAGTGTCCAAGACAGTAGATATTTATTCAATAAGTATTTAAAGTTTTGTGAAGATTTTTAAAAAATCATTGTTTTAAGAGCCTGGTACAGTTGTGGATTAAATAACTTATTAACATGGTTAAAATAGAAGGAAGGAGGCAAACTTTAGGCTGCTGTAGTTATCTAGGTAGAAGGCAATGGGCGCCAAGTTCCTGGGGACTCTGGTAGACCTGGAGAAGGATCAAACTTGAGCCGATTTTAAGGAAAAAAATAGCAGAATTCAGTGACATAAAGAACATAAAAAGAAGGATATATCAAATATGACCAAGTTTTCTAGACAGGGAATCTAGAAAGTCATCTGGAAAAACCTCACTGACAGAACTAGGTTAGCTGGAAAGCAAGTGCGTGTTGAAGAATGGTGCAGAGGAGTTCAATTCTGCGTAGAGTGTGTTTGACCTGACAATCAACAAAGCTTTCTGCATGTATAAAATATAAAAATATATGGTTTTTGCATATATAACAAGTAACAAGTTAGTGATTAGGACTCTATAGATATAAATGTGGGGTTATTTTTAGAGAAATAAATGATGATAACATAAAATCAGATAAGGACTCAAAAGCTGAAAGAAGAGATTAGAGCAGATTTCTAAGACTGAGGAACTTCCGATATTATACAGCCAGTTGCAGTTTTTTTCCAGCAGTGAGGATTTGCTGAAAGATGGGGTGATATTGGAGGATATAGATTCAAAATATCTTCATCTTAGATTACTAAGTAAGTCATTCTAAACAAATGAAATTTTCATCGTTTGCTGTGAACATATCATATGAATGCCCAGCTCTCAATTACATTTTAATCTCTCAGTTTACAATAAAGTTATCCTGGGGTAGACTGTAGGAGTGTATAAGCTAGGGAGGAGGGAATGCATCCACGTATGTAAAATACTTTGTCTTTGTATGTAGAACTAAAATACCAGCATAGTCCTCTCTTGCAGCATTGTCTATTTTATAAGAAAAGGTAAGAAAACAGCCTAAGGCTGTGTCAGCCCCATGTCAAAACAAATTGATAAATTCAGTATGGGAGCAGCAAGGCTGTATGCTTATTTTAAATAATTACACTGGAATTTTAATATTTTCTCTCATTTTTTAGGTGAATTTCTAATGAGAAAAACTACCTAAGTTAATAGTGTAAAATTTTACCTTATTAATTTCTCTGCACATGTCAAACATTGCAGTATTTTGACATATTGTGCTGGGAGGGTTCCATGCTCAATTTTTTGATTATTTGAAATATTCAGACAGTCATATTATATGCAGCCTATTTTCTGAATCTATGAGCAACTGAGCTTTAGTTATGACACTGTCATCACCAGTTGGAATATTTCTATTTTTTTTTAAAAAAGTGAATCATATTACTTAAGGATTTGACCAAAAACTAGATTGTAAAGTCCTACTCTAGAGGAAGGTAGTCCATAAAGTTTCAGTTAACAGCGTGCTATGTAGACTCTAAAATCGCTCCCTCCATAGTCGAAGTGAAGTAGAACTTCAATTATTGATATTTTGGCAGAATTATTTGTAAAGGATGATTTATCATGCTAAATTAGGGAAATAAGGAAGAGGAAATCAATTATACATTTTATGGGACATTTAATCTCTTAATTTCAGATATAACTGGTTCAACTTTATTGTTATTAGTAGGTGATAACTTAATCAAGATATCATAAACCAAGATATCAGAAAGACATGAGCTAGCATTTTGTCTAACAACAAGAAATGTGAGGAAAATTAATTATTAACTTTCTTTCAGAGAAAATAATAACACGACTTGGATAAATCAAGTCTGTCCATCTATCTAAAGTCTGTCTGTATCTACCTGGTTATGTAGCTAACATACCATGTCCACAACCTTTATAAAGTTCTATAAAAGCCTGTGTGCAAATTGTTTTTTCTCTTTAATTTGAAATTATTTTATCTATAGGGGTGAGATTTTCTTATTATGAAATAACCAGCCTCAAAGCTATCTTGGCCTATACTATGCCAGATGAAATATTGTTTTAATTATTCCCTAAAATCTCAGCTCCTATATAACATGATTTACATCAGAATATGTCCAGAGCCAGTCCTGCTGACCTAGTGGTTGAAGTTCAGTGCACTCCGCTTTGGCAGCCCAGCTTTCGTCCCCAGGCACAGAACTGCACTACTATCTGTCAGTAGCTGTGCTGTGGTTGAGGCTCATGTAGAAAACTAGAAGGGCTTACAACTAGGATGTACAACTATACACTCGGGCTTTGGGGAGGAAAAGAAAGAGAAAGATTGGCAACAGATGTTAGCTCAGGGTGAATCTTTCTCAGAAAAAATAAAAGGAAAAACATAAGGTTAAAACTCCTGATCAGGAGTAGCTCAGGAAATAAAAACAAATATGTCCTGAATCATAAATTTTTATCACGTACATATTGCCTTTCTTGTATCAATGACTTGATTTTCCGTGAACAAGGGTTGAAGTTTCAGGAGAGCAAGAATGTGGAGTGAGTAGAGGGTGGTAAGAGGCATTGTGTTGGCTCAAGTAGGTGATCAACTGAGGAGCAATTGGAAGCTGGACCTCTTAGTGATAGAAATACCTGGAAATGCATACAGTTTTCTAAACAATTCTCCACCCTTTTAGTTACTCTCCTCCTATTCTTCCACATAGAGCAGGATTATTTTGTGTTCATCGTTTTCCATTTGGGGTGAGGCAAACTCAAATAGTTTCAGAGACTTGTTAATATAAGACTAAATTTCATCAATAGGTGAGATAAAGAGGGAAACAGCTATAGAGAACTGGGGATTACAAGATCTAAGTAAGTGCTAACGTTTCATATGAAGGTCTAATGTTGTAAGATCTGCAGATTCCTCAATAGAAGGAAGAAGTCTGGATTTTTAAATGAAATAAGCAATTTTTTAAACACTGAATTGTTAAAACCAAAGAAAATATATTTTTTAGGAACATGATAAACGAATAACAAAAAATTCATTTTTGGAATATATATAAATTTTTTGCATTCACATTATAATTTCCATCTACCATCTTAATAGACTTTGCCCCTACTTTGAAGGAAGCTCTTTGGAGCTTTTATTGCTACGTACAAAGAGAAAAGTAAATAAAGCTAAAGAGTCATTTCCCTGCTTTTGGCTATGATGGTGTAAATAATATTGAAGTAACCCTCCCAAGGTTAACATCTGTAATTTTTGTTTACCTGAAAGTGTTGTCATATTGGCTTCATATTTGAAGGATATTTTCACTGAATATAAAATTCTGGTTCAACAGGTTTTTTTTCCTTTAAGTGTTGTAAAAATGTCATGACAGCATCGTGAACAAACATACACTACAAGAACTAGTAAAGAAAGTTGTTTAGGTTGACCAGCTTGAATTGCAGGAAAGAATAAAAAACATTGGGAATGGTCAGTATGTCAGTAAATATAAAACACTTTATATTTTTCTTCTCTTAATTAACTCATTTAAACAATAATTATAACAATGTATTGTGGATTTCACAAGGTATATTGTTTTTCACAGGTATAGTGCGGTGGAGTGGATTCTGACTCCTCCTGACCCTGTGGACGGCAGAATGGAGCCCTGCCCAGTCTTTTTGCGCCATCCTCTCACCATCCGGTGCCGTATCAGATAATGCTCTGCTACTATTCAAAGGGTTATCATAGACAAGTTTTTGGAAGTGGGTGACCTAGTGTGCCTTAATCTGGAAGCTCTGCGGAAACCTGTCCACCATGGGTGACCCTGCTGGTTTTTGAAGTCAAGGTGGCAGAGCTTTCAGCATCACGGCAACTTGCAGCCACCACAGTAGGACAAGTGACAGACCAGTGGTGTGATTCCCTGACTGGGACACGGACATGGCCCATGGTGGTGAGAGTTCTGACTCTTAACCACTAGACTACCAGGGCTGGCAATGTATACAGAGGCCATATATAACAAAAATGGCACAGTGGAATGGAGGTAAATGGAGCTACATGGTCCATTTGCAGTGTTTTTCATTTTATGTGAAGTGGTAAAATATAAACACTAATAGTCAATGATAAGTTTAAAATGCATATTATAATCCCTAGATAAACCACTAAAAAAGTGCAAGAGAAAGCAGGAAGGAGAGGTAAAATGAAGAAATATTAGAAAAAAGGAAACTTTAAGTAATAATAGACATAAATTGAACCATATTGATAATTAAAAATAAATCAGTTAAAAGTAAAACAAACATCTAAAAAGTCCTATATTTATCAAAGAAATTGAGTTCGTAATTAAAATTCTCCAACCAAGATAACTCCAGGCCAGGTGGATTAACTCTAAACATTTTGAAACATTTATGGAAGAAACAAACGTTACAAAAATTTCTTTAGAAAATAGAGGAGAACAGCAACTCTTTATGAGGCAAGGATAACACTGAGTATTAAAACTGATCAGGGTAATAAAAGAAGAAAAATTACAAACCTACATGCCTCAAAAATATAAACAAAATAAGATAATGGATGTCCTTGACTATGCATTGAGGCGAGAAGAAAGAAAAACTCTTAAAGACTGCAAAAAACGGTAGAAAAATTTTCCCTAACGTCAGATATAATTGCTTTTGTGGAGAGTTCTACAAAACCTATAAAACCACTACTAAAATATATGCAAATTAGCATAGTTGAGTGATAGAAGGTGATTAAGCAACAATCAATTGTAATACTAAATACCACCTTCAAACAACGAGAAAATTAGCAATTTTTAAAAAAGGACATTTAAAAAGCATTTAAAATAAGACAGTATTTAGGGAGAGACAACAGATTGCACATCCTCTACATGAAAAACAACAAACCCATTGAGAAAAATTAATTAAGATTAAATAAATAAAGGGCTATATGTGTTCAGAGTTGGGAAGATTTGATACTGTGAAGATGTGAATTCCTTACAAACCAATTTATAGACTCAGTGCAATCTTTTTCCATAGTGGTTTTATTGAGATGTAATTCGCATACAATAAAATCTATCCTTTGAAGTGTAAAATTCTGTAGTTCTTACTATATTCACAGAGTTGGCAACCATCCACACAATGTAATTTTAGAACATCTTTTTCACCCCAAAAGGAAAACATATGCCCAATAGCAGCCATACTCTCCCACCCACACGCCCCTGGCAATTCATAATCTACTTTCTGTCTGTGTAGATTTGCCTATTCTGGACAGTTCATATAAGTGCAGTTATACAATATGTGGTCTTTTGTACACGCCTACTTTCACTTTGCAAAATATTTCCAAGTACATACATGTTGTAGTATGTATAAAAGCTTCCTTCTTTTTCATTGCTAAGTAGTATCCAATGGTATGGGTATACTACATTTTGTTTTTCCATTCATCAGGTAATGGATGTTTGGGTGTTTCCACTTTTTAGCTGTAATGAATAATGCTGCTGTGAACATTCATGTACCAGTTTTTGTGGAAGTCTATGTTTTTATTGCTTTTTTTTTTTTTAAAGATTGGCACCTGAGGTAACAACTCTTGCCTATCTTTTTTTTTCTTCTTCTTTTTCTCCCCAAATGCCCCCAGTACATAGTTGTATATTTTAGTTGTGGGTCCTTCTAGTGTTGGCATGTGGGATGCCAACTCAATGTGGCCTGATGAGCAGTGCCATGTCTGCGCCCAGCATCCGAACCGGCAAAACCCTGGGTCGCCGAAGTGGAGCGCTCAAATTTAACCACTCGGCCATGGGGCCGGCCTCCTTATTTCTCTTCAAAATATGTCTGGGGTTTGGAATTGCTGGGATATATGGAAACTTTTTTTTTTTTTTTTGAGGAATATTAGCCCTTAGCTAACATCTGCTGCCAATCCTCCTCTTTTTGCTGAGGAAGACTGACCCTGAGCTAAGATCCATGCCCATCTTCCTCTACTTTATATATGAGATTCCTGCCACAGTGTGGCTTGACAAGCAGGGTGTAGGTCTGCATCTGGGCTCCAAACTGGCACAACTCGGGCTGGTGGAGTGGAACATGCAAACTTAACCACTGCGCCATTGGTCCGGCCCCTCTATGTTTAACTTCTTTTTTTTAATTGAGTTCATAAGAGTTTACATCAATATGAGATTTCAGTTGTACATTATTTCTCGTCTCTCACCACATAAGTGCCCCTCTTCAGCCCCTGTGCCCACCTCCCACCCCTCTTCCCCTGGTAACCGCTGAACTTTCTTTGTTCATGTATTTGTTTATATTCCACATATGAGTGAAATCATCTGGTGTTTCTCTTTCTCATACTGGCTATTTCACTTAGCATAATTCCCTCCAGGTCCTTCCATGTTATTGCAAATGGAGTGAATTTGTCTTTTTTTCTGGCTGAGTAGTATTCTGTTGTGTATATATACCACATCTTCTTTACCCAATCATCAGCTGATGGGCGCTTGGATTGCTTCCGTGTCTTGGCTATTGTGAATACTGCTGCAGTGAACATAGGGGTGCATATGTTACTTTGGATTGTTGATTTCAAGTTGTTTGGGTAGATACCCAGTAGTGGAATGGCTGAGTTATATGGTATTTCTATTTTTAATTTTTTGAGGAATCTCCTTGCTGTTTTCCATTGTGGCTGTACCAGTTTGCATTCCCCCCAGCAGTGTATGAGGGTTCCCTTTTCTCCGCAACCTCTCCAACGTTTGTTATTTTTAGTTGTAGTGATTATAGCCATTTTAGCAGATGTGAGGTGGTATCTTAGGGTAGTTTTGATTTGCATTTCCCTGATGACTAGTGATGTTGAACATCTTTTCATGTGTTTATTGGCCATCTGTATATCTTCAGAAAAATGTCTGTTCATCTCCTCTGCCCACTTTTTGGTTGGGTTGTTTGCTTTCTTATTGTTCAGTTGTGTGAGTTCCTTATATATTATGGAGATTAACCCCTTGTCAGATATATGATTTGCAAACATTTTCTCCTAATTGGTGTGTTTTTTTTTTTTTTAATTCTAGTTTCTTTTGCCTTGCAGAAGCTCTTTAGTCTGATGAAGTCCCATTTGTTTATTTTTTCTTTTGTTTCCCTTGTCTGAGAAGACATGGTATTTGAAAAGATCCTTTTTGGTTCGATATCAAAGTGTGTACTACTGATATTACCTTCCAGGAGTTTTATAGTTTCAGGATGTATCTTCAAATCTTTAATCTGTTCTTGGCATCTTTGCTGAAGATTAGCTGTTTGTTGATGTGTGATTTTATTTCTGGGCTTTCAGTTCTGTTCCATTGATCTGTGTGTCTATTTTTGTACCAGTACCATGCCGTTTTGATTAACTATGGCTTTGTAGTACATTTTTAAGTCAGGGATTGTGATACCTCCAGCTTTGTTATTTTTTCTCAGGATTGTCTTAGCAATTTGGGGTCTTTGTTTGCCCCATATAAATTTTAGGATTCTTTGCTCTATTTCCATGATGAATGTCATTTGGATTCTGGTTGGGATTGCATTGCATCTGTAGATTGCTTTGGATAATATGGACATTTTAACTATGTTTATTCTTCCATTCCATGAGCAAGGAATCTCTTTCCATCTCTTTATGTTATTATCAATTTCTTTCAGTAATGTCTTATACTTTTCATTGTACAAGTGCTTCACCTCCTTGGTTAAATTTATTCCTAGGTACTTTATTCTTTTAGTTGTGATTGCAAATTGAATTTTATTCTTGAGTTCTGTTTCTGTAAGTTTTTTATTGGAGTATAGAAAAGCAAATGATTTTTGTAAGTTGATTCTGTACCCTGCAACTTTACTGCAGTTGTTAATTATTTCTATTAGTTTTCCAATGGATTTTTTGGGGGTTTTCTATAGATAAGATCATGTCCTCTGCAAACAGCAGGGTTTCACATCTTCACTTCCTATTTGGATTCCTTTTATTTCTTTCTCTTGCCCAATTGCTCTGGCCAAAACCTCCAGTACTGTGTTGAATAAGAGTCGTGATAATGGGCACACTTGTCTTGCTCCTGTTCTCAGAGGGATGGCTTTCAGTTTTTGCCCATTCAGTATGATGTTGGCTGTGAGTTTGTCATATATGGCCTTTATTATGTTGAAGTAATTTCCTTCTATCCCCATTTTGTTATGAGTTTTTATTATAAATGGCTGTTGGATGTTTTCAAATGCTTTCTCTGCATCTATTGAGATGATCATGTGGTTTTTATTCCTCAATTTCTTGATGTGGTGTATCACATTGATTGATTTGTGGATGTTGAACCATCCCTGTGTCCCTGGTAATCCCACTTGATCATGATGTAGCATCCTTTTGACGTATTGCTGAATTCAAGTTGCCAAGATTTTCTTGAGGATTTTTGCATACATGTTCATCAGCAATATTGGCCTGTAGTTTCCCTTTTTTGTGTTGTCCTTGTCTGGTTTCAGTATCAGAGTGATGTTGGTCTCATAGAATGTGTTAGGAAGTGTTCCATCTTCCATAAGTTTTTGAATAGCTTGAGAAGGGTAGGTATTAAATCCTCTCTGAAAGTTTTGTAAAATTCCCCAGGAAAGTTGTCTGGTCCTGGAATTTTATTCTTTGGGATGCTTTTGATTGCTGTTTCAAACTCTTTCCTTGTTGTTGGTCTATTCATATTGTCTGTTTCTTCTTGACTCAGCTTTGGGAGGGTTTGAGAGTCTAAGAATTTATCCATTCCTCTTGGTTCTCCATTTTGTTAGCATATAGTTTTTTGTAGTATTCTCTTATAATCCATTGCATTTCTTTGGAGTCTGTTGTTATTTCTTCTCTTCATTTCTGATTTTATCTGAGCTTTCTCTCTTTTTTTCTTTGTAAGTCTGGCTAGGGATTTCTCAGTTTTATTTATCTTTTCAAATAACTAGCTCATTTATCCTTTCTACTTCCTTTTTTGTTTCAATAGCGTTTATTTCTGCTCTGACTTCTATTATTTCTCTCCTACTGCTGACTTTGGGCTTTGTTTGTTCTTCTTTTTCTAATTCAGTTAGGTGTAGTTTAAGATTGCTTATTTGGGATTTTTCTTGTTTGTTAAGGTGTGCCTGTATTGTGATGAATTTTCCTCTTAATATGGCTTTTGCTGCATCTCATATGAGTTGGTATGGTATGTTATCATTTTCGTTTGTCTCCATATATTTTTTGATTTCTCCTTTAATTTCTTGAATAATCCATTGCTTTTTCTGCAGCATGTTGTTTACTCTGCACATCTTTGTCCCTTTCTCAGCTTTTTTCTTGTAATCATTTTCTAGCTTTATAGCATTATGATTGGGAAAGATGCTTATTATTATTTCAATTTTCTTAAATTAAGGTTTGCCTTTTTTCTCATGATATGGTCTATCCTTGAGAATATTCTGTGTGCACTTGAGAAGAATGTGTATTCTGCAGTTTTTGGATGGAGTCTTCTGTATATGTCTATTAAGTCTAACTGTTTAGCTTTCCATTTAATCCCACTATTTCCTGGTTGATTTTCTGTCTGTATGTTCTATCCATTGATGTGAGTGGGGTGTTTAGGTCCCCTACTATTATTGTGTTATTTTTAATATCTTCTTTCAGGTTTGTTAATAGTCGCTTTATGAACTTTGGTGCTCCTGTGTTGGGTGCATAGATATTATAAGTGTTACTTTTTCTTGATGGAGTGTCCCTTTGATCATTATATACTGCCCCTCTTTGTCTCTCTTTACTTGCATTATCTTGAAGTCTACTTTGTCTGATATTAGTATTGTGACACCTCCTTTCTTTTCTTTGTCATTACCTTGGAGTATCATCTTCCATCCCTTCACTCTGAGCCTGTGTTTGTTATTGGAGCTGAGATGTGTTTCCTGGAGGCAGCAAATTGTTGAATCTTGTTCTTTAATCCATCTTGCTACTCTGTGTCTTTTTACTGGAGAATTCAATCCATTCACATTTAGGGTGATTATTAATGTATGAGGGCTTAATGCTGTCATTTTATCACTCATTTTCTGGTTTTCCTGCATTTCCTTTGTTTCTTGCCCTGTGTGTTTTGGTCTACCCATTTGAATTATGTAGTTTTTTTATGATGCATTGCTTTGTTTTTTCCTTATTTATTTTTAGTATCTCTGTTCTGCTTTTTTTTTAGTGGTTACCCTGAGGTTTGTGTTCAGAATCTTGTGTATAAGATAGTCCATTTTCTGATGCCTTCTTATTTCCTTAGTCTAAACTGATTCAGTCCCTTTCCTCTTCCCCCTCTAAGTTGTTTTTCTCATATCTTATTCCAACTTGTATTGTGAGTTTGTGGTTAAAGTAAAAAGAATGTCTTTGTTTTTGGTGTTTTCCTTCCCTTTAGCCTAAGTTGTAGTTGAATATTTGCTATCCGATCTGATTCTGTCTACATATTTATCTGCTCTCTCTGTGTTTTGTGACTCTTTTCTCTATTTTTTATTTTTTCAGGTATGAGGGCCTTCTTGAGGATTTTTTGTAGGTAGTGGTCTCATGGCTACGAAGTCCCTTAGGTTTGGTTGTCTGGGAAAGATTTAACTTCTCCCTCATATATGAAGCATATTTTTGCTGGATAGAGTATCCTTGGCTTAAGGTTCTTGTCTTTTAAAGTTTTGAATATATTGTTCCATTCTCTCCTAGCTTGTAAGGTTCTGCAGAGAAATCCACTGAAAGCCTGATAGGGGTTCCTTTGTAGCTTATTTTTTTCTGTGTTGCTGCCCTTAGTATTCTTTCTTTGTCATTCATTTTTGTCAGTTTTACTACTATATTCTTTGCAGTAGGTCTTTTTACATTGACAAATCTAGGAGATCTGGAAGCTTCTTCCACACATATTTCCCTCTCATTCCCTAGATTTGGGAAGTTCTGTGCTATTATTTCTTTGAACAGGTTTTCTGCTCCATTCTCCTTCTCTTCACCTTCTTGAATACCTATAATTCTTATGTGGCATTTCCTCATTGAGTCGGATATTTCTCGGAGACTTTCTTCATTTCTTTTTAGTCTTAGTTCTCTCTCCTCCTCTGTCTGGAGCATTTCAACATGTCTATCTTTGATTATGCTGATTCACTCCTATATTATGTCCACACGAGCATTCAGGGAATCCATGTTTTGTTTTCCTCTGTTCCACTGTGTCTTTCATCTCTAATATTTCTGATTGATTCTTCTTTATAGTTTCAATCTGTTTTGTGAAGTACCTCCTGAGCTCATTGAATTGTTTCTCTACATTCTCTTTTACCTCATTGAGTTTTTTGATGTTAGCTATTTTGAATTCATTGTCATTTAGCTTACATATTTCTGTGTCCTCAGGACTGAGTTCTGGGTGCTTGTAGTTCTCTCTCTGGTCTGGAGATTTGATGTAGTGTCTGATGTTAGAAGGTGGGGTCTTTGTCATTCTGATACTATTCAGCTGCAGTTACAGCCTGTCGCCACTGGGTGGGAGTTGAGAACCATGTATTCTGAGCCTTCCCCCTCAGCCTAGATCACAGGCACTGGAGCAGTGGGGTGCAGGGTGAGTGGGGGGAGGGTCACTTTCTCCTGCATGCACGCCAGGATTTCGCCATCAGCTCTAGCTATCTGGTCTCTGGGGTCTTGGCTTGATGAGGTCACCTCCCATGAAAGCTTCCATGCTGTTAGAGGGCTTCCCTCTAGGATGCAAGGACCCTAGGGCATCCTTGGTTTTCCTGCCAATGGGAGGCCCTTCCTGCACTTCTTCCCTCATGGATACTGCTGGGGTTGCAATTGCAGTCTTTAGGGAAGGGAGCAAAGATCTCTCTTACCCCATTCCAGCTCCTCCGAGGGGGCTCCAGCCTCTCTGCCCTCCACCATGTGGCTGTGTGCCTCTCTGAGGTTTGTGTGTTATTAAGATGTCCTCTGTTGGAGTATGGATGCCCCTTTTTTGTTGTATGTTGGAGGGGAGAGAGTCCTGGGCAAGTTCACTCTGCCATGATGCTGATATCACTCCCTATGTTTAACATTTTGAGTAACTGTCATCCTGTTTTTCAAGGTGGCTATACCATTTAACAATACCATGAGCAGGGAATAAAGTTTCAAATTTTTCCACCTCCTCATGAACACTTATTTTTATCTGTATTTTTTATTTTAGTAACCTAATGCAAATGAAATGGTATCTCTTTGTGATTAAAATTTTCATTTCCCTAATGGCTTATGATGCTTAGTAGCTTTTCATGTACTTATTTGCCACACATATATCCTCTGGAGAAATGTCTATTAAAACACTCTGTCAACCTTTAAAATCGGTTGCTTATTTTTTATTGTTGAATTGTAAAGATTTTTATATATTTTGGAATTAAGTCCCTTATCAGTTTGTAAATATTTTCTCCTACTCTGTGAATTCTTTTTATTTTCTTGATGGTGTCTTTTGAAGCAGAAATGTTTTAATTTTGATGAGTCTGATTTATCTTTTTGTTATTCTTGCTTGTTCTTTTTGTTGTTATAACTAGGAACCCATTGCCTAATCTAAGGTCATGACAATTTATGCCTATGTTTTCTTTGAAGAATTTTATAATTTTAGCTATTACATTTAGGTCTATAATGTACTTCGAGTTAACTTTTTAAAAATTTTTTAATGTGGTCTAAATAGTTTATAACATTGTGAAATTTCAGTTGTACATTAATATTTGTCAAACACCATATAAGTGTGTCTCTGAACCCCCTGTGGTCACCTACCCCCCCCTTTACCCTGGTAACCACTATATTGTTCTCTTTGTCTAAAAGTTTGTTTATTTTCCACATATGAGTGAAATTATATAGTGTTTATCTTTCTCTATTTGGCTTATTTCACTTAACATGATGCCCTCAAGGACCAGTCATGTGGTTGCAAGTGGGACTATTATGTCTTTTTTATTGCTGAGTATTCCATTGTATATATATATACCACATCTTCTTTATCCAATCATCAGTCATTGGGCACTTTGGTTGCTTCCATGTCTTGGCTATTGTGAATAATGCTGCAATGAACATAGGGGTTCATATTCTCTTTGTATTGTTGATTTCAAGTTCTTTGGATAAATAACCATTAATAGGTTAGCTGGGTCATATGGTAATTCTATTTTAAGTTTTTGAGAAGTCTCCATACAGTTTTGCAAAGCGGCTGCACCAGTTTGCTTTCCCACCAGCAGTGGATGCTGGACCCTTTTCTCCACAACCTCTTCAACATTTATTATTTTTTTTTTCTTGGTGATTATAGCCATTCTAACAGGAGTAAGATGATATCTAAGTGTAATTTTGATTTGCATCTCCCTGATGATTAGTGATGTTGAGCATCTTTTCATGTACCTGTTGGCCAACTGTATATCTTCTTTGGAGAAATTTTGGTTCATATCCTCAGCCCATTTTTTGATTGGGTTGTTTATTTTTTTGTAGTTCAGTTATGTGAGCTCTTTACATATGATAGAGATCAACTCCTTATCGGATATATGATTTGCAAATATTTTCTCCCAGTTGGTGGGTTGTTTTTTTCATTTTGATATTGTTTCCTTTGACTTCCAGAAGCTGATGTAGTCCCACTTGTTTATTTTGTCTTTTTTTTCCCCTTGTATGAGTGGACATTGTATTTGTAAAGATCCTTAAAGGCTGATGTCAAAGAGTGTACTGCCTATATTCTTTTCCAGAAGGGTTTCAGGTCTTACCTTCAAGTCTTGGATCCAATTTGAGTCTATTTTTGTGTAAGGAGAAAGATAATGATCTACTTTCATTCTTTTGCATGTGGCTGTCCAGTTTTCCCAGCACCATTTATTAAAGAGGTTTTCCTTTCTCCATTGTAGGTTCTTGGCTTCTTTGTTGAAGACTAGGTGTCTGTATATATGTGGTTTTATTTCTCAGCTTTCAATTTTGTTCCATTGATCTGTGTGCCTGTTCTTATACTAGTACCATGCTGTTTTGATTACTATAGTTTGTAATATGTTTTGAAGTCTGGGATGGCAATCCAACCAGCTTTCTTTTTGTTTCTCAGGATTGCTTTGCTATTCAGGGTCTTATGTTGCCCTGTATAAATTTTAAGATTCTTTGTTCTATATCTTTGAAGAATGTCATTGAGATTCTGATGGGGATTGCCTTGAATCTGTAGATTGCTTTAGGTAGTATGGCCATTTTAACTATATTTTTCCAATCAATGTACATGGAATATCTTGCCATTTCTTTATGTCATTATTGATTTCTTTCAGTATTGTCCTATAGTTTTCTTTGTATAGGTCTTTCACCTCCCTGGTTAAATTTATTCCTAGATATTTTATTCCTTTTATTTCAATTGTAAATGGAGTTGTATTCTTGACTTGTTCTGTTAATTTGTCATTAGAGTATAGAAATGCCACTGATTTTTGTATGTTGACTTGTATCCTGCAACTTTGCTCTATTTGTCTATTATTTCTAGTAGTTTTCCAACGGATTCTTAAGAGTTTTCTATAGATAAAATCATGTCATCTGCAAACAGCCAGGGTCTCACTTCTTCATTGCCTATTTGGATTCCTTTTATTTATTTTACTGCTTAATTGCTCTGGCCAAAACCTCTAGTACTATGTTGAATAAGAGTGGTGATAGTGGGCACACTTGTCTTGTTCCTGTTCTCAGCAGGATGGCTTCCAGTTTTTCCTCACTGAGTATGATGTTGGCAGTGGGTTTGTCATCTATGGCCTTTATTATGTTTAGGTTCTTTCCTTCCATACCATTTTATTGAGAGGTTTTATCCTGAAGGGATGTCAGATCTTGTCAAGTGATTTCTCTGCATCTATGGAGATGATCTTGATGCCGTCTTGTTCCTCCTTTTGTTAATATGGTGCATCACATTGATTGATTTGCAGATGTTGAACCATCCCTCTGTCCCTGATATGAATCTCACTTGATCATGGTATTTGATCTTTTTAATGTATTTCTTTTTAATATATTTTAATGTATTGCTGTATTCAGTTTGCCAATATTTTGTTGAGGATTTTTGCATCTATGTTCATCAGTGATTTTGGCCTGTAATTTTCCTTGTTTGTGTTGTTCTTGTCTGGTTTGGGGATCAGGGTGATGTTGGCCTCATAGAAAGTGCTAGGAATATTTCTGTCTGCCTCAATTTTTTGGAATAGTTTGAGGAGAATAGGTAATAAATCTTCTTTGAATGTTTTGTAGAATTCTCTCGAGAAGCCATCTAATCCTTGAGTTTTATTTTGGGAAAGGTTTTTAATTACTATTTCAATCTCTTTACTCGTGATTGGTCTATTCAGATTCTCTATTTCTTCTTGATTCAGTTTTAGGGGGTTGTAAGAGTCTAAGAATTTATCCATTTCTTCTAAATTTTCCAGTTTATTGGCATATAGTTTTTCATAAGATTCTCTTATAAACTTTTGTATTCTGTGGCATCTGTTGTAATTTCTCCTCTTTCATTTCTAATTTTATTTATTTGATGCTTCTCTCTTTTTTCTTAGTGAGTCTGGCTAAGGGTTTGTTAATTTTATTTATCCTCTCAAAGAAGCAGCTCCCTATTTCATTGATCCTTTTTACAGTGTTTTTTGTTTCCATTTCATTTGTTTCTGCAAATGAAATTTATTTCCCTCCTTCTGCTGATTTTGGGCTTTATTTGTTCCTTTCTTAATTCTGTTAGGCATAGTTTACGATTGTTTATTTGAGCTTTTTCTTGTTTGTTAATGTGGGCCTGTAGTGCTATAAATTTCCCTCTCAAGACCACTTTTGCTGCATTCCATAAGAGTTGGTATGGTGTGTTTTCATTCTCTTTTGTCTCCAAATATTTTTTTATTTCTCCCTTTAGTGCTTTGATGATCCATTGGTTGTTCAGTAGCATGTTGTTTCATCTCCACATTGTTGTCCCTTTTCCAGCTTTTTTCTTGTAGTTGATTTCTAGTTTCATGGAATTATGGTCAGAAAAGATAGTAGATATGATTTCAATCTTCTTAAATTTATTGAGGTTTGCCCTGTTTCCTGACATATGGTCTATTCTTGAGAATGTTGCATGTGCACTTTAGAAGAATGTGTATTCTCCCGTTTTGGATGGACTGCTCTATATATATCTATTAAATTCATCTGGTCTAGGTTTTCATTTAAGTCCGCTATCTCCTTGTTGACTTTTTGCCTGGCTGATCTACCCATTGATGTAAATGGAATGTTGAGGTCCCCTACTATTACTGTGTTGTCATTGATATCTTCTTTTGGGTTTGCTAATAGTTGCTTAATGTACTTTGGTGCTCCAGTGTTAGGTGCATACATGTTCATAAGTGCTATATCTTCTTGGTGGAGAGCCCCTTTTATCATTATATACTGCCCCTCCATGTCTTTCTCTACCTGTTTTATCTTGAAGTCTACTTTGTCTGATATAAGTATGGCAACACCTGCTTTCTTTTGTTTGCCATTAGCTTGGAGTATTATCTTCCATCCCTTCACTCTGAGCCTATATTTGTCTCTAAAGTTGAGATGTGTTTCCTGGAAGCAGCACATTGTTGGGTCTTGTTCTTTTGAGATAATTTTTTATACGGTGTGACATAGAGACCCAACTTCATTCTTTTGCATATGGCTACACAGTTGTCCTAGCACCTACTTTCCTTAAAAATGAAAAACGTGGCTCTAATTATCCTCAATATTCTCAGTTTGTTCAATAATAGAATATACAGAAAGAATCTTCAGATTTCTTAACCCATATTCCTGCAATAAACAAATATTGTAATTAGAGTTCAATATTTGTTTGCAGGTTTTATTTTTTAGGTACAATTTACATATTTCAAAATGTGGCTAAGTTAAGGACATAGTGCTGTGAATTTTATAAATTCATACCCCCATGTAACCTACATAGCTATCAAAATAAGGAACATTTCCATCACCCAGAATGTTCCCTAGGATCCTACACTTTCACTAGCAAAGGCAACATCTGTTATAAACTTGGAAAAGTAGAAGACTGGAATTGTGCAAGATGAGTCCAGATCTCAGTTTCTAAATGCCAATCTCCACTAAAAGCCACTCCTTTGAGGAATGGCTGATTCATACACTAGGGCAAAGGAACAAAAGTTGAGCCAGCGGCATCATGTTGTGTCATAAAGAAATGATGTATCAAGATTCATGGAGACTTGTCCGAAAATCTGAAGAAACAGTGTGACAAGCTTCACAATGGACAAATCTAGAACCACTTGAGTATTAAAATAAATATTTACTGAATTAGAGCTTCTTAAATGAACAAAGAAAAATCAGATCACACTAACATAAAAATAAATCAATAAATACATTAATGAATAAATGCAGAGAAGGGAAAGCATTTTCTCCCAAAATAATGACCAAAAATTATACAGAAGGAATAAAGGAGTTATAACATTATGAGTAGGTACTAAAAATAATAGATAGATTTTGCTGAGGATACTTCCAGTTTCATTTCTGGCATGTAGAATGTTTGAAAGTTGTCATTTTCATCTTTAAAACAAGAAAAAGCTGGACAAACTGAAAATTAACTTTTCTTGGACCTATCAGAAAACTGATATTTCTGGGCATACCAGTACCACAAAATCTGGACAGACAGTCAAATTCAAAGAGACACAGACAATATCTGCTTAAATACAGCAGAAGCCATAAACTGTAGGGAACTCAGAAGCCATAAACTGGTAGAAACAGTACTTTTGGTAAATTGCTGGAGGCTTAGTGTGTATGAACATGAGCATGAGAAATTCATGGAGGCTGGATTTTAAGGGGACCCATGACATTCATTTGATTTGCTTACAGGAAGTTCACTAGATTCTCACAAAGAGCATCCGACGAAAATCCCCTTCCAACAGTGGCACGGGGAGGGGAAGAATAATTACTGAAATAAACCCAGAGTCTTCTCCACAACAAGACCTACTGTTTAAAAGTGGAGATTTAGTCAGAAGACTATAGCATGCCCTCTTTCCCCTCCTTTCCACCACCACAACAGGATTCTAGTATAATAACAGTGGATTACAGGTAGAAAAGCAACAAGACATTAACTCTCTCTAATGAAGACGAGGGACATCTGAAATAAAGAGAAGAGACATAAACATGGACAACAGAGTCATCTGAGGTGCCTGGCACCTATAGGTACAGCAAATATTAATGGAGTCCTCTTGTAATGAGAGTAACATAAACCCTCGTGTAACAATTTGCCTCCATTTCTATCAACAGATACATGTTTGCCTTTCAACAGAAAATTGGGGGATATGCCAAAGCACAAGGAAAAAATTCCCAGTCTGAAGAGATAAAGCGACCATCAGAAGCAGAATCAGACATGACACAGATTTTGGAATTATTAGATAGAGAATTTAAAATAATGATGACTGATTTGTTAAGAATTCTAATGGAAAAAGTAAATATGTGAGAACACATGGGTAAAGTAAGCAGACAGATGAAAAATTTTAGAAGGATCAAAATAAAATACTAGAAGTGAAAAATAAATGACAAAATAAAAAATGCTTATGATGTTATGATTTGCTTCAGTAAACTTGATGTGGCAGAGAAAATGTCAATAGAAACTACCCAACTGAAATGCAGAGAAAACATAATGGAAAACAAACAAACCAGGACATCTAAGAAAACTGTAGGAGTTTGAAACTGCATAACATACATACATACAAATATGCTTACATACATATATATATATGTAAGTATGTAATTGAATTGCCAGGAAGTAAAGAAAGAGAGAAAACAATAGAAAAAATATTTGAAGTAATAATGGTCAAGAACTTCCCAAAATTAATGACAGACACCAAACCACAAATCCAGGAGGCTCAAAGAACACCACACAAGATAAATACTAACATTCCCCCCCAACCCCTGCTGAAAATGCCTTGGCTTATCTTATTCAAATGGAAGAAAACCAAAGACAGAAAATCTTCAATGAAACCAGAGATGGGAGGGACTATAAATATAATAAAGACAGATCAAAGTGATGGTAGACTTGTCATAAAACAGACAAGCAAGAAGACAGTGGAGAGAAATTCTTAAAACATTGAAAGAAAAACAAACAAATGCCAACATAGAGTATTTTATCTACCACTAAACAAGTGGGGAAAAATATAAACAATTGGATATTCTGGGCAAAGAATATATGGGAGCTCCTTGTATTATTTTTGTACCTTTTGGAAGTTTAAAATTATATCAAGGAGATTAAAACTAAACCAATAGAGTTACCTCCAAATAAAGCCATCTTTCCAACTCATAACCCTGTAGGATTAGGTGAAAAGAAAACTAGAGATCAAAGTTTTTAGGAGGTTTCCCTGAAGTAAGGAATGTGAAAATGCAAGTTGAATAATAGTGGAAGGTGAAGTCACTGCTGAGATGAGAAGCACCTCAACTAGAATTACTTCAAGGTGGAGAAAAAGTTTACTTCTGGGGTTTCTTTGACAACTGGACCTTCTTTTTCTTGTCACCAACAGTCCTGACATTATACCCCAGAATATCGTAGGAGAAAAATGAGAAGTAATGCTTCATTTAAAATTCAAGTAATTCCATTCTAACAAAAGGGAGGGAAAAGAGAAGAAAAATGTGAAGTGTTAGTAAATAAGTTTGAAGTTTTTCTGATTACTAGGTCCCTCAGCATAACAAAAGGCACTGTTAAAGGATAAACCTTCATACTTGAGCAAAAAGTGTTAAGACATTTGTATTCATCAAGGAATAAGAGATTATTTTACCTATTCCATAAGCACATAATAAGGAGTAAATGTTTAACTTAAAAGTACAATATAAATTACATTACCACATTTATTTTAGATAATTCCTTATTTTCCTACACAGTCAAAATCCAAGTAATAAGAGGTTTTTTTTCCAGGCAAAAGTAAGTTTTAAACTTGTGAAAATTTAAAAAGTTTTGCATTAGGAAAAGTTCCTATAAGAGACAATTCCTATTTTCAACTCATTTTGTAACTGGTTATATAATCATAAAACCTGTTGACGTGCGCCAAAGGAACAGCTTATTCATGCAATATAAATTATTTCTGAGCCACTCCATGCTTCTTCCTTTGCCATCCCTATTAGAGATAATTGATGTAATTCATGTATTACTGGGAATCCTATGAGCCTACAAATAACATTGCAATTATCACTTCAAATTTTCAAAAAACGTTATCAAATCTGATAACCTCCCACAATCTGTATTTGATTCTAACTACAGATTGGTTGTCTTTTCGTGATCCCAAAGGAGGAGAACATCATTAATTGAAGGAATATGATTGGTCCATTAATTACTGATATTTTCCTCAATTTCTGAATATCAATTGAACATATCAAAATCTTCCAGAGCAGGTATCGAGTCACCTCTATGAAGAAAGCTGGGTTGCTGTTTGTTGGTATTCACTGATAATCTATCAGGAAGTGCAACATTAATCCAAATGAATATATTTATAATTTTTCCCTCAAGAAATCTCTATTATAGACTGTGAACATTACCCAAAAGGGCCATTTTTTTGTTCACCTTTATACTTCCAGAATTTAGCACAAAGTCTGGCACAGTATACCTTGTGGACAAAATAAAAGGAGGAAAGAAACAAGGAAAGGGAGGGAGAGAGGAAAGGAAGTTGGTTGAGTGGGAGGGTAGGTCTTCTGAGGATGGGTAAACTAAGTCACATGTTTGTGGTAATATTTTGGATGGCAATAGCATAAATATTCCTAGGAATACTTTGTAAGTTATTGTTATTGCAGATGGTAGCAACCCTGTGTACAGCAGAGCCAAACTATGTGGAACCCAGCCCAGGCTTTTTGTGGTGCTGTAGCAGACACTGTTCCACTGCTATTCAGAAGGATTTCATGGCTAATTTTTCTCAGAAATAGGTGACTAGAGCCTTCTTCCTAGTCTGTCTTAGTCTGGAAGCTCTGCTGAAACCTGTCCACCATGAGTGACTCTGATGGTATTTGAATTCCCCGTGGCATAGCTTTCAGCATCACAGCATCATGAGGTTGCCACAGTATGACAACTGACAGACAGACGAGTGCCATGTTTCCCTGACTGGGACACAAATTGGGGCCCCAGAGGCTAGAGTGCCAAATCTTAACCACCAAACTACCTGGGCGGGCTACTAGGTAAGTAGAATCCTTTAATGCAGGGTAATTCAGGACTTATGTGACCTTGAGTCTTTACCATAGCTAAGTTGAAGAGCAGAAGCCTTTGTTTTTCAGTTTAATATTTATTTAAAGACAACTTATGTGGTATGAAAGATCCAGGAGCTCCAGGAAGTCTGGAGGGAGAGGGGCTCCCATTGTTTTCTTTTCAGAATTTTCTTGGCTGTTCCTGGGAGGCAGTCAATATACAGGTCAAGAGTATGAGTTTCACCCATTCCCAGGCACTTGTGAGTTAATGTCTTAATGCCTCCATTTCAGCATGGCTAAAATGGAATTAATCCACACCTACATCCAAATCATCATTGGATTATCAAGCTTTTTAAAAATGTCTGCCAATCTGTTTGGTGTGTGAGGATGTCTCTTTGAGACTTTCATTTGCATTTACCTGAAGCCAATGAGATGAAGTATCTTTTCATTTGTTTTTGGCCATTCAGGTTTCATCTTTTATGAAGCTCCCATTAAGGTCTTTTTCCTCTTTTTCATGTAGTTGTTTCTTCTATTTCAAATGGATTATTCTGCTTTTTCTTTTTTGAGGTTCTAGAGTTGATCACTTAGTTCAATTATTTCAAACCTTGTTGAATTTTTTGTTTTTCTTAAATAAAAATAAATATGAATTACTTTTAAAGTTTCATTATTACAAATATTTTAATTCTTGCTAGACTTCTCAATGGTTTCTAGTTAGTAAAATTATTTATTTATTAATGTATATAATATTTAGAAATTTTAAAGTATCTTGAAAGATAGATTTTTTAACTGTCTAAAGATTTAAGTTTATGACCTATATCCATTTCCTTCTCTTTGAAAAATTTTTAGCATTTCTTGCTAAGCAGGCCTACTGGCAACAAATTCTCTCAATTTTTGTTTGCATGAGAAAGCCTTTATTTCTACTTCATTTTTGATGAATAGTTTGGCAGGGTACAGAATTCTAGGTTCATGGTCTTTTTCTCTCAACACTTAAGACATTTTACTCCACTCTCTTCATGCTAACATGATTTCTTAGGAGGAATCAGATATAATTCTTATCTCTGCTCCTCTGTTGGTCAGGGTTATTTTTCCTCTCTATCTCTGGCTTCTTTTAAGGGTTTTTTTTAATCTTCAATTTTCTGCATTTTAAATATAATATGCCTAGTTTGCATATAAAATGACTTTTTTTGGCATTTATCCTGATTGGTGTTTTCTGAGCTTTCTGGAACTGTGGTTTGGTTTCTGACATTAGTATGGGGAAATTTTCAGTCATTACTGCTTCAAATAATTCTTCTACTCCTTTCAGTCTTTCTTCTCCTTCTGATATTGCCAGTACATATGTTACCCTTTTTGTAATTCTCTCAGAGTTCTGGGATATTGTGCCCCATTTTTTCCAGTTTTTTTCTCTTTGTTTTTCCATTTTGAATTGTTTTAATTGCTGTATTTTTAATTATTTGTAATGGCATATTTTCAAGCTCAAAGATTTTTTTCCTCAGCTGGGTCCAGTCTACTAATGAGCTCACCAAAGCCATTCTTCATTTCTGTTACAGTGTGTTTTTAATCTTTATCTTCATAATAATTTTCTTAGAAATTTCCATCTCTCTGCTTACATCACCCATCTGTTCTTCCATGGTGTCTACTTCACCCATTAGAGAGTTTTGTACATTAATCATAGTTGTTTTAAATTTCTGGTCTGATAATTCCAGCATCCTTGCCATGCTTGGTTCTGATGCTTTCTATATCCCTTAAAATTGTGTTTTTGGCTTTTGGTGTGCCTTGTAACTTTTTCTTGATAGCTAGACTTTATGTACTGGGTAAAAGGAACCATAGTGATGTCAGCAACATGGCAGAATGAGTTGTTTCCTTTGTCTCTCCCACTTTGAACTAAAATTAAATGGACATCCATTAATCAATGGAGGATACTCACACAGCACCTCAGGACACCTGAGACACCTGCACTGCTATACATTGGAAGGTGGATGGACTACCCTTGGGGAGGAGGTGGACATAGGTGAGAACTCTTCAGTCCCCAGACAGTCCAGTACCCATGAGTGACTCTCTCTTGGCTGAAGTGCTCATAGCATCTCTGGGGCCCTGAGAGTGGGCATGCACATCAACACAAGTGTGGAAATGGTGACTACAGCCCTAAGCCCCCTGTGATTGCTCTTTGGACCAATGGAAAAATCCACATTCACACTGCAGGTCCAAGAAGTGACTCAGGTTCAGACTTGGGAGGCCCTGCCCACCAAGCACAAAGGCTTGTGTGACCTAGGAGCAGATGCAGCACAGCTGCATGGAGGACAGTCTGGAGGATAGGAATATAGCAATGCTTCAGACAGAGGAGGAGAGAGAACTAAGACTAAAAAGAAATGAAGAAACTCTCTGAGAAATATCCGACTCTAATAGGAAATGCAACATAAGGATTATAGGTATCCCAGAGGGAGAAGAGAAGGAGAATGCTTGCTCAAAGAAATAATAGAGAATAAATAATTAGATAAATAAACAAATAATAGAGAATAAATAAATAGAAGGAGAAAGCTTGTTCAAAAAAATTATAGCTGAGAACTTCCCAAACCTGGGGAGGGAGGTGGAAATCCATGTGGCAGAAGCCATTAGATCTCCAAACTTTATCAATGTAAAAAGACCAACCCCAATGCATATAGTAATGAAGCTGGCAAAAGTTAAGGGCAAAGAAAAAATATTAAGGGGAGCAAGGCCGAATAAAATGACATACAAAGGAACCCTTATTAGGTCCTTAGCAGATATCTCAGCAGAAATTTTACAGACTAGGAGAGAGTGGACTGATATATTCAAAATTCTGAAAAACAAAAACTTTCAGTCAAGAATACTCTATCCAGTGAAAATATCCTTCAAATATGATGGAGAAATAAAAACTTTCCCAGATAAAGAAAAGTTAGTGAGTTCATTGTCACAAGATTCCCCCCACAAGAAATCATGAGGAAGGCCTTCATACTTGAAAAAAACAAAAGAAAGGAAGGGGGTTACAAAACACTGAGAAAGGAGATAAGTAGAATGGCAAAATCAGAAAATTGCAGCTTTCCATCAGAAAAGGTTAGCAATTACTTAAGTATAACCTTAAGGGTAAAGGGGAGGAAAACACTAAGAATAAATATAATTTTCTCATTTTAACCACAAACTCACAACACAAGAAGAAAAAAGATGTGACAATAACAACTTAAAAGGGGAAGAAGAAAGGGATGGAACCGGCTAAGTCTAAAGAAATAAGAGGCTATCAGAAAACAGACTATGTCATCTATGAGATGTTTTATACAAACCACATGGTAACGACTAAATAAATAATTAGAACAGAGATATAAATTACAAATAAGGAGAAAACTAAGAAAATCAGCATAGAAAACTACCTAACTGAACTGGTAGTCTCAAATACATGGGATGAGAAGCAAAGGAAACGGAGAATTAGAAAACAAACAATAAAATGACAGCATTAGGCCCCCACATTTCAATAATCACTCTAAATGTAAATGGATTGAATTCTCCAATCAAAAGACACAGAGTGGCAGGATGAATTAAAAAACAAGACCCAACAGTATGCTGCCTCCAAGAAACATAAAGACAAACACAGCCCCAAAGACAAACACAGACTCAGAGTGAAGGGATGGAAGCTGATACTCTAAGCTAACAGTGAATGAAAGAAAGCAGGTGTTGCCATCTTTATATCAGACAAAGTAGACTTCAACACAAAATATGTGGAGAAAGACAAAGAGAGGCAGCATATAATGATAAAAGGGACATACCACCAAGAAGACATAACACATATAAATGAAACCAACACAGGATGACCAAAGTACACAAAGCAACTATTAAAACTAAAAGGATATATCAACAACAATACAATCATAGTAGGGGACCTCAACACCCCACTAACACCACTGGATAGATTATCGAGACAGAAAGTCAACAAGGAAGTTGTAGAATTAAATGAAAAACCAAACCGGATGGACTTTATATATATATATAGAGAGAGAGAACACTCCATCCAAAAAGAGCAGGTTACACATTCTTCTCAAGTGAGCAGGGAACATTCTCAAGGATAGATCATATTTTGGGAAATAGAGCAGGCCTCAATAAATTTATGAGGATTTAAATAATATCAACCATCTTTTCCGACCACAATTCTATGAAACTAGTAATCAATTAGAAGAAAAAAACTGGGAAAGGGGAAAAGATGTGGAGATTAAACAATATACTACTGAATGACCAGTAGATTATTGAAGAAATCAAAAGAGAAATCAAATGTTATCTGGAGACAAATGAAAACAAAAACACACCATACCAACTCACTTGGGATGCAGCAAAAGCGGTCCTAAGACAGAAATTCATTGCAATACAGGCTCACCTCAACAAACAAGAAAAATCTCAAATAAGCAATCTCAAACTACACTTAACAGAATTAGAAAAAGAAGAACAAAGCCCAAACTCAGTAGAAGGAAGGAAATAATTAAAATTAGAGCAGAAATAAATGAAATTGAAATGGAAAAGACAGTAGAAGGGATCAAGGAAACAAAGAGCTGGTTCTTTGAGAAAACAAAATTGACAAACTTTTAGCCAGGCTCACTAAGAACAAAACAGAGAAGACTCAAATAAATAAAATTAGAAATGAAAGAGGAGAAATTATAACAGATACCACAGAAATTGAAAGGATTATAAGAGAATACCATGAAAACCCATATGCCAACAAATTGTACAACCTTGAAGAAACGGATAAATTCTCAGACTCTTACAACCTCCTAAAACTGAATCAAGAAAATAGAGAATCTGAATAGACCAATCACAAGTAAACAGATTTAAACACTAATCAAAAACTTCCCCAAAAATAAAAGTCCAGGACCAGATGGCTTCCCTGGTGAATTCTACCAAACATTCAGATATTTAATACCTATCCTTCTCAAACTATTCCAGAAAATTGAGGAAGATGGAGCACTTCATAACACATTCTATGAGGCCAACATCACCCTGATCCCAAAACCAGACAAGGACAACACAAAGAAGGAAAATTACTGGCCAATATCACTGATGAACAGATGCAAAAATCCGCAACAAAATATTGGCAAACTGAATAGAGCAATACATCAAAAATATCATACATCATGATCAAGTGGGATTTATACCAGAGACACAGGGATGGTTCAACATCCACAAATCAATCAATGTGATACACCATCTTAACAAAATGAGGAACAAAAAATACATGATCATCTCAATAAATGCAGAGAGAGCATTTGACAAGATCCAACATCCATTTATGATAAAAACTCTCAATAAAATGGGTATAGTAGGAAAGTACCTCAAGATAATAAAGCCCATATATGGCAAACCCACAGCCAACATCATACTCAATGGGTAAAAACTGAAAGCCATCCCTCTGAGAACAGGAACAAGACAAGTGTGCCCCCTATCACCACCCTTCTTCAACATAGTACTGGAGGTTTTGGCCAGAGTAATTAGGCAAGAAAAAGAAAGAAAAGGAATCCAAATAGGCAATTAAGAAGTGAGACACTTGCTGTTTGCAGATGACATGATTTTATATATAGAAAATCCTAAAAAATCCATTGGAAGGCTACTGGAAATAATCAACAATTACAGCAAAGTTTCAGGGTACAAAATCAACTTACATAAGTCAGTTGCATTTCTATACTCTAATTATGAACTAACAGACAAAGAACTCAAGAACACACTCCCATTCACAATCACAACAAAAAGAATAAAATATCTTGGAACAAATTTAACCAAGGAAATGAAAGACATATACAATGAAAATTAAAAGATTTTTCTGAAAGAAATTGATGACAACATAAAGAGATGGAAAGACATTCCATGCACATGGATTGGAAGAATAAACATAGTTAAAATGTCCATGCTACCTAAAGCAATCTACAGATTCAGTGCAATCTCAGTCAGAATCCCAATGAAATTCTTCACCGAAATAGAACAAAGAATCCTAAAATTCATATGGGGCAATAAAAGACCCCAAATTGCTAAAGCAATCCTGAGAAAAAAGAACAAAGCTGGAGGTATCACAATCCCTGACTTCAAAATATACTACAAAGCTATAGTAACCAAAACAGCATGGTACTGGTACAAAAACAGGCACACAGATCAATGGAACAGAATTGAAATCCCAGAAATAAAACCACACATCTACAGATCGCTAATCTTTGACAAAGGAGCTGAGGGCATACAATGGAGAAAGGAAAGTTTCTTCAATAAATGGTGCTTGGAAACCTGGATAGCCACATGTAAAAGAATGAAAGTAGATCATTCTCTTATGCCATTCACAAAAATAAACTCAAAATGGATCAAAGACTTAAAGGTAAGACCTGAAAACATAAGTCTTCTAGGAGGAAATATAGGCAGCACACTCTTTGACATCAGTTTCAAAACAATCTTTTTGGACACCATGTCTTCTCTGACAAGGGAAACAATAAACAGAATAAACTGGGGCTTCATCAGACTAAAGAGCTTCTACAAGGCAAGAGAAAACAGGATTGAAATGAAAAGACAATCTGCCAACTGGAAAAAAAATTTGCAAATCGTATATCTGACAAAGGGTTAATCTCCAAAATATATAAAGAACTCACCCAACTCAACAACAAAACATCAAAAACCTGATCAAAAAATGCCCAGGGAATATGAACAGAAATTCCTCCAAAGAAGATATATGGATGGTCAATAGGCACATGAAAAGATGCTCATCATCACTGATCATCAGGGAAATGCAAATAAAAACTACACTAGGATGGCACCTTACACCCATTAGGATGGCTATAATAACCAAGACAAATAATAACAAATGTTGGAGAGGTTGTGGAGAAAAAGGAACCCTCATACACTGCTGGTGGTAATGCAAAACCGGTGCAGCCACTATGGAAAACAATAAGGAGATTTCTCAAAAAATTAAAAATAGAAATACCATATGACTCAGCCATCCCACTACTGGGTATCTATCCAAAGAACTGGAAATCAGCAATTCAGAGAGACTTATGAAACCCTTTGTTCATTGCAACATTATTCAAAATAGCCAAGACATGGAAGCAACCCAAGTGCCCATCAACTGATGATTGCATAAAGAAGACATGGTATATATATACAATGGAATACTACTTAGCCCTAAAAAATGATGAAATCTTTCCATTCACACCAACATGGATGGACCTTGAGGGTATTATGTTAAGCGAAATAAACCAGATAGAGAAAGACAAACTTTGTATGACTCCTCTCATATGTGAAGAGAAACAAACACATGGACAAAGAGAATAGATTAGTGGTTACTGGGTGGCGGTGGTGGGGGGTGGGCACAAAGGGCAAAGGCACACACCTATAAGATGACTGACAAATAATAATGCATGACTGAAATTTCACAATGTTGTAAATGTTGTAAACATGTAAACTATCATAACCTCAATGAGAAAAATAAGGGAACTGAAGAAAGTAGTGCTTTAGAAATGTGGGGTAAGAGGTGGAGGAAGGAATTGTTCTATAGTCCTATGGTTTATTCTCAGTCTTTTAGTGAGCCTGTGCCACTGGACTGTGATCTTCACAAATGCCTTTCAGTCCTTTGCCCACCCCACTTGGGTGGGACAGCATGGCTAGAAAGAACTTTAGTTGGAGATTCCCCTTCCCCCAAGTGGAAAGCTAGAGAGCGCTGAATTGGGTATTTACCTTCTCCGACACGAAATGCTTGAGCTGGCTGGCCTTGGATATACTCCTTCACCCAGGTCAGGTAGACCTTTTAAAAGAATAAAATAAAGGGGTCAGCCCTGTGGCCAAGTGGTTAAAGTTCTGCACACTCCACTTCGGTGGCCCGGGTCCTCAGGTTTGGATCTGGGGTGTGTACCTAACTCCACTTGTCAGCCATGCTATGGAGGCATCCCACACACAAAATAGAGGAAGATTGGCATGGATGTTCACTCAGGGCAAATCTTTCTCACCAAAATAATTAATTAATAATTAAAAAAACACTGGGTTAGGCTCTGGTAAAATAGTGTGTCTTGAGGGTCGGTCTTATTAAGAACAGAATGCTCTGATGTGTTTCAATAGTTACTTTCCCCTCCCCTGTTGGAGTCATGGTGGGATTTTTGTCTGATCCTCACTGTGAGAAGCTGGTCAAGTTCTTGGAAGCAAAACACAAAATTGTGGGGCCATTCTGTGACTTCTTTCCCTGGAGGTTTTAACTCTCAGACTTGTCCACACCGAGCCTCCAGCTCTTTGTCAATTACAGTTTAGATTTCCCCACACCAGCACTGCTTCCTGCAGAGGGTTATGATCACGGGTTTGTGCTCCAGTAAGTTTGATTTCCTGTATTCGCCTGTCTCTCTAATTTTGGGGACATTGGTGTGCCCAGTGAATTCACTTCTATGTCAGATCTAAGAAGAGTTGTTGATTTTTCAGTTTTTCACTTGTTGTTAGTGAGGCTTCCAACCTCCTCACAGGCCAGACAGGAAACTGGAAGCCCTGTGTGCTGACGTTTAGAACCTAGTAGAATCGTTACTTGTATTCCTGCATTTATTCTTCAAATACATATTGTACATTGTTAGGTGCAATGGAGGAAGGCAAAAAATGCATGTAGCTCTTACCTTCTATTATTATTTCCTATATAAATTTATTTTACTAAAAAACACCTTTTAACAGATGTGTCTCAGAATAACATCACAGGTTAGTTAACTTTTTATTGGATGAATACCTAAACAGGCTTGAAATGCTTTATATGGCAGTCAAAGAAAAATTTAAAATACCTACAGTTGATCAAATGAATTAATCAATGATCTAACAGAGTTATGTTCCTTTAATATATAGAAAATATAACTATTATCTCAATATACTGATTTGGCATATATATAATGTATACACTTTATTATCACTGTGTACACTTTATTACATATATTTATGCATATATATACTTCTAATACATATACATAGGTATTTCGATATATACTTCTAATTAAAGTTTTATGCAATTCTCATTAATATCAGGAAATATAACTCTCATGATTTGATAACAACATTCTATTTAATCTGTCAATCATGTTAGTCGTATCACAATGCGCAGCTCTCATGGCATCCATAAAAATCTCACTTACCTCAGAACTTTGATTCTCCTTTGCCTTTGGTAGCTTCAAATTTTAGAATTCTTCATGAAGTATAAATTTCTTTGAAAATAGAAGAGAAAAATGAAAACAAAAAAGAAGGACTACATCTTTGGTGTTTTGCAAGCTCCAGAGATCCATAAGGCAAAGTTAGTTAAGATAGTATATATTGTATGAAGTGTTACCAGCTTTTGCTTAGTGTTTTTAAATGGTTCATATTATTTAATAATAGACAACTTTTGTCTTCCTATGACTCTATTTCTACATGTACAAAAAGATATACTCAATTATGATTTATTTTTTATGTGACAGTCAATGCTTCAAAATATGGTATAATTAAGAAACATTTTCTCCTTTCTTGTTTTTTTACAGGATCTTTTCCCAGTCTCAATCCACAAGCCCTTAGCCCTTCACCTGCCACTTTACACTATTACAGAGACACAGCAGAGGTCTGCGTGAGTTTCTGTTTTAAGAAGTCCCCCAAAATAAATGTGCATTCTCAAATAATCATAAGGAGAGACTTGTGTTGCTCATCTCGACATTTGCCACATCGCTTGTTTTCACTCTCTCATGATGAAGTGGTCATCTTAGACATTGATGCATTTTTATCTTTGAAGGTAAACTGTCTCTTTATGAATTATTCTTTCAGTAGAATACATGTACATATATTTAATTATTCCTGTTTCTCAGTCTTTGATCATAATCTATGAAAGAGGCAAAAAGAGTATCTGAAAGTGGTGTTGTATTGCAAGTGAATTTTTTAAAATAGAATATTCTTCCTTTAGACACACTGCATTCCTCTTTTTCTGCTCTAGATTATCTTGGGAAATGCATGACTGATTTCTTTTATCACTACAGTTTCCGTGCTTTTCTGTAATTTTAATGTGACAGGTGAGATTGGAGAGATAGAAAATACCAGCCTGAAGAATGGCTAGACATCTCAAAAAGACAAAAGCAGTATAAAAATTTTAAATGATACACAGATGAGTTGGTGTGAAAAAAATAAAGATTAGGAAATTTGATATAATATTTATCTTTAGGTGTAGTAATTGCTGGCTATAAGTTTTTCTTTTTAAAAGATTGGCACCTGGGCTAACAACTGTTGCCAATCTTCCTTTTTTTTTTTAAGGATTGGCACCTGGGCTAACAACTGTTGCCAATCTTTTTTTTTTTCTGCTTTATTTCCGAACACCCCCCACCCCCCCCTCCCCCCCCGCCCGGTAGATAGTTGTATATCTTAGTTGCAGGTCCTTCTAGTTGTAGGATGTGGGAAACCACCTCAACCTGGCCTGATGAGCGGTGCCATGTCCGCACCCAGGATCTGAACCCTGGGCCGCCACAGCAGAGTGTGCAAACTTAACCACTCGGCCACGGAGCTGGCCCCTGGCTATAAGTATTAATAGAAGGTATATCGTGCTAGAATGGAAAAAATTGCGTTTTGCAAACTAACATAGATAAACTGCAAAGCTCAAGTCAATTACCATCAATTTAAATGTATTCCTATCCTTTGTGTTTTCTATAGGGTCAGTTCAAAGAACTCAAGGTTACCTTTGGAGCTCATAGCAAGTACTCTATTGTGAGGTATAGTTAACTCCAGTAAACTGCACTATGTATACTAAAACATATTACGCATCCAAATTTTTTTTCTAAATTTACAATTTTATTTTAGTAATTTAGTAATTCTTGTCTCCTGTTCTTAGTAATTGACAAACAAATACTAATCCTCATAATAGTCCTATGAAGTAAATAAAGCTACAGTTACTTAAGTAGTATTTGCTTTTAATTAAAAAGATTCATCTTTTAATTCCTTCTAGTTCAACAGTGAATGGCAAGCTATTGAAAGTCTGATGTAACTTCAGCATGAATCACCTTGTGCATTAATTTAAAGATTTTAAATTTAAATCTTTGTTCTCTTACTGTGATCCTGGTAAGCTACAGTCACTTCCATCGGTCTATTTTCTAGCTAACATCTGTGTGAAAAGCTTCTTCCCACACTAGCAGCCTGTGTGCCAGTCAGTCATAGAACCACTGAGTTTGGAGTGCTATTCTTATGTAATTGCTGCCTGTGGAAGATGGTACTGCTGTGCAGGATGCTAGTTCATTAGGTATGAGTTAGAATGGAAGTTGAGGATTAAAACAAGAAACTCTTCCTTTCCTTCAGTTCAGCCTAAGCCTCCACTGCTTTCCTTATATGGGAGGCTGATTCCAACCACAGAATCAGCTGAGCACACCCACCAGCACACATTCATTCACTAGCAGCAGGTGATCTCCTTTTCTCCCTCCAACTTAGCTCGATGGGACGGCCAGCTCCAGAACAATTGTAGTGCAACCCCCTTGCTTGAGAGAACTGACTTCTATGGAGTGGGAAATTGATGAAGATTGTGTGATTCTAGTCAATTTCACTCACGGCGGGGGAGGAAGTGCCTGTGCACAGTCTGGTGTGGCGCTTTCAGAGCAGCTGCTGCCCTTTTACCCAAGCCTAGTAAAAATGCAGGAAGGAAAATGCACTGGATAAGAAACAGGGAGGCAAATGTGCAAGACTGTTTTATTTTCTGTCTTTTCACACTAAGAATTTACTGTATTTTCTCATCTATTAAGTTATTAAAAGATAAGCAGTCGCATGTGGCCGTAGTTTTACTTAAGGTAATAAATTGCCCAATGGTTCGTAAAGTTCCAAACAATACAGGGTATATTTTCAATATATTACACAGGAGGCCATGGGTTTGATTTTTTTGGGTAACTCTTTTAAATTTGTTTGTTTTCAGAATGACTGAACACCAGCAAACCATGAGGCTTTGTAAAGATTGTAGATAAACATTTACTTCAATGCAAACACTTTCAGAAACTGGCAGAGCTAAATGTCTAACTTGATGTCGCCTCAGATTTGGAACAACAAGGACAATAAAATTACGAAGTATGGTTTCTGCAATTGTCAGTTGGCCCCTCCACACCATCCCCAACCTACACACTTATCTGTGCACAGAGCTGACCAGCCAGCTAACGCCTCAGGAGGGGAAGTGTCTCTCTAGCCCCTCCCTTCTACCCAAGGTTCTTACATCTCTTCTGCATCTGCATCCTTATTCATACTTGCTCTTTTCCCCTAGAATACGAATGTGCTCATGTTTCTTGTGGCAATGTCCACACACCCTCACTTAGATTTTCCTCTCCAGTTGCAGTTCTCTCTTCTCTCTCTTTTAATTTTGCAACTAAATTTCTTCAGAGACTATTGGAATGGTGCTTTCTTCATCATTTTCGATTTATTTCTTAACCCACTAACATCTATATATTTCCCCTTGACTCTCCTAAAATTGACCTTAAAAAAGCAATTTCCTGGTAAATTCTGCATTTCTAAGAACAGTAGATATTTCTTACTTTGTCACTGACTCCCTGCATTCAATATTGTTAACTGTATCTTTCTCTTTAACATAATTTGCCTGCTGCATTAGGTGACACCACTCACCCTGCTTCCTCTTTCATTTAGACATTACTATTCCCGCATTGTTCCTTGACCTTTCTTTTTCTATTAATTAAATTCTGATATTTCTTTGAGTCCTCATCTTAGCTCTTTCCTTTCCTCAATCACTCTCATATTTTCTACTGTAAACACAATGTTATGACCATAAATATGCTACAGGTCACAATTCCCTATTCGTAGAATACCAAACTGGGCCTATTCCTTCTTTCTCACTTTCACCCTATTGCAAATGTGTTCCTCTCCTCATTGTTTTTCTCTCTCAGGAAATATCAATACCATCACCAAACCTAGAAATAGAAATAGAAATTTTGATTTCTAGCTTTCCCTCAATTTCCACATCTGAAAATAAAATCATGCCAACGTGTTCTCAACATTTACTTGACTCTCTTGCTCTCTTCCTGTCCTCCTTTAAACTATCATCCTTTAAACCCTCATTATTTGTTACGTTACGGTGGTGAAAGCTCTGCATTGTCTAGAGAATTGAATCCAAATTCCTTCACATTGGCCCTGAGGCCTTCTTGATAGATCTCTGACTGTGCTCCTCTCAGGCTGTCCCTTCTGCACTCTCATAAGAGGAGACCTGTTGTTCTCCTTAGGAAACATCATGCTGTTTCTTGCTTCCTGACTATATTCACTGTTTTTGTTCTCTGGTAGTGAACCATTCTTTCCAATAGAAGCCTGTTAGTTTTCTTACTTAGCTAATTCCCAACTTTGCTCACCAATTGACCTCCAGGAAAATTTTCTGACTCTAAGCTAGATTGAGTCTTGCTTCATGACTAAACAAAATGAAATGGATAACATTATGGGTATTTTTCCCCAAGGAACTCAAAGTGCTTTACAAAAACGTTCATATTTATCACTAAATATGTCTGTAAGAGAGAAGCAAATGTCATTATTAGCAAGGAAGCTGGAAGAACGTGGAGCCTCTGGCACCTACAGGGAGAATAAACTTTCCACACAACCCGATTCATCACCAGATTAACATCAATTGTCACACTAAAGCCCTATTTAATTCACTTCCTATATACTTTACTCCACATGTCCAAAACAGAATAAATATTTTAAATAATCGTGCCAAGAAATTTTCAAAATGAATGACAGACAGTAAATAACAGATTCAGGAAATTCACCAGACACCAAACAGGATAAGTACCAAAGACAAACAAACAACTAAGCAAAGGAACATAGCTATATTTAAACAGCAGGGAACCAAAGACATAAAATTTTGAAAGAATCCAGAGTAGGGGATACCAGAGAGTGGGAAAACACCCTTGTTGGCAAGAATGTAGAGAAAAGGGAGAACTTGTGTGCTGTTGGTAGGAATGTAAATTGATGCAGCCACTATGGAAAACAGTAGGAGGTTCCTCAGAAAAGTAAAAACAGAACTACCATATGATCCAACAATCCCATCCTGGGTATATCTTCATAGGAAATGAAAACAGGATATCAAAGACACATCTGCACTCCCATGTTCATTGCAGCATTATCCATAATTGCCAAGATATGGAACAACTTAAGTGTCCATTAATGGATGAATGGGTAAAGAAGTTGCAGCATATATCTATACAATGGAATATTATTCAGCCATGACAAAGAAGGAAATCTTGTCACTTGTGAGAGCATGAACGTACCTTGCGGTAATTATACAAAGTGAAATAGGCCAGAGAAAGAGATAAATACCCTGTGGTATCAATTATATGTGGAATGCGAAAAAAAAAAAGGTCAAACCTAGAGAAACAGGGAGTAGAAATGTGCTTGTCAGAGGCTGGGGTGTGGGGGAAATAGGGTGAAGTTGGTAAAAGGGTGAAAACTTTCAGCTATAAGATGAATAAGGTCTGAGGATATAATGTATAACATAGTGACTATAGTTGATAACACTATTGTATAATTGAAATTTGCTAGGAGAATAGAACTTAAATGTTCCCACCAAAAAAGAAAAGGATAACTATGTGAGGTGATGGGTGTGCTAATTAACTACATGGAGGGAATCCTTTCACAATGTGTATGTGTAGCAAATCACCGTAATGTACACTTTAAATATCTTACAATTTTACTTGTTAATTATACTTCAATAAAGCTGAAATAAAAAATAAAAATAGGTCATAAGTATAGCTATTTTGTATACAGAGGTTGAATTATTACATCAAATTTATTTCTTTCAGATACATAAATGAAGTGATAAAAAGAATAAGAATATTTTGTTTTTAAATATGATTTTCATTTAAATTTGCATAAATCCTTACATAAGGCATTAATAAATTGTGCAAATGATGAACTTTCCTGACATGGTTGTTTTGTTTTTGTTGTTTGCGTATGACTTGTCAATTAAAATTCTTTGAGTGGCAATATACCTTGAAAATAAACTCAGAGTTTTCATTATGTATTAAATATTTCTTTTTTTTTTTCCTAGGGAGATTAGCCCTGAGCTCACATCTGCTGTTAATTCTCTTCTTTTTGCTGAGGAAGACTGGCCCTGAGTTAACATCAGTGCCCATCTTCCTCTACTTTATCTGTTGGATGCCTACCACAGAATGGCTTGACAAGTTGTGCATATGTCCACACCAGAGATCTGAATCAGCAGACCCTGGGCCCCTGAAGTGGAATGTACAAACCTAACCATTGCGCCACTGGGCCAGCCCCTGTAGTAAATATTTCTTACATTCTCCTGTAAAGATTCCCTGTGTCAAATTTTTAGAAATCCTTTTAAACTTATATTGAAATACCAGTTATTTTCAGTGTTTTCTTTTAGAGCTCTGCAGCAAATTATTTTAAGAATCATTCACTGAGAATTGGCAACAGTTACAGGAAGGTTGAATATTTTGAACAATAAAAATTTAGCCATCTGGCACAGTGCCTGGAATTTTATAATTGTAGATTATTTTCCCTAAGATATTTTATCATTGTCCCAAATATCTTATTTAATATTTATTATTCATTGTTTTAATATTCTCATACTATGTACCATGCCTGTTAGTAACCGTTATTATGGATTCATATTAAATGGTACTTTATCATCAGTATAAATTATATTTTTTGAGATCTTTTGAGTGTGTCACTAAATGAACTGAGTACAGTTGTTGTCCCATCAGCCCTTGACAAACAGAGGACTGCAGAGCATCAGGAGCTGTCAGCAATGCATTCTTCATTTAAAGAACTTTACACTGGTGCATGCTGTCTTATCAATGTTTATACTATTAACATGTAAATGGTAAATTTCAAATGAGTCTGATTTTCTAGATAGTTCTCTGTAGGATTTTATTTTGTTAGGAACTCCTTCTCCAGCAGTAAGAAAATTTGTTTGTAAAGTACTTATGAAGTCAGGGGCAGGTGAAACTCACCAGGATTTCAACATGAGGATAAGCGTTATGCCAATCATTTCTCTACTTAGCAGGCTATTACCTCATATCCCATTCTAGATAGATGTTTCCACATTATTTTCTAAGCATTTTGTGGGGCCAGATGTTTGAATATTGCAGATGAAAAAAGATCAACTGAGATTCAGTTTATGAATTGTGTATTAGGATAGTAAGAAAGTGTTTAAAATACTAAGAAATATACTATTTAGACATTAGTTCATTGTCTTTCTTATTTGAAGACCTGTAGACTAGAGTGAGATGCCCTCCACAAATTCTGAAAAATATTAATTGATTAATTAAAAATAGTTTTTGAGTTCTTACCCTCGGAAGTAACTGCAGATGTGCTTCATAGAGGTTACAAACAAGGACAGAAAAGTCAGCTGAGAGGGAACCCAGTCCCTAGGCAAACAGACACACTGTAAACTGAAGAGAGCCATCCCTACAGTGGGATTGCTAGTCACATCTGAAGCTGGTACATGAAGAAATCTTAAATGTCTGATTCTAGATGTTTATATGGCCGAGATAAAGCAAACACTTGCCAGTATAACATAGGCTTGTGGATGGACTTGGTTGTTCCTGCAGAAGGGTTTAGAACTTTGTTTCCTTTTTATTTAAATCTTATATGGGAGAGAGGAGGGAGCTGAATATGGTTCAAAGATGCATTTTGTTGGAACTTCAAAGGTTTTCAAACTTTTCTAATGTTTTAATTTAAACACTTTAATTACTCTCTGACTCATAGAAGTTCCATACATACCCTGGTATCTTATTTTGTTTTTAGGTAACATTGGTTTATAGCATTACATAAATTTCAAGTGTACATCATTATATTTTGATTCCTGTGTAGACTACATCATGTTCACCACCCAAAGACTAATTACCATCTATCACCACACACGTGTGCCTAGTTACCTCTTTGATCCCACTCCACACTTCCCCTCTGGTAACCACCAATCTAATCTCTGTATCTATTTGGTTATTCTTGCTGTTGTTTTTATCTTCTACTTATGAGTGAAATCATACTGTATTTGATTTTCTTCCTTTGACTTATTTCCCTTAGCATAGCACCCTCAGAGTCCATTCATGTTGTCACAAAAAGGCCAGATTTCATCTTGTTTTGTGGCTGAGTGGTATTCTATGTATATATTTACCACATGTTTATCCATTCATCCTTTTGATGGGCACTGAGGTTTTTTCCAAGTCTTGGCTATTGTGAATAATACTGCAATGAACCTAGGGCTGCATATAGCTTTACATGTTCACAGTTTCATGTTCGTTTGATAAATATCCAGCAGTGGACTAGCTGGATCATATGGTAGATCTATTCTTAATTTTTTGAGTATTCTCCATACTGTTTTCCATAGTGGCTGCACCAATTTGCACTCCCACCAACAGTGTCTGAGAGTTCCCTTTTCTCCACATCCTCTCCAACGCTTGTTATTTCTTTTCTTGTTAATTATAGCCTTTCTGATGGGTGTGAGGTGCTATTTCATCACACTTTTGATTTTCATTTCCCTAATAATTAATGATGTTGAACATTTTTTCCTGTGCCCGTTGGGCATCTGTATATCCTCTCTGTAAAAATGTCTGTTCAGATCTTTGGCTTATTTTTCAATTGAGTTGCTTTGGTTGTTGCTGTTCAGATGTATGAGTTCTTTATATAGTTTGGATATTAATTCCTTATCAGACATATGGTTTGCAAACATCTTCTCCCAATTGTTAAGTTGTGTTTTTGTTTCATTGATGGTTTCCTTTGCTGTACAGAAGGTTTTTAGTTTGATGTGTCCCCATGTGTTTATTTTTTCTTTTGTTTCTCTTGTCTGGTCAGACATGGTACTTGAAAATATGCTGCTAAGACCAATGTTGAAGACCATAGTGCCTAGGTTTTCTTCTAGAAGTTTCACGGGTTGAGGTCTCACATTGAAGTCTTTAATCAATTTTGAATTAATTTTTGTGTATGATATAATATAATGGTCTACATTTCTTCTTTTGCATGTGGCTGTCCAGTTTTCTCAACACCATTTATTGAAGAGACTTTCCTTTCTCCATTGTATGCTCTTCACTCCCTTGTAAAAAATTAGCTGTCCATAGATGTGTAGGTTTATTTTTGGGCTCTTGATTCTATTCCACTGATCTGTGTGTCTGCTTTTGTGCCAGTACCATGTTATTTTGGTTATTATAGCTTTGTAGTAGATTTTGAAATCACAGAGTGTGATACCACCAGCTTTGTTCTTTTTTCTCAAGATTCCTTTGGCTATTCATGGTCTTTAGTTGTTCCATATAAATTTTAGGATCCTTTGTTCTATTTATGTGAAGAATGTCATTGGACTTCGAGAGGGATTGCATCGTATCTGTATATTGTTCTGGGAAGTGTGGACATTTTGACTGTTAATTCTTCCAATCCAAGAGCGTGGAATATCTTTCCACTTCTTTGTATTTTGTTCAATTTCTTTCAACTATGTTTCATAGTTTTTAGTGTACAGGACTTTCACCTCTTTGCTTAAATTTATTCCTAGGTATTTTATTCTTTTTGTTACAACTGTAAATAGGATTGTGTTCTTAATTTCTCTTTCTACTACTTCGTTAGTGTGTAAAAATGCAATGGCTTTTTGCATGTTGATTTTACATCTTGCAACTTTGCTATATTTATTTATTACTTCTAAAAGTTTTTTTTTGTGGATTCTTTAGGACTTTCTATATATAAAATCATGTCCTCTACAAGTAGTGACAATTTCACTTCTTTATTTCCATTTAGTATCTGTTCTATTTCTTTTTCTTGACTGATTGCTTTAGCTAGGACTTCCAATATTATGTTAAATAAGAGTGGTGAAAGTGGACATCCTTGTCTTGTTCCTGTTCTTAGAGGGATAGATTTCAGTTGTTCTCTGTTGAGTATGATATTAGTTGTGGGTTTGTCATATATAGCCTTTATTATATTGAGGTACTTTCCTTCTATACCCATTTTATTCAGAGCTTTTATCATAAATACATGTATCTTGTCAAATGCTTTCTCTGCATCTGTTGCAATGATCGTGTGATTTTTATTCTTCATTTTGTTAATGTGTTGTATCATGTTGATTGATTTGGGGATGTTGAAACATCTCTGCATCCCTGGAAAGAAACCCACTTGATCATAGTGTATGACCTTTTAAAGATATTGTATTCGATTTGCTAGTATTTTGTTGAGGATTTTTGCATTAATGTTCATCAGTGATATTGGCCTGTAATTTTCTTATTTTGTGTTGTCCTTGTCTGGTTTTGGTATCGGGGTAATTTTGGCATCATAGAATGAGTTAGGAAGCTTCTCTTCTTCTTCAATTTTTTGAAAGAGTTTGAGAAGGATAGGTATTAAGTCTTCTGCGAATGTTTGGTAGAATTCACCAGAGAAGCCAGCTGGTCCTGGACTTTTATCTTTTGGGAGGTTTTTGACTGTTGTTTCAATCTCCTTACTGGTGATCGGTCTATTCAAATTTTCTATTTCTTCTTGATTCTGTTTTGAAAGGCTATATGATTCTAAGATTTTATCCTTTTCTTCTAGACTATCCAACTTGTTGGTTTTTTAAGATTTTTTTGTTTTTTCCTTTTTCTCCCCAAAGCCCCCCAGTACATAGTTGTATATTCTTTGTTGTGTGTCCTTCTAGTTGTGGCATGTGGGACACTGCCTCAGCATGGTTTGATGAGCAGTGCCATGTCTGCACCCAGGATTCAAACCAATGAAATACTGGGCCACCTGCAGCGGAGTGCCCAAACTTAACCTCTAGGCCATGGGGCCAGCCCCTATAGCTTTTCATATCATTCTCTTATTGTCTTTTATATTTCTGAGGTGTCTGTTGTAATTTCTCCTCTTTCATTTCTGATTTTATTTATTTGAGGCTTCTCTCTTTTTTTCTTGGTGAGTCTGCATAAAGGTTTGCCAATTTTGCTTATCTTTTCAAAGAACTAGCTCTTAGTTTCCTTGATTTTTTTCTATTGTTTTTTCAGTCAATATTTCATTTATTTATGCCCTGATTTTTATTATTTCCTTCCTTCCTCTGATTTTGGGCTTTGTTTGTTCTTCTTTTTCCAGTTCCTTTAGGTGCACTATTAGATTGTTTATTTAAGATTTTTCCTGTTTGTTGAGGTAGGTGTGTATTGCTATAAACTTCCTTCTTCCAACCACTTTTGCTGTATTCTATAAATTTTGGTATGCTGTATTTTCATTTTCATTTGTCTCCATGTGTTTTCTGATTTTTCCTTTGACTTATTCATTGACCCAATACTTGTTCAGTAGCATTTTGTTTAATCTCCACATATTTGCAGCTTTTCTGATTTTAATCCTGTAGTTGATTTCTAGTTTCATACTGTTGTGGTCAGAAAAGATGCTTGATATTATTTAAATCTTCTTAAATTTATTGAGACTTGTTTTTTGGCCTAATATGTGATCTATCCTGGAGAATGTTTCATGTGCATTCAAAAAGAATGTGTATTCTATGGTTTGGGATAGAATGTTCTAGATATATCTACTAAGTCCATCTGGTCTAATGTGTCACTTAAGGCCAATGTTTACTTATTAATCTTCTGTTTCAATGATTTATCCATTGGTGTAAGTGAGTGTTTAAGTCCACCAACTGTTATTGTGGTACTGTCTATTTGTCCTTTTATGTCTGTTAATAATTGCTTTATATATTTAGGTACTCCTATATTGAGTGCATAGATATTTACAAGTATTATATGCTCTTGTTGGTTTGTTCTTTTTACCATAATGTAGTGCCTTTTTTTGCCTCTTGTTACAGTTTTTGTTTTAAAGTCTATTTTGTCTAATTTAAGGATTGCTATGCCAGCTCTCTTTTCATTGCCATTTGCATGGAGTATCTTTCAGTTTGTGAGTGTCTTTAGGTTTGAAGAGTGTCTCTTTTATTTATTTATTTATTTTTTGAAAAAGAATTAGCCATGAGCTAACATCTGCTGCCAATCCTCTTCTTTGTGCTGAGGAAGACTGGCCCTGAGCTAACATTCATGCCCATGTTCGTCTGCTTTATATGTAGGATGCCTACCACAGCATGGCTTGTCAAGCAGTGCCATGTCTGCACTTGGGATCCAAACCAGCAAATCCAAGGCCACTGAAGTGGAATATGCGAACTTAACCACTGCGCCACTGGGCTGGCCCCTGAAGTGTCTCTTGTGTGCAACATATATATGAGTCTTGTTTTTTCTCCAGCCAGCCACCCTATGTCTTTTGATTGGAGCATTTAGTCCATTGACATTTAAAGTAGCTATAGATAGGAGAACTGTAGAATATGGAAAAGGGCATTGTATCTAAAAGGTCTTCAGGGCCAATGGAAAAAGATGCTCTCTGAATTGAGTCTTCTGCACACTCCCAACCACCTCTGTCTGACCTTTTTATTTAGGAATTAAACTGATCCTTTAAGTAAAAATAAGAATTACAGCTTATATTTCTCAAGGCTGCCTATTAAATAAATGTGTAGGTTGCCTATGGTATTTAGAAAAAGTGTTATGAGAAAACACACAAAATATAAGCAGAAAGAATATGGTGGCTATAAATAAAAGCCAGAAACAAAATGAATGTTTCTCCTATTAATAGTTTCTTTTGGAGTGGGCTCTCTATTTTTCTGACTATTGGTCTAGTCAAACACAATTTGGAATCTCCTGGCTCTAACAATATGTTTCAACCACAGAAAATTTCAGCTACTAAGTCTTGGTGAGAACATCAATTTAGGTTGCTTCACCAGAGAAATATCATAGTGACCCATTGGTTCTTGTTTGTAACAAAATTTGTAGTGGTAGAAAGTGGTTACTTCAGGGTAATTACACCACAGTATATATTCAAACTTCTTTTCTCTTAACTAAATTTCTTACATGCAGGAAAAACTGAGCTGCTTTATAGAAAAATAATATTGACATTAGTGACTAATTTTGAATACAAATTTATCAGGAAGATAATTTCTATTTTAGTTTATCTTTCCTCAGTAGTACCTATAATTTCTTTAGTAGAAAATTCTCTCACTTGCTATGCAATTAAAAATAAGACAACAAAATGAAGTGGAATAAGATGTAACTGATAGAATTATAGTAAGTTTTATTTTTTCCACTAGAATATTTGCAGAGAATTAGGAAAATTTTGAGCTTCTCATTTCAAATATGAAAGTGAGGCTGTTTAGGGACATCATTAACATAATACTAATGAGATTTCATCAATATTTCCCTTACAGAAATCTTTTTCTGTTAATAGAAAGACACACATTCTACTAAGGGAGATGTCAGAAGAATAATTGTGTTGAGTTAAAAAATCATGCAATAGTTATCTTGACTAGAATTCTGTAAAAATGAGAATCAAATTGAAGGTTTATTTATTCGTTAATATACTCGATTAGAAAATATTTCTTGAAAATTATTTTGTGCAAGTAGTGAGTTATGAGCTGGAAATGTCTCATGTTCTTTAAAATTAGGTTAATAAGTGTTTTGTTCATGACAATCTATCCAACAGACATTAATTTTTTCTGTACCTAATTAAGGCAAATTATTTTGTTATATTGAGATTTTTACAGATGCCTACCATTTAGAAGATCTAATTTCAGAAACAACAAGTTGGACCTCAAAGGACAATTATTTACTAATTTTGATGGACTAAAAGTAACAATTGAATTTATCAAGAATGTTATTAGTGTACTTAGGAGAGAATTCCTACATTATTTCTAAATAAAAAAGAGTGAAGAGTATAATACTATTAAGCTGTTAAAGGTTTAAATGAGGATAAAAACCAGACATAAACCATCTAACATAGAGAAGGAGCTCAATCAAAGTTAGCTACAATTTTGAGATAGGTGTGATCCTCCTCACTTTGTGGTGGAGGAAACTGAAAATCTCTTATGTTAACTTTCTCAGGAATGCTAATATATTTTTGTGTAATTTCAATACTTGAACTCTAATGATAAGGTAAAGCCTTCAATGGTTCATGATAAATAAAAAAATAAAAGTCCAAAATAAAGTGGTGGAAAAATTTCAAGATCTATACAATAGTTTTAGATACAGGAAAGTAAAATAATTAAGAATTTTAAACTGGGCATTTAACCTACACTACATCAGATTTCTGATAGTTGCTGTACTGACAAAACATACCGGGGAAAAAGAGGTAATCTTTTATTTTAGGTTTGTAATTAACTAAGAGGCTGAGACAGAAAAAGTAGCTCCTGACTCCTGCACCAACAACTATCTTATGGGCTTTTCCTATTGAAGAGGGCTATTTTTCAGGAGACCAATGTCAAATAGGGTCACTCTGTGATCATGGCAGATCAATAGGCCAAAAAACAGGACCAGTCCATTATCTTGTTTGAGCACAGACACAATCACAGACAAAAACAACGATATTGTCTAGACCACAAAAATGATGAAATATCACCCTCTCCCAGGTCACATTTTCCTGCTTCAAGGTAAAAAATTGTTAAGAACTGGATAAGGAAAAGCATTCGAGCCAAACACATCACCAGTAAGAAGCTTCCAAGGGAAAGCTCCCTCCAATACCCGTAGAATCACGTGCATATCAGCCCTCTGCTCGCCTGTATCTGAGGCTCTTCCGATAATCAGGGCCAGTATTTCTACATTTGTTTCAGTAATTCTAGGCCACTCTTTTTCATTAGAAGAACTTCTTCTGTGATATAGCTCCCGTACGGATGGGAACTTTCCACAGGTAGAAAGGAACTTCTCAAGCTCTCATCCATTTTACAAACCATAATTAAATTCCAGAAATTTCTATTATCTCAACTAGAAGTATATTTTAGACACCTCAGAGGAGATATTTTAAAGATAGAATTATTTGTGTCTCATCTTCACAAAATGTAATTGTGTAGGTCTAGGACAATTCTCCTCAATTTACATAAATTTTCACCGGATTAAGATCCATTGCATTTAAATATTTTCATATCAATCATTAAGGTGAATATAAGTATATTTTTGTAAAGTTTGATCAATTTAAATTTTACTACATCAGATAAAATCTACATATAACTCTTTTTCCTTGCTTATAATATTGTACCTTTTGAGAAAACATTTCCACTGTCTTAGTTACTTCTTCACAAAAGGAAGGTTTTCAAGTACTATTTTCACTGCCTTAAGGAACTAAGTCTAATTTAAGAAAACAAAATAGTGTTCTGGAAGGGTTAAAACAAGTATTTAGTAGAAAACAACTTCTACATTTACGTGGATTATTAACTGTCCAGGAGCAACTGGAGAGATACACATTTAAAAGCATGCTTGGAGGCTGGCCTGGTGGCACAGCAGTTAAGTTCACATGCTCCACTCCAGTGGCTGGGGTTTGCAGGTTCTGATCCTGGGTGCAGTGCTACACATCGTACATCAAGCCATGCTGTGGCAGTATCCCATATACAAAGTAGAGGAAGATTGGCACAGATGGTAGCTCAGGGCCAATCTTCCTCACACACACAAGACAATTGTTAAAAGAAGAAAAAGTACACTTGAACACAATTTATGTAATTAAGCTATGGCTTAAATTGCATGATTTGCTTTTTTGGGGGAGTTCTTAAAAGAAGAGCTGCAACTGTTATCAACCTTCTGCAAGTTTCTTCTAACATCTCCTTTTGCCCACTTGGGTAATAATAATATTTGTTGAAACAGTGGCATTATTCTATCATGTGATATGCAGTGGTAAATACTAAATAAATAGATGATAATTACTAAGGTGCTTAACGATATTTTGCTGAAATACTCCTGGATTACTAAACCAGTTTAAACTAGGATCTATAAATTACGGTGAAATATTTTAATAGTGTTTTGGAATTTTTCACTCATGGTATTTTATTGCTTATTATATTAAATGACAGGTTGGAAACCTTTATTTTCATATTCAACAACAAATAACAAAAGTACATACATGTTCTTAATACCTACTATGTGTCATAGGCACAAAACAAATAAAACATAAAATAACACATATTGCTTTAGATAAGATCTTATTTATTTACATATTTATTTAGATAAGAACTTATTGCTTTCGATAAAGACAGAAAACAAGCAAATATAAATACAAATGCATAATATTTAAGGTAGTGATAATTATTAAGAAGGAATTTATGTGCAGATTAATGTTGTGGAGCAGTGGATGGCAATAGAGACTATTTTGTATAGTGTGTCATGTCAGATTAATTAGGCCAATTCCTGGTGCAGTAAAAAATCACTGCAAAACCTCAATGGATTATTTATTTATATGTCACTCCCATTGCATGTCCATTGTTGGTTTTGGAGGCTCTGTTCCATGTTGTTTTTATGCCAGGATTCAGGGAAGCCTTCGCTGACAAGTGCCTCGTTAAGTTGAAAATGATGTCACAGAGCAAGTCAGGAAGAGAGAAAAGCAAATGAAAAGGTCTGGGGTGGAAGCATGTTTTGGCATTTTCAACCAGCTTCCAAGAAGCCAATGTGACTGGAATTCCAAAAGAAGAATACTGGGAAGTGAAATCTGAGGGGTAACTCTGTGTTAGTCCATGGAGATCCTTCTAGATCGTGTGAGGGCTGGGGAAGAGGACTGCTGGATTTTATTTTGAGCAATATGAGTACTCATTGGCAGTTTTGAACACAAGAATGTAATTTGATTTATCATTTTAAAACAATTATTCCAGCTGCAGTTTTGAGAATAGGCTACATAAGAGTCAGGTATTCATTGGAAGGCTAGTTCAAGTGAGTTCTGATGTTGCCTTAGACAAAGGTAACTGCCATACTTACAGTGACAGGGAATCGGACTTTGCATCTAAATTGATAGATTTTTTGATGGATAGGATGTGAGTTTGAGAAAGAGAGGGTTTCAGAATAATGCCGTGGTTTTTGGTTTAAGAAGTATTGAAGAATTAGCCCCTCATTTATTGAGATGTAGGAGAATGGAAGAGAAACAAGGTTGGAGGTTGGAATCAAAAGTTAAGATTTAGTGTTATTAAGTTTCAGATTTGTGGTAAACTTCCATATGGAAATGTTTTGAAGGATATTTCATGTAACATATTGGAGTGAAGGAAAGGTTCTGTGCTGGAGACGTAATTTAGAAGTACCCAGGATGTAAAAAAAAAATACTTAAAATCTTGATATCGGATAGCATCATCTAAGAAGTAAATGTAGATGAAGAAAAGAAAAATACCTTCTAAAGAAGTTGTCCTTGAAGTCTGGAAGATGAAAAAGAATGAGAAAAGAACATTGAGGAAGAACAGTTAGAAAGGTAAGGGAAGAAACAGCAGAGTCTGTAATCCCAGAGGTGGAGGAGGAAAATGCTTCAAGTAAGAGTGTCTCATAAACTGTGAATAAGCTCATAAAGGTAAGGATGGGAATTGCGCATTTGATTTGCAATGGCAGTTAGCAATCCTTGATAAGTGTATATTTACAAAATACTCCAAATTCTAGCCTGCATTACCCTGTAGGGCAAAGAAATAAAAGTATTGTAAGAAGTCACAATAGGCAGTATAATTTATCAATAGATAAACTATATTACTTAGAGTGACATCTGAAAAATGGTTTGCTTCAATTTAATTTGGTCTGCCATGTTAATAGACAATTCCCAAACAAGTCAGCTATTTAGAAAGTAGTCAGTTTAAGAGAGAAAAATAATTTACCTTCATTTTGTGCATCATGATGAGTAAGGTGATATGAAGAAAGGAATAAAGTCCCTGATTAATGGATCTCATCCTTCTCTTTCCACAGAAGGCTATCTTGCTTCCCATTATACATACTTTGGTATAAGAATACAATATTTATATCCTGTGTAAGTTAAAAATAGAACTAGAATACATTATATATTTTTATAGACTTTATTTTTAAAAATACTTTTATCTTTACAGAAAAATTGAGTGGAAAGTACAGAGATTTCCCCTATACACCATGCCTCCACACATGCACAGCCTCCTCCATTATCAGTGTCACTTAGTGGTGCATTTGTCGCAATTGATAAACCTATGCTGACATCATTATGTCATTATCATCCCATGTCTGTAGTTTACATTATGGTTCACTCTTGATGTTGTATATTCTGTGGGTTCTGACAAATGTATAATGACATGTGTCCATGATTATAATATCATACAGAGTGGTTTCACTGCCTTAAAAATCTTTTGTGCTCTGCCTATGTATCACTCTCCTCTGCCCCCAGGTGCTGCAACCACTGATCTTTTTACTCTCTTTATTGTACTGACTTTTTCAAAATGTCATAGAGTTGGGATCATACAGTATACAGGTTTTTTGAATTGACTTCTTTCACTTAAAAATATGCATTTAAGGTTCTTTCATGTCTTTTCAACAGTTGATAGATCATTTCTTTCTAGCACTGAATAATATTCCATTGCCTTGATGTGCCACAGTTTATTTATCCATTTACCTACTGAAGAATGTTTTGATTTCTTCCATGTTTTGGCAATTATGAATAAAGCTACTATAAACATCCACATGGAAGCTTTGTGTGGACATAATTTTTCAACTCCTTTGGGTAAATACCAAGGAACACAAATGCTGGATTGTATAGTAAGAGTATGGTAAGTTTTGCAAAAAAATTGATAGTTTCGCAAAAAGCTATCTTCCAAAATGGCTGTGCTATTTTGCATTCTCACCAGCAATGAATGAGAGTTCATGCTGTTGCACACCCTCACCAGCGTTTGGTGGTGTTAGTGTTCCAGATTTGGGTTATTTTAACAGGTGTGTGTTGGTATCTCATTGTTGTTTTAACTTGCATTTCACTGATAACATACGATTTGGAGCATCTTTTCATATGCTTAATTACCATCTGCATATCTTCTTTAGTGAGGTGTCTGTTAAGATCTTTGGCACATTTTTTAATTGACTTATTGTTTCTTTATTGTTGAGGTTTTTTCTTTTCTGCTTTATCTTCCCATACCCCGCCCCCGCCCCCGCCCCCCCCCCCCCCCCCCACCGTACATAGTTGCACGTCTTTAGTTGCAGGTCCTTCTAGTTGTGCGATGTGGGACACCGCCTCAACGTGGCCTGACAAACGGTGCCATGTCCGCGCCCAGGATCTGAACCCTGGGCTGCTGCTGCAGCAGAGTGCGTGAACCCAACCACTCGGCCACGGAGCCGGCCCCTTTTGAGTTTTAATAGTTCTTTGTATATTTTCAATAGCATTCTTTTATAAGATGTGTCTTTTGCAAATATTTTCTCCTAGTCTTTGGCTTGTCTTTTCATCCTCTTGACAACGTCTTTTGCAGAACATAATTTTTTCTGAGTTTAATAAAGTCAAGCTTATTAATTCTTTCTTTCATGGATTGTGGCTTTGGTGTTATATCTAAAAAGTTATCACCAAACCAAGGTCATCTAGATTTTCTCGTACATTATCTTGTAGGAGTTTTATAGTTTTGCATATCATTTTATATTTACATTTTGATCCATTTTGAGTTAATTTTTGTAAAGAGTGTGAGGTCTGCCTCTAAGTTCATTTTTCTTTTTGCCTGTGGATGTCTAATTGTTCCAGCACCATTTGTTTAAAAGACTATATTTTCTCCATTGTATTGCCTTTGCCCCTTGATCAAATACACTTCTTCATGATTATATAGCTTTACAGTAACTTTTTTTTATTAATGTTATGATAGATTACAACCTTGTGAGATTTCAGTTGTACATTTTTGTTAGTCATGTTGTGGGTACACTACTTCCCCCTCTGTGCCCTCCCCCCACCCCGCCTTTTCCCTGGTAACCACCGATCAGATCTCCTTATCAATATACTAACTTCCACCTATGAGTGGAGTCATATAGAGTTCGTCTTTCTCTGACTGGCTTATTTCACTTAACATGATACCCTCGAGGTCCATCCACGTTGTTGTGAATGGGCCAATTTTGTCTTTTTTTATGGCTGAGTAGTAGTCCATTGTATATATATACCACATCTTCTTTATCCAATCATCAGTTTCTGGGCATGTAGGCTGGTTCCATGTCTTGGCTATTGTAAATAATGCTGCGATGAACATAGGGGTGCAACGGACTCTTGAGATTTCTGATATCAGGTTCTTAGGATAGATACCCAGTAATGGGATGGCTGGGTCATAGGGTATTTCTATTTTTAACTTTTTGAGAAATCTCCATACTGTTTTCCATAGTGGCTGTATCAGTTTGCATTCCCACCAACAGTGTGTGAGGGTTCCTTTTTCTCCACAACCTCTCCAACATTTGTCACTCTTGGTTTTGGATGTTTTTGCCAATCTAACGGGTGTAAGGTGATATCTTAGTGTAGTTTTGATTTGCATTTCCCTGATGATTAGCGATGATGAACATCTTTTCATGTGTCTATTGGCCATATTCATATCTTCTTTTGAGAAATGTCTGTTCATGTCCTCTGCCCATTTTTTGATCGGGTTGTTTGTTTTTCTGTTGTTAATCAGTGTGAGTTCTTTGTATATTATGGAGATTAACCCTTTGTCAGATAAGTGGCTTGTAAATATTTTTTCCCAATTAGTGAGCTGTTTTTTTGTTTCAATCCTGTTTTCCCTTGCCTTGAAGAAGCTCTTTAGTCTCATGAAGTCCCATTTGTTTATTCTTTCTATTGTTTCCCTCAACTGAGGAGTTATAGTGTCTGAAAAGATTCTTTTGAAACTGATGTCAAAGAGTGTAGTGCCTATATTCTCTTCTAGAAGACTTATTGTCTCAGGCCTAATCTTTAGGTCTTTGATCCATTTTGAGTTTATTTTGGTGTGTGGTGAAAAAGAATGGTCAATTTTCAATCTTTTACATGTGGCTGTCCAGTTTTCCCAGCACCATTTGTTGAAGAGACTTTCTTTTCTCCATTGTAGGCCCTCTGCTCCTTTGTCGAAGATTAGCTGTCCATAGATGTGTGGTTTTATCTCTGGGCTTTCAATTCTGTTCCATTGATCTGTGGACCTGTTTTTATAACAGTACCATGCTGTTTTGATCACTGTAGCTTTGTAGTATGTTTTGAAATCGGAGATTGTGATTCCGCCGGCTTTGTTTTTCTTGCTCAGGATTGCTTTAGCAATTCGCGGTCTTTTGTTGCCCCATATGAATTTTAGGATTGTTTGTTCAACTTCTGTGAAGAATGTTCTTGGGATTCTGATTGGGATAGCATTGAATCTGTATATTGCTTTAGGTAGTATGGACATTTTAACTATGTTTATTCTTCCAATCCATGTGCATGGAATGTCTTTCCATCTCTTTATGTCATCGTCAATTTCCTTCAAGAAAGTCTTGTAGTTTTCATTGTATAGATCCTTCACTTACTTGGTTAAGTTTATCCCAAGGTATTTTATTCTTTTCGTTGCGATTGTGAATGGGATTGAGTTCTTGAGTTCTTTTTCTGTTAGTTCATTGTTAGTGTATAGAAATGCTACTGATTTATGCACGTTAATTTTATGCCCTGCTACTTTGCTGTAGTTGTTGATTATTTCTAATAGTTTTTCTATGGATTCTTTGGGGTTTTCTATATATAAGATCATGTCGTCTGCAAACAACGAGAGATTTACTTCTTCGTTACCTATTTGGATTCCTTTTATTTCTTTTTCCTGCCGAATTGCTCTGGCCAGCACCTCCAGTACTATGTTGAATAGGAGTGGTGAAAGTGGGCACCCTTGTCTTGTTCCTGTCCTCAGAGGGATGGCTTTCAGTTTTTGTCCATTGAGTATGATGTTGGCTGTGGGTCTGTCATATATGGCCTTTATTATGTTGAGGTACTTTCCTTCTATACCCATTTTACTGAGGGTTTTTATCATAAATGGGTGTTGGATCTTGTCGAATGCTTTCTCTGCATCTATTGAGATGATCATGTGGTTTTTGTTTTTCATTTTGTTGATGTAGTGTATCATGTTGATTGACTTGCGGATGTTGAACCATCCCTGTGTCCCTGATATAAATCCCACTTGATCATGGTGTATAATCTTTTTGATGTATTGCTGGATTCGGTTTGCCAAAATTTTGTTGAGGATTTTTGCATCTATGTTCATCAGTGATATCAGCCTGTAGTTCTCCTTCTTTGTGTTGTCCTTGTCAGGTTTGGGGATCAGAGTGATGTTGGCTTCATAGAATGTGTTAGGGAGTTCTCCATCTTTCTCAATTTTCTGTAACAGTTTGAGGAGAATAGGTATTAAGTCTTCTTTGAATGTTTGGTAGAATTCTCCAGAGAAGCCGTCTGGTCCTGGACTCTTATTTTTGGGGAGGTTTTTGATTACCGTTTCTATTTCCTTACTTGTGATTGGCCTATTCAGATTCTCCATTTCTTCCTGATTCAGTTTGGGGAGATTGTAGGAGTCTAGGAATTTGTCCATTTCTTCCAGGTTGTTCAATTTGTTGGCATATAGTTTTTCATAGTATTCTCTTATGCTATCTTGTATTTCATTGGTATCTGTTGTGATTTCTCCTCTGTCATTCCTAATTTTATTAATTTGCGATTTCTCTCTTCTTTTCTTGGTGAGTCTGGCTAGGGGTTTGTCAATTTTATTAATTCTTTCGAAGAACCAACTCTTTGTTTCATTGATCCTTTCTATTGTCTTTTTTGTTTCAATATCGTTTATTTCTGCTCTTATTTTTATTATTTCCCTCCTTCTACTGACTCTGGGCTTTGTTTGTTCTTCTTTTTCTAGTTCTGTTAGGTGTCGTTTGAGGTTGCTTATGTGAGCTTTTTCTTGTTTAGTGAGGTGAGCCTGTATTGCGATGAATTCCCCTCTTAGGACTGCTCTTGCTGCATCCCAAATGATTTGGTATGTTGTGTTCTCATTTTCATTAGTCTCCAGATAAAATTTGATTTCTTCTTTAATCTCTTCAATGATCCATTGTTTGTTGAGAAGCGTGTTGTTTAGTCTCCACATTTTTGCACCTTTCTCTGCTTTTTTCTTGTAGTTGATTTCTAGTTTCATAGCATTATGATCAGAAAAGATGCTTGATATTATTTCAACTCTCTTGTATTTATTGATGTTTACTTTGTTTCCCAAAATATGGTCAATCCTTGAGAATGTTCCATGTGCACTTGAGAAGAATGTGTAACCTGCTGTTTTTGGATGAAGTGTTTTATATATATCTATTAAGTCCATCTGGTCTAATTTTTCATGTAATTCTATTATTTCCTTGTTGAGTTTCTGTCTGGATGTTCTGTCCATTGGTGTTAATGGTGTGTTGAGGTCCCCTACTATTATTGTATTGTTGTTGATGTCTTCTTTTAGTTCTATTAAGAGTTGCTTTACAAATTTTGGTGCTCCTGTGTTGGGTGTGTATATATTTATAAGTGTTATGTCTTCTTGGTGGAGAGTCCCTTTTATCATTATATACTGTCCCTCTTTATCTTTCTTTATCTGTTTTGCTTTGAAATCTACCTTGTCTGATATTAGTATAGCGACACCTGCTTTCTTTTGTTCATTATTAGCTTGGAGTATTGTTCTCCATCCCTTCACTCTAAGTCTGTGTTTGTCTTTGGGGCTGAGGTGTGTTTCCTGGAGGCAGCATATTGTTGGATCTTGTTCTTTGATCCATCCTGCCACTCTGTGTCTTTTGATTGGGGAGTTCAATCCATTTACATTTAGAGTGATTATTGAGATGTGGGGGCCTACCACTACCATTTTGTGTCTTGTTTTCCGGTTTTCTTCAATTTCCTTTGTTTCTCGTCCCATGGTTTAATCTGTTCTGATGAAGAGCTGCTACTCTCTGTTGTTGGCCTTCTGCTTATCTCCTCCGCTCTTGGTTTTGTAGCCCCTTTCCTTTTTTGGATTTTTCAGGAATGAGGGTTTTCCTGAGGATTTCCTGTAGAGGAGGTTTTGTGGCAATGAACTCCCTTAATTTTTGTTTATCTGGGAAAGTTTTTATTTCTCCATCGTATTTGAAGGTTATTTTCGCTGGGTAGAGAATTCTCGGCTGTAGATTTTTGTCCTTCAGATTTTTGAATATATCATTCCACTCTCTTCTAGCCTGTAAAGTTTCTGCTGAGAAATCTGCTGATAGCCTGATGGGGGTTCCTTTGTAGGTTAGTTTCTTTTGCCTGGCTGTCCTTAGTATTTTCTCCTTGTCGTTGACTTTTGCTAGCTTCACTACTATATGCCATGGATTTGGTCTTCTTGCATTGATAAAGTTTGGAGATCTATTGGCTTCTGTCACCTGATGATCCATCTCTCTCACCAGATTTGGGAAGTTCTCAGCCATTATTTCTTTGAATAGGCTTTCTGCCCCTTTCTCCTTCTCTTCTCCCTCTGGTATACCTATAATCCTTACGTTGTATCTCCTAATTGTGTCTGATAATTCTCGGAGAGTTTCTTCATTTCTTTTTAGTCTTGCTTCTCTCTCCTCCTCTGCCTGCAGCAATTCTATATTGCCATCTTCCAAATTGCTACTTCTTTCCTCCATATTATCGGCCCTACTGTTCAGAGCATCTAGATTTTTCTTAATCTCCTCTATTGTGTTCTTCATTTCCAATATTTCTGTTTGGTTCTTCTTTATCGTATCAAACTCTTTTGTGACATAGCTCCTGAACTCGTTGAGTTGTCGGTCAGAATTCTTTCTTAACTCATTGAGTATTTTAATGATGGCTGTTTTGAAGTCATCACCATTTAGGTTATATATCACATTTTCTTTGGGATTGTTTTCTGTGTATTTGTTACTTTCTTTCTGTTCTGGAGATTTAATGTATTTTTTCATATTGCTTGATGTTGTTGATTTGTGCCTCCGCATGGAGATAGAGTTTAGTTGCTCCTTTCACTTGTTTCAGCTACTGCAGTGGGGGAGCAGCTGTTTATACTGCACCAACCAGGAACCCTGTCCACATTTGCTAACTGGGCCTGGGCCCCTCTTCGTAGTCACAGTGGTCCTTTGGATTCCCTCCTCTGCCGTGGGGGCCGTCACAGGGTGGCTTCAGGCTGCTGGTGCCTACTGTTGCAGCCCACCTAGATGTGCTCCCTCCTTGGGGTCTGCAATGTTGTTATGGGCTTTTCCAGTGGCCAGGGGTGGGATCACTTATATTTGTCGCTCCGTTGCTGTCGGAACCCACAAAATCTCACTTGTCCTCTATGGGTCGCAGGAGAGCTATTGGCATCTTCTACAGTCTGTGGTTAGTTCACCTAGCTATGCTGCTTTTGCCCTGGGGTCTTCCAGCCTTGTGGCTGCCGGCTGGGTGCTTTCTACTGGTGCTGTGCAGAGGCTTTCCCTAAGGCTGCTGTGAGCCTGTAGGGTTTCCCCCTAGGCTATGGAGCTGGGTCTCTGGAACTCCCCCCAGCCCCAGTCCTCTCAGAGATCTCTGGCAATCCCTAGCCCCACGGGGCGGGCAATGGCAGCTGGAGGTCGCCCCACCCTCTGGGCTTCTCTCCGGGACTTTCCCGGAGTTGAATGCTGGGCGTTGCCCCTGCGCTAAAGGCAGACAGAGAGTTCCGTCTGCTACCCGGGCAGAATTCTGTAACTTCCCCTCCGGGGCACAGAGCCGGCCCCTGGAACTTCCCCCAGCCCCAGTCCTCTCCGAGATCCCTGGCAATCCCTAGTCCCACGGGGCAGGCAATGGCAGCCAGGGGTTGCCCTGCCCTCTGGGATTCTCTCTGGGACTTTCCCGGAGCCGAGTGCTGGGAGTGGCCCCTCTGCCAATGGCAGACAGAGAGCTCTGTCTGCTGCCCGGGCAGAATTCTGTAACTTCCCCTCTGGGGTGCAGAGCGGGCCTCTGGAGCTTCCCCCAGCCCCAGTCCTCTCCGAGATCTCCAGCAATCCCTAGCCCCACGGGGCAGGCAATGGCAGCTGGAGGTCACCCCGCCCTCTGGGATTCTCTCCGGGACTTTCCCTGAGTTGAATGCTGGGCGTTGACCCTCCACTAAAGGCAGACAGAGAGTTTTGTCTGCTGCCCGGGCAGAATTCTGTAGCTTCCCCTCCGGGGCATGGAGTCTTTGGAGCTTCACCCAGCCCCAGTTCACTCGGAGATCTCCAGCAATCCCTAGCCCCACCGTGCCGGCAGTGGCAGCCGGGAGACCTCTGTACCCTCAGCGACTCTCTCTGGGACCCTCCGGGTGCCGCGAACACCAGGCGGGGTCTCCCCGCCAATGGCGGGGAGAGACTCTCCCCGCGGGCCCAGGTGTGCAACTCCAAAGTTTCCCTCTGCGTTTAGGAGTAATTGCAGGGGGTTTAGGTAGGGTTCTGGTCACCTGTTTCCACCGTCGCTCCTCTATTGTGTGCTCGCTCCTGCCCTAGATGTGTGTAGATCTTCTGGGGGCCTCCGTTGGAAGAAAGCCGCTTGCGGGTACTAGGCTGCTTGGTCGGGGTCAGAGAGTTTTCACCTATTTCCACATCCTCCCGGAGGAAAGTCCGTCCGCCTTCCGATGTATAGTCGCGTGGGTATCTCAGACGTCCTGAGATGCTGTCTGGATATCCTTTGTTAAGCGATAAGTGTCCAAATAATTGTAGACTCGAAGGGGGAGAGACAAAGAGGACTACTCATGGCGCCATCTTGGATCCTTTTTTTCTTTACAGTAACTTTTGTATATTAGCCTTGTATCCTGAAAACTTACTATAATTGGTTATTAGTTCCAGGAGTGTTTTTGTTGATTCTTTTGGGGTTTTTACATAGATGATCATGTCATTTGTGAACAAAGACATTTTTTTTCCCCTATCCCAACCTGTATACCTTTTATTTTCATTTGTTGTCTCATTGCATTAGCTCAAACTTCCAGTATAATATTAAAAAGCAGTGGTGAGGGGGACCTCCTTTCTTGGTACCTGTTCTTAATGGAAAAGCTGTGAATTTCTCACCATTAAGTATAATGTTAGCTGTAGAGTTTTTGTAAATATTCTTTATCAAATTGAAGAAGTTATCTTCTATTCCTAGTTTACTGAGAGTTTTTATCCTTAATGGGTGTTGGATTTTGTCAAATGTTTTTTTCTGCAACTATTGATATGATCAATGAGTTTTCTAACTTGTTGCTGTGATGGATTACATTAATTGATTTTCAAATGTTGAACGAGCCTTCCTTACCTGGGATAAATCCCATATGGTTGTTGTGTATAATTCTTTTTATACATTGTTGGTTTTGATTTGCTAGTATTTCATTGAGAATTTTTGCATCTATAATCATGGGAGATATTCGTCTGTAGTTTTCATTTCTTGTAATGTCTTCATCTGGTTTTATTAGAGTAATTCTGGCCTCATAGAATGAGCTTTGAAGTATTCCTGTTGGTTTTATCTTCTGAAAGAGACTGTAGATAATTAATATAATTTCTTCCTTAAGTATATATAGAATTCATAAGTGAATCCATCTGGACATGGTACTTTCTGTTTTGGAAGGTTATTAATCATTGATCCAATTTAACTTCATACCTATAGGCCTATTCAGATGGTTTATTCTTGTGTGAGTTTTGGAAGATAGTGTCTTTTAAGATATTGGTGCATTTCATTCTAGTTATCAAATATTGGTGCATAGTATTATTCATTGTATTATTTATTATCCTTTTAATATACATGGGACTTGCAAGGATGCCCCCTCTTTCATTTACATTAGTAATTTATGTTCTCTTTTTTCTTAGTTAGCCTGACTAGAGGCTTATTGATTTTATTGATATTTTAAAAGAATCAGTTTTTGTTTTTCTTGATTTTTTAAATTGAATTCCTTGTTTCAATTTCATTGATTTCTGAAATTTTATATAATTTTTTTATTATTTCTATTCTTTTTCTTACTTTGGATTTAATTTGATTTTCTATTTATAATGTTCTAAGGTGAAAGCCCAGATGATTGATTTTGGATCTTTCTTCTTCTCTAATATATACACTCAAAGTTATAAATCTCCCTCTAAACACTGCTTTTTGCTGCATCTCACAAATTTTCATAAGTTGTGTTTTCATTTTATTTTAATTCATTTATTTAACATTTTTCTTGAGTTTTTTTCTGTGACTTATGTTTTATTTAGAAGCGTAGTGTTTAGGGATCAGCCCAGTGGCATAGTGGTTAGGTTCACATGCTCTGCTCTGCTGGCCTGGGGTTCACCAATTTGGATTCTGGGTGTGGACCTACACACCCCTCATCAAGCTATGCTGTGGCAGCTTCTCACATGGAAGAACTAGAAGGACTTACAACTAGGATATACAGCTATACACTGGGGCTTTGGGGAGAAAAAACAAAAAAAGAGGAAGATTGGCAACAGATGTTAGCTCAGGGACAATCTTCCTCACCAAAAAAAAAAAAAAAAAAAGAAACAAAGAAAGAGAAGTGTGTTGTTTAATCTCCAAGTATTTGGGGATTTTCCAACTATCACATATTGTATGAGTCTTCTTCTTTTAAATTTGTTATTGTGTGTTTTATGGCCCAGAATGTGGTCTCTCTTGGTGAATGTTCCATGGGAGCTTGAGAAGACTGTGTGCTCTGTTGTACTTAGATGAAGCAGTTGTTAGATGATCATTATATCCAGCTGATTTCTGTTGCTATCAAGTTGAATATGTCCTTACTAAATTTCTACATGCTGGATATGTCCATTTCTGATACAGGGGTGCTGAAGTCTCCATGTATGATGGTGGATTCATCTATTTCTCTCTGTAATTCTTTCAGTTTTTGCCTCACATATTTTATGCTCTGTTGTTAGACACATGGACATTAAGGATGGTTATATCTTCTTGGAGAATTGACCCCTTTATCATTATGTAATACTGTTTTGTATCTCTGATAACTTCCTTTGCTCTGAAGTCAGCTCTCTCTGAAATTAATATAGCTACTCTTGCTTTTTTTTTATTAGTGTTAACATGGTCTCTTTCTCTATCCATTTGCTTTTAAGCTGTATTTGTCTTTATATTTAGTGTGTCTTGTAGATAACATAAAGTTTCCAGATTGGTAGTGCACCTGACAAGAGTAAATTCAAGGAAAATCAGCCTCAATCCATCCTTTAATAATTTCTAGAGATTAATATCTGCTAAATATAATTAAAAATCCCAAACTGAAAATCAGAAGAAGATAAAAAGTCACCAGGTGCCAGCCAAGATGTCAATTAGAAGAATTAGGTGCTAGTATTTACATACAGAAATATCAGACTTATAAGATGAGCCTAGTCTATTTTAAATGCTTCATATAATAAAAGAGTGAATTGATAACACACGATTATAAAAATGACCAAGTAGGTTTCATAATAAAATAAATTTGAAAATCTAAATTTTAAAATATAACAATTTTAAAATAAATGAGTTAAGTTACATATTCAATACAGAAGAATTAGTGATTGGAATTTAGATTTGAAGAAATTATTTATAATGTAGTGAAATGAGACAAACTGTCTCAATAAAAGATAAGACAGAGAGATGAAGATAGAAAAAGGTCTAACATAAAGGTAATTAATTGATTTAATTAAATGCAAAAGGATATAGCAAAGCAAAAGATTGGCTTGCCACACCTTCATAATCGATAAAAGAAGAGAGTGAGACATAAAGAATTAAAGCAAGACAGTTTATTATTCACAGAAAGACAAACAGCAAGAGCTTCCATATGGTTGCACCAGTCCTCTGGCTCCCAAGTACCAGTTGGAGGCTATGCAGTCCATGAACCACAGGTGAGGACACAAGGCAAAAGGCTCAGGACTTTTAGTAGCAGACAATGAAGACCTAGTCCTTTTTTCCTGGGGAATAAGAAGTTACATAGCAATCATTCTCTTGTTACCTTAACCTACATATTTGCTTTTGTGATCAGTTACAGAAATAACTCAGTATCAAGTTATTTGGATAAGCCTTGCAATTTGGAACACTCAGTAAGGACATGTAGGATGCTCAGGGTCCATGAAGGCCTTCCTGTTCCAGCATGGGAAGCCAGGCAACTGAATTAACACAAATTTTTGAGCAGTAAGTAATGTAACCCATAAGACAATGTAGTGGTTTATCAATATACTGAAAAATAAATAGAATTCTAAGCCCAATAGAGCATCTTTCAGAATAATGAGTAAATAAAAACATTTTCAGATAAATAAAAATTTGTATAGTTTGCTAGTAACACGACCTCATTTGGTAAGATTCTAAAAGTTGAACTCAAGGAGAAGAAGGAGGTTAAAAAATATAAGAAGTAGTAGTGAGGAAGAAAACTGGGGAGTTTTTCTTTAAACCAAAGAAATATTGACATAAAACAGCAACAATAATATACACCTTTGGAGTCAAACACGTGGCGTAACTAACAACAATACTTAAGAAGAGAAGAATGTTTGATGTTAAAATGTGATAAAGATGTTGCGTAGTTGAGAAGACATAGAGTTTTTGGTTAACATTAGAATACCAGCACATATAGTAAAATTTCAGTATAGCACCCACTAGTATAGAATAGTAGAGGGACAATAAAACAAAGTGCAAAACTCAAAAGTGTAGACGAAGACATAAAGTAAGAAAAATAAGCGTAAAGAAAGCACAAAAATGTAAAGTCTAAAGACAATAAGAACATCTCTTTTATGTTTTTTTTACTTTTTTAAAAAATCATTTTATTGAGGTCATATTGATTTACAACATTGTGTAATTTCACATGTACATTATATCAGTTTCTGAAGAGACTGCATCCTACTCTTCCCTCAGTAGTCTAGTTTTTATCTGTCACCATACGTATGTGCCCCTTTATGCCTTTTGCCCTCCCCTCACCCCTTCCCCTCTGGTAACCACTGATCTGTTCTCATTATCCACGTGTTTGTTTATCTTCCATGTATGAGTGAAATCATGCAGTGTTTACCTTTCTCTGTCTGGCTTATTTCACTTAACATAATACCCTCAAGGTCTATTCATGTTGTTGCAAATGGCGTGATTTTGTCTTTTTTATGCCTGAATAGTATTCCATTCTATGTATGCATCACATCTTCTTTATCCATTCATCAGTTGATGGACACTTGGGTTGCTTCCATGTCTTGGCTGTTGTGAATAATGCCTCAGTGAACGTAGGGGTGCATAAATCTCCTTGTATTGTCGATTTCAAGTTCTTTGGATAAATGCCCAGTAGGTGGGATAGCTGGATCGTGTGGTATTTCTATTTTTAATTTTTTGAGAAATTTCAATAGTGGGGCTTCACCAGTTTGCATTCCCACCAGTAATTTGTGAGGGTTCTCTTTTCTCCGCAACCTGTCCAACATTTGTTATTTCCTGTCTTGTTAATTAAAGTCATTCTAACAGGTGTGAGGTGGTATCTCATTGTAGTTTTGATTAGCATTTCCCTAACAATTAGTGATGTTGAGCATCTTTTCATGTGCCTGTTGGTCACCTGCATTTCTTCTTGCAAAAATGTCTGTTGATAAGTGCTTCTTTTAAGTGAAGAGGTGAAAGTTCTCGACTTAATAAGGAAAAAAAATTGTATGCTGAGGTTGCTAAAGTCTACAGTAATCTTTATTATAGTATGTTGTTATAATTGTTCTATTTTTTATTAGTTATGGTTGTTAATCTCTTCCTGTGCCTAATTTATAAATTAAACTTTATCATATGTATGTATGAAGAGAAAAAACATAGCAGATACAGGGCTTGGTACTATCCACGGTTTCAGGCATCCACTGGGGGTCTTGGAATCTATCCCGCATGGATAAAGGGGGACTACTGTATGTTATGTATACCTGTATATACACTTGTTTGTGTGTGTGTGTGGATGTCTAGACAGACAGAGATGAACAAACTAAGTGTAGTAAAACAGTAACAATAGGGGAATCTGGATGATGTTATGTGGGTATTCTTTGTACTATTCTTGCAACTTTTCTCTAAGTCTGAAATTATGTCAAAATAAAAAAATAAATAAATTTGCAAACTAAAGAAAGTCACAAGTGGAACATCATTCCTTTTTCCATTTTTCCAGCCAGAACTACTCCTTCTCTGAGGTCCAGGCACTGAGAAGGGAGGGCGAAGAATGTGGCTTTTCAGTGGTGCCAGATTGAGGCTTATTACTAAAGGGTTAAAAGCCAGGCAAGAAAATACAAGGTCTCCCCACTCGTGGGGACCTGGGACCTTCTGAGGGCAGGACACACAGGCATTCCCTACCACTATAGTGGGCTTTCTCGTGTCAAACCCAGTTCTTGGCTTTCTGAGGCCTGAAGAGTGCCTGGTGTCTGTGACTAGTGGTGACACACTTTCTCATGCTGACTGCAAATTTTATAATCTGAGGTGACTTCATATCCATTCTCTTGCTTGATTCTTTCACCAGTCCAGAGACAAGGGCTGAGCAGGACTCAACAGAACCCATTTTGCAAATGGGGGAAATTGGAGTTCAGGTACTTGTTCGAGGTTACCCATCAGTAAGATTAAAACCTAGGTCTTCAAAATTGGGTTTAGTGTCTTTTTCTTGATAATAAAACTGCAGGATGCAGCGGCAAACACTTCAGTCATCCCTCCCACCTCATAATCCCAGGCTGCACAGTATTATTCCTAGTTCAGTGTTTTTCAAAGTGTTGTCCAGGACCAGCAGCAGCAGTAACAGGAGAGTTTGTTAGAAATAAAAAATATTAGGATCCACAGCAGACCTACTAAATGAGAAACTCAGGGACTGAGGCTCAGATCTAGATACCTATGTTTTGAAAATGTTCCAGATGCCTCTCCACACGTTGACCTTTGAGAAACACTGTCCAGGCAAATGTAACATTAATCCCTAATGCTTCTTCTGACTGTCATGTCTCTAGATATATGACAACTAGTCTTTCTATTTTTTTATTGTGGTCATAATAGCTTATAACATAGTGAGATTTCAGTTGTGCATTATTGTTTGTCATACACCATGTAAGTATGCCCCTTCACCCCTTGTGCCCACCATCCACCCTCCTTACCCCAGTAACTACTAATCTGTTCTCCTTGTCCATAAGTACGTTTATATTCCACATATGAGTGAAATCATATGTGTTTGTCTTTCTCCGTCTGGCTTATTTTGCTTAACATCATGCCCTTAAGGTTCATCCATGTGGTTGCAAGTGGGATGATTTCATCTTTTTTATGGCTGAGTAGTATTCCATCATATATATATATATATATATATATATATATATATATATATATACACCACATCTTCTTTATCCAATCTTCAGTCGATGGGCACTTGGGTTGCTTCCATATCTTGGCTATTGTAAATAATGCTGCAATGAACATAGGGGTGCATAAGTCTCTTTGAATTATTTCAAGTTCTTTGGGTAAATAACCCATAGTGAGAGAGTGGGGTCATGTTTCTATTTTTAATTTTTTGTGAAATCTCCATACTGCTTTCCATAGTGGTTGCACCACTGTGCACCAGCAGTGGATGAGGGTTCCCTTTTCTCCACAATTTCTCCCACAATTGTTATTATTTGTCTTGGTGATTATAGCCATTCTAATGGGTATAAGCTGACATCTAAGTGTACTTTTGATTTGCATTTCCCTGGTGATTAGCGATGTTGAGTATCTATTCATGTGCCTAATGGCCATCTGTATATCTTCTTTGGAAAAATGTCTGTTCATATCTTCTGCCCACTTTTTGATTGGGTTTGTTTTTTTGTAGTTCATTTGTGTGAGTTCTTTATATATTATGGAGATTAACCCATTATTGAATATAGGACTTGCAAATATTTTCTCCTAGTTGATGGGTTGTTTTTTTCATTTTGATCTTGGGTTCCTTTGCTTTCCAGAAACTCTTTAGTCTGATGAAGTCCTACGTGTATAATTTTTCTCTTGTTTCCCTTGTCTGAGTAGACATGGTACTTGAAAAGATCCTTTTAAGTCTGATGTCAGTGTACTGACTATATTCTCTTCCAGAAATCTTATGGTTTCAGGTCTTACCTTAAAGTCTTTGGCCCATTTTGAGTCTATTTTTGTGCATGGGGAAAATAATGGCATACTTTCATTCTTTTGCCTGCAGCTATCCAGTTTTCCAAGCACCATTTATTGAAGAAACTTTCTTTTCTCCATTGTAGGTTCTTGGCTCCTTTGTTGAAGATTAGCTGCCCACAGATGTGTGGTTTTATTTCTGGGCTTTCAATTCTGTTCCAATGATCTGTGTGCCTGTTCTTATACTAGTACCATGCTGTTTTGATTACTATAGATTTGTAATATATTTTGAAGTCAGGGATTGTGATGCCAACAGTTTTGTTCTTGTTTTTCAGTATTGCTTTGGCTATTCAGGATCTTTTATTGCCCCATATGAATTTTAAGATTCTTTGTTCCATTTCTGCAAAGAATGTCATTGGGATTCTGATTGGGATTGCATTGAATCTGTAGATTGCTTTAGGTGGTATGGACATTTTAACTATGTTTATTCTTCCAATCCATGTGCATGGAATACCTTTCCATTTCTTTATGTCATTATCAATTTCTTTCACTAATGTCTCATAGTTTTCTTTGTATAGGTCTTTCACTTCCTTGGTTAAATTTATTCCTAGACATTTTATTGTTTTTCTTGTGATTGTAAATGGGATTGTATTCTTGAGTTCTTCTTCTGTTAGGTCATGATTTGAATACAGAAATCCTACTGATTTTTGTAAGTTGATTTTGTACCCTACAACTTTGCTGTAGTTGTTGATTATTTCTAATAGTTTTCCAATGGATTCTTTAGGGTTTTTTATATATAAAATCATGTCATCTACAAACAGTGAGAGTTTCACTTCTTCCGTGCCTCTTTGGATTCCTTTTATGTCTTTCTCTTGCCTAATTTCTCTGACCAAAACCTCCAGTACAATGATGAATAAGAGTGGTGAGAGTGGGCACCCTTGTCTTGTTCCTGTTCTCAGCAGGATGGTGTTCAGTTTTTCCCCATTGAGTATGATGTTGGCAGTGGGTTTGTCATCTATGGCCTTTATCACATTGAGGTACTTTATTTCTATACACATTTTATTGAGAGTTTTTATCATGAATGGATGTTGGATCTTGTCAAATGCTTTCTCTGTATCTATGGAGATTATCATGTGATTTTTGTTACTCATTTTGTTAATGTGGTGTATCACATTGATTGATTTGCAGATGTTGAACCATCTCTGTGTCCCTGTTATGAATCCCACTTGATCATAGTGTATGATCTTTTTAATGTATTGCTGTATTTTGTTTGCCAATATTTTATTTAGGATTTTTGCATCTATGTTCATCAGCGATATTGGCCTATAATTTTCCTTCTTTGTGTTGTCCTTGTCTGGCTTTGGTATCAGAGTGATGTTGGCCTCGTAGAATATGTTAGGAATATTTCCGTCTTCCTCAATATTTTGGAATAGTCTGAGAATAATAGGTAATAAACCTTCTTTGAATGTTTGGTAGAATTCTCCTGAGAAGCCGTCTGGTCCTGGACTTTTATTTGTGGAGAGGTTTTTGATAACCGTTTCAATCTCTTTACTTGTGATTGGTCTAATCGGATTCTCTATTTCTTCTTGATTCAGTCTTGGGAGGTTGTAAGACCCTAAGAATTTATCCATTTTTTCTAGATTTTCCAGTTTATTGGCATATAGTTTTTCATAATATTCTCATAATCTTTTTTTATTCCCTGTGGTATGTGTTGTAATTTCTCCTCTTTCATTTTGCATCTTATTTCTTTGAGGTTTCTCTCTCTTTTTCTTAGTCAGTCTGGCTAAGGGTTTGTCAGTTTTGTTTATCCTCTCAAAGAACCAGCTCATTGCTTCATTGATCCTTTTTACAATCTTTTTTTGTTTCCATCTCATTTATTTCTGCTCTAATTTTTATTATTTCCCTCCTTCTACTGAGTTTGGACTTCGTTTGTTCTTATTTTTATAATTTTGTTAGGTGTAGTTTAAGATCGTTTATTTGAGCTTTCTCTTGTTTCTTAATGTGGGCCTGTAGTGCTATAAATTGTCGTCTTAAGATCACTTTTGTTGAATCCTATATGAGTTGGTATGATGTGTTTTTATTCTCAGTGGTCTCCAAATAGTTTTTGATCTCTCCTTTTATTTCTTCGACAACCCATTGGTTTTCAGTAACATGTTGTTTAGTTTCTACATTTTTGTTCCTTTCCCTGCTTTTTTCTTGTAGTTTATTTCCAGTTTCATAGCGTTATGATTGGAGAAGATAGTAGATATGATTTTAATCTTCTTAAATTTATTGAAGTTTTCCTTGTTTCCCAATATATAGTCTATACTTGAGAATGCTCCATGCACACTTGAGAGGAATGTGTACTCTGCTGTTTTTGGATGGAGTACTCTCTATATATTCATTAAGTTCATCTAGACTAGTTTTTCATTTAATTGCATTATCTCCTTGTTGAGTTTTTGTCTGGATGATCTATCCATTGAAGTAAGTGGGGTGTTCAGGCCCCCTACTATTATTGTGTCAAGATTAGTATCTCCTTTTAGGTTTAATAGTTTCTTTATGTACTTTGATGCTCCTGTGTTAGGTGAATGTATGTTTACATGTGTTATGTGTTCTTGGTGGAGAGTTCCTTTTATCATTACATACTGCCCCCTCTATGTCTCTCTTTACCTGTTTTATCTTGAAGTCTACTTTGTCTCATATAAGTATTGCAACACCTGCTTTCTTTTGTTCACCATTAGCTTGGAGTATCATCTTCCATCCCTTCACTCTGAGCCTATGCTTGTCTTTAGAGCTGAGATGTGTTTTCTGGAGGCACCAAATTGTTGGATCTTATTCTTTAATCCATCCTGCCACTCTGTGTCTTTTGTTTGGAGAATTCAGTCCATTTTGCATTTAGAGTGATTATTGATATATGAGGGCTTAATACTGCCATCTTATCGCATGTTTTCCAGTTCTTCTGCATATCCTTTGTTTCTCATCCCATGTATATCAGGCTACTGATTTGATTAGGTAGTTTTTCATGTTGGTTTTCTTCCTTTCTCCTTGATTATGATATATGTCTCTGTTCTAATTATTTGTTTAGTGCTTACCATTAGGTTCATAAAAAGGTCTCACAGATGAGATGGTCCATTTGCTGATCGCCTCTTATTTTCTTAGACTATACTGACTCCATCCCATTCTTCTTCCCCTTCTAAGTTATTTTTCTCATATCTTATTCTGTCTTGTGTTGTGAGTTTGTAGTTAAGCTCATGACATAATTTTTATTTTGGTGTTTTCCTTTTCTTTATGCTTGATATAAGAGTTAAGTGTTTACCAATGTGATCTGATAGAGAGCTGCTGATTTCTGATTGTTGCATACCTATTCATCTCCTTGCTCAGGGCTTTGTAGCCCCTTTCGTGTTTTTTTTTTTTTTTTCCTTTCAGGTATGAGGGCATCTTGTAGTGGGGATCTTCTGGCAATGAACTCCTTTAGCTTTTGTTTATCTGGGAAACTTTTTATTTCTCTGTCATATCTGAAGGAGATTTTTGCTGGATAGAGTATTCTTGGCTGGAAGTTTTTGTCTTTCAGGATTTTGAATATATCATTCCACTCTCTCCTAGCCTGTAAGATTTCTGCTGAGAAATCCACAGAAAGCCTGATAAGGGTGCTTTTGTAAGTTATTTTCTTCTGCCTTGCTGGCCTTAATATGTTTTCTTTGTCATTTACTTTTCCCAGCTTTACTACTATATGCCTTGCAGTAGGTTTCTTTACATTAACATAGTTGAGAGTTCTGATAGCTTCTTTCACATGGATTTCCATCCTCTTCCCCAGGTGTGGGAAATTCTCTGCTATTATTTCTTTGAACAAGTTTTCTGCTCCATTCTCCTTCTCTTCTCCTTCTTGAATGCCTATAATCCTTATGTTGCATTTCCTAATTGAGTCAGATATTTATCTGAGAACCTCTTCACATCTTTTTAGTCTTAGTTCTCTCTTTTTCTCCCTCTGAAGCACTTCTATAGAATTGTCTTCCAAATTGTTAATTGGGTCTTCCATATTGTCAGTTTTGTTGTTTAGGGAGTTGAGTTTTTTTTTTTAATCTCATCCATTGTGTTTTTCATCTCCAACAATTCTGATTGGTTCTTCTTTAAAATTCCAATCTCTTTTGTGAAGAAACTCCTGCATTCTTTAATTTCTTTCTGTGTTTTCTTGTAGCTCATTGAGTTTTCTTATTATTAGTATTTTGAATTCTTTCTCATTTAGGTTATGGATTTCTGTGTCTTCAGGGTTGGGTTCTTGGTGCTTGTCATTTTCCTTCTGGTCTGGAGATTTAATATACTTTTTCATGCTGCTTGATGGTGTGGATTTTTGACTCCACATGGTATTATTATCTGGTTGCTGCGGCCACGTGCCTCCACCGGGTGAGAATCAGGCACTGTGTATTGCTGTCCCAGCACAATCCAGGGCTCCCCAACTCTGGCTACTGGCTGTTTTTCTCACTGTGTGATGTGCTGGCTAATGGTAGATCTGGAGTGCTGGGCAGGGGTAAGGGTGCTCTCCTTCGCCTGTGCTTCTCTCTGTCTCCACTTCTTACTCTGTTGGAGCTCTGGGTGATAGCAGGACAAGATTGACAGGTGGGGTAAGGAGCACTTTCTTTTACCTATGTGTCTCCCCATACTGCTGCCTCTCTCTTTGCATGGTGCTCTGGGTCCTCATGAGGCTCCACCTACCACTACTTCTTTCTCCATGTGGTGCTCCCAGAGATCCTGTGGCTGGAGCATGGGACTGGAGCTCTAGGTAGGACCAGGGCTCCTCTCCCCTCCTGTTCCCCTCCCCCAGCTGACCCTTCTGTCACTATGCTGCTCTCCTGGCAAACGTGGGGTGTGAGCACGGGGCTGGAGCACTGGGTGGGGATAGGGTGCCTCTCCCCAGCTGTGCACATCCCCCAGGTGGCTCCTCCCTCAATGTGCCATGCTCTGGGCTATAATGGGGCTGGAGCACTGGCCGGGGACTGGGCACATCTCCCTGGCCATGCACCTCCCCTAATCAGCCCCTCTCTCAGTGCACCACTCTCTCACTGAATGTAGGGCTGAAGCACGGGGCTGGATCACCAGACAGGGACAGAGTGCCTCTCCCCAGTTGTCCGTCTCCCCTAGATGGCCCCTCTCTCACTCCACTGCTTTCCCAGCAAATGTAGGCCTGGAGTGCTGGACGGGGACAAGGTGCCTCTCCTCAGCCACTCACCTCTCCTAGCTGTGGCCCCTCTATTTCCACGGAGCTCCTGCTGAGCAGCTTCAACTTCTTCTGGAGGATCCAGCCTCACCACCACCTTCAGGCATATGGCTATGTGGGACTCCCAGATGTCTCCTGTGTTGTGTGTATGTCCTCTGTTGGTGCTTGAATGTCCTTTTGGTTGTATATTAGAAGGGAAAGCCAAGGAAAGAGCTCACTCCGCCATGATGCTGGTGTCATTCTTATGATATATTTTAATATATATCGCAAAACTCTCTATTTAATGATAAGAGCTATATTGAATTGGATTAAAATTTTAAGAAACTCTCCAAAAACATAGTACAGAAAATTGAAGGGAAAAAAGTCTTTATAGGCAAACCGTAAACAATAAAACATATGTATCTACAGTAACGGCAAACAAAATACATACAAAAGTCAAAGGCATTTTGAGTATGAAAATATCAATATATAATAATAAAATGTTTAACTCACCAGTTTTACATAATAATACTAAAGACAAAGGAACCTAGTGACACAACACAAAATACACAAATATTATTTGACAGAATTATAAGGAGAGTTTGACAAATATTCCATCAGAAGAGTCATTCTAGACAGATCTGTTTGGGGAAATTAATAGATTAAGCAGATAGAATTATTGTCTGCCTAGTGTACATGAATATTTATTGAAAAGATCCTCTTCTGGTGGTGGTATAATTAAAATAAATCTAATAACTATACATGCAGAGTTTTGGTTTGGACTTGTATTGAGGTTAATTGGTCTATTTATTAAATCCTTGTATACCATATACCATACCAACAGTTACCAAGACTGTCTATGAATTACAGTAAATTAACACACTGCATTGATGGAAAAACTATTTATATGGAAAAAATTAAAAGTTGACTTCTACCTCATGCTGCACACAAACAGCACTTTCCAGTGGATTATAGATCTAAATGTAAAAGAGAAAATAATACAACATTTAAAAAAGAATATAGAAAAATAGTTTTATGAGATTTTGGTAGAAAATTATTTTATAAATAAAGAATAAATACTAATATGAAATAGAGTAATACATATGACTACATCATATTTCATAACATATTCTATCCATTAAGACATGATTGGAAAAATGAAAGGCAAACCATGGTGTGAGAGAAGATATTTGCAACACATATGATTGACAAATGTCTCATTTAAAATATGCAAAATACACAAAAACACCAAAAGAAAAATAGAGAAAAGATTTGGATAGACATTTACAAATGTCCAATAAAGTTATAAAAAATGTCTTATCCTCATTGGTCAAGAATGAAATGAAAGTAAAACCACATTGAGTTAGTACCACACATTTACCTGGAGTGTTAAGAAAGAAAGGAAAGAAGAAAGGAAGAAAGGAAGAAAGAATGAAGGAAGGAAGCAAAGAAGGAAAGAAGGAAAGGAAGAAATGAAAGAAGAAGGAAAGAAAGAGAGAGAGAAAAGGAGGGATGGAGGAAGGAAAACAGATGTGAGAAAGAAGAGCAAACTGCTGCAAAGACAGGAGAAAATCTTGAAAGAAGCAAAAGAATAAAAGTAAATCACATTCAAGTAAATCACAATTAAATGGCAACCACCTTTTCACCAGAAACAACAGAAGAAAAAAAGAAGGAATATATTTAAAAATTTCCAAGACAGAGTAGCAACTTTTCAAAAATTTTATACCCATGGAAAATATCTATCAAAGTTTTGGGTGAAATAAAGACATTGGGACAAACAAATATGCTACCTCAAAGAAAATACTAAAGAATGTTCTTTAGGCAAAAGGAAATATGTATGATGAAAGGTCAGAGGTGTGAGAAACAGAGAACAATGGACATGGCAAATGTGGGGCCTACACTGACGGCATAAGGCAAAACAGTGATGTTCATGAGACTTAGAACATTTATAAACAGACAGAAAACAGCATACGGTTAAGTGTGGTTGTAAATGTAGATAAAGTATGCTATGTTCCTTAGAGTATCTATGGCTGGGAAGCATGGTAGAATTACAAATATTATTAAATTTTGATAAATGTTTAAGATATGTTATGTTGGAATAATCACTTTGAAGAGTCCTATAAAATAACCACCAAAAATCATTTAACTTAAAAAACTATAGGGAGAAAATTTATGATAAAATACTCTTAAAATACAAAATAAGTAAAACAAAAAGAACAAAATGAAGACAGAAAGTGAGGAAAATGTAAGTAAACAGTAAGATATATTATTCTTTATTATTATCCAGTGATGTTAGTACTATACAAAATTGACTGGAACTCCAATGAAAATGTGAAGGGCTTTAAAGGAAATAGTAGACAACATTCATAAACATATGGATAACATAAACAGACAAAGGAAACTCTAATTAAGAATCCAAAGGAAATACTAGGAATGAAAAAAATACCACTATAACATAAATTAAAGTGTCTTTGATGGTCTCAGTAGTAAACTGGACACAGGTAAGAAAATAATCAGTGAGCTTGCAGATCTGTCAACACCAACATCTCAAGTTGAAATTCAAAGAGAAAAAAGAATGAGAAAAAGGAGAACAGAATTCACAAATTGAGACAATTTCAAAAGGTATAGCATATATATGATTGGAATGCCAGAGAAGGAGAGAATGGAGCAGAAGAAATATTTGAAGTAATAATGGCCAAGAATTTTCCCAAATTAGTGACAGGCATCAAACAACAGATCCAAGAAGATCAAGGAATACTGCCAAACAATAAATACCAAAAATCTACACCCAGGCATGTCATAGTCAAACTACGGGAAACCAAACAGAGAGAAAATATTGAAAGAAGTCAGAGAAGCCAGAAGGACACACGTAGAAGAACAGAGGTATCCACAGCGAACTTTTCATTATAAACCATGCATGTTACAAGTTTCAAGTGTTAAAAGCAAAAAATCAGCAACCTAAAATTTTACATTCAGTGAAAATATCCTTCTAAAATGAAGGAGAAATAAAGACTTTCTCAGACAAACAAAATCTGAGAGAATTTATGGAGAGATGAACAGTATGCAAGAAATCTTAAGTTCTTTAGGAAGAAGGAAATGATATAGTTCAGAAACTTGGATCTATATAAATGATAGAAGAGCATTGGAGAAGGAATAAATCAAGTAAAATCTTTTATTGTTTTATTTTCAGTAGATCTGAAAGAGAATGGTATGTTAAGGTAATAATAGTAACCGTGTATTGGGTGATTATAGCCTATGTATAAGCAGAATGAATGACAGCAAAATCATGAGGGATGGGAAGAAGGAGTGTGAAGTATCTGTAATGAGGCAGGTGTGCTACATGCAATGTGATATAGTATTACTTGACAGTGGATTTAGATTAATTGTAAATGTGTATTGCAAACTCTAGGGCAACCAGTAAAAAACTTAAAAAGAAAATATAATTAATATGTTAAAAGAGGAGGTTAAACAGAATAATATAAAATGTTCAATTAAAACCTCTGAAGAGCAGATAGAGACCGTTTCTTTAAAAATGGATGTAACACATATACATGAAACAAACAATGTAGATTAAAAAAACAAGACCTGACTTCATGTTACCTACAAGGAACCCACTAATATATAAAACACAGGTGAGTTAAAAGTAAAGGAGTAGAAAAAGATATACAATGCAAACTCTAATCAAAAGAAAACTGAAGTATTAGTATTCATTTCAGAAAGAAGTAGATACAAAAGCAAAAACATGACCAGTGATAAAGAAATTTATTGCATTATGAGAAAGGAGTCAATTCTGCGAGAAGACATAACTATCCTTAATGTGTATGCAACTAACAACAGAGCATCGAGAAATATGAGGCAAAAAGCTGATAGAAATTCATGAAGAAGCAGATAAATCCACTACTTCAGCTGGAGACTGCAACACTCATCTGTCATTAATTGACAGATTTAGCAGGGAGAAAATCAGTGAAGACAGCTGACATCAACAGCTTTATCAAACAACTTGATCTAATTGACATTTATACAACACTCCATCCAACAACAGCAGAATATATATTCTTCTGAACTTCACATAAAACATTAATCAATACAGACCAGAAAAGTATAACATGGCAAAAAACAACAACAACAACAAAAACAACTAATGAAAGAAAGCTTATGCAGTGATATTAATAGAAAAAGTAGCCTCTAATAAAAAAAGCTGTAACTAGGGATTAAGAAGAACACATTCTAACAAGAAATTCCAATTCACCAGAAAACAAAACAATTCTAAGTATATATCCTCAAATATATACTCTCTTAAAATATATAAAGACAAAATAGATGGAATTATAAGGAAAGGCTGGTAAATCCACAATTGTACTAGGGGATTTTAACACAGTTCTTTCAGCAACTGATAGAATATTGATGTAATATCAGTGGCAATATAAAACTTTTAGCCAATATAATTAACTTATCTAATTGTATATAAAACATTGCATCTAAAAATTATTAAATATACCTTATTTTTAAGCAAACAGAAAATGTAGACCTATTGAAAACGTGCTGGAATTTTGGAAAGAAAACATATAGCCTTACTTACATACTTTAGAAAATTAAGACTAAAGAGAAAGCAAAATGAGCACAAATAAAATAGGAAGAAGGAAATAAAAGGTTATAATATAAAATACTGATTTAGAAAATATCCATACTATAGAAAGAATCATCAAGACATAAAATGAAAATTGTAAAAGGCTGATAAAATTGATCAATCCTATGAGCCTGATCAAGAAATACAGAGGGGAAAATAGTCAAATTAAAAAAATCAAGATAATTATACTTTCCTGCTTTAAAACAGTAGCTTTACTATAAAAAAAGAATTTATTGATTTACAGTATAATACTTTTACTATAAATCTGTATTTACTGATCGAAAAGTTATAACATTTTAATTTCATTTATTGTTAAATAATATACGATAATATTTTTGAAAATGCTATCAATTGGCTCAAATTTCATTATTCTATGATCTCTATCATTCTAGGATCAGTGACTATCTGGGGTATGCTTTTCATGAGAGATGGTGTGAGTTCAAGATGCTGGGCCAAAAAATGCTAGCATATTTAAAGCTCCTGCTGCATCTTGTCTGCTGACATTCCATTGGGTCACTATACAGCAATATATCCATACATCACCATTTGGTTAATTCCAGTTTTTTACTTTTACGAATAGAGTTGCCTTGAACATTCTCATACACGTCTAAAGTGCACATAAGTATCTCACAGTAAACAAGAAATTCCCTTTGTCTTCTATAAAAATCCACTGAATCTATCTTATATTGTGTGCATTCACACACACATAGACACCTCTCCCCTTCCCCCTGCCCCAAACGACATACACTCCTGCATTGTGGAATTGATAAAAAAACGCGGAGGAGCATGACACGATACAAAGCATCACATGTCTATGTAAATACACAACAGGTGTTTTTAGGATAGCATTTGCTGTCCTCATTCCAAATCGTTTCAACCTGCTTTGTCGTAACACTTTGCTTTCTTCCTTAAGATTCGTAGATTATGTTCCTGACTGGGCTTGGACATGCAATTGTTCAAGTTCCCATTGTTAGCAGTGAGCTAATGTGGAGTCTTCCAGTCACAGCTTAGTGGCTCAGAAAGATGAAATTAACATGCCTCAGATGGTGGATAAAAATAGACGAGAACTAGTCTTTCCTTTTCAATTAATAGGTGAAATTAAACTATTTGCAGAAGCGAAACGTATCCTTTCAGTCTTAAAAAAAAGTGGTGCCTTAGTGCTGACAAATGAATGGAATGCCGACAGCTTTTTTTAGTATCTAAAAAAGCAGTTAAAATCTCTCTTAGAAGGGGGATTAAAGAAAATCAAGATAATTATACTTTCTTGCCTTTAAAAAAGTAGCTTTACTGTAAAACTGAATTTACTGATTTATAGTACATGCAAGCTAGAACCAGTTTATTATATTTCTAGCATATAAATAAAACATTGAGTGTCTGATAAAGTGCTTTTAAAGAATGAAAAAACTCATTGAATAAATGTGCTAACATATTGCTCATCCTTTCATGGGTTGTATGGAAATTTCTTTGGAAATCACTGCTCTAAGCAAAAGTTGCTGCCCGTTTACTAAGCATTTAGGTTTGCATGAGATTATTTGATTGAATATTCTATCTATTAAGAATCTCAACATAAGGTACAATAGTTGTACCAAATCTGTGACTTTTAAAGTATAGAATGTGTATTCCATTTCTCTCTAACTCTAATAGTTAACCTAACTCAGCTTTTATCTGTATTTGGAAATATCAGATCAAAATTTTAGCTGAAATAAACTCCAGGGTAATTGTAGCAAGTTATTAACACTGATATTGTATAGACTTCCATCAACACTGAATGACGTCTCCTAAAGGAATATCTGTTTATACTGTTTGGTAGGTTTAATTTATCCTGCTTCCTGATAATTACTCAACAACACATGACAAGGTGGCTTCCACAGTTATAACACAATTGAAGGCTCTCAAGTACTGACAAAATTCTTGATCTATGTATTTGCTGAGTCTGGTTCTGGGAGGAAATTTTGAGACAGTGAGTTATTCTCAGCTAAGCCTCTGTTCTTCAGTTTCTTGGGTACATTAGCCTCAGATCAACCATCAGAACAGAGCAGTATATGTCACGTCTGTCCCCCTGCATCTGTTCCAAGGGATATCACGCACAGCAAATTAATGATCGCAAACGCCAATCTGGCACAGGTGTTTGGGTTACAAGCTTTCATTTTAAAGAAGTAATTGAAAAACAGTCTTCACCTGGCCAGAACAGAAATGAACTAAAATGATTTGTGCCATATTTGTTTATTTTCAGAGAGGATTTATTATCATTTAGGTTATTTATCTTATAGTCTTTGCTTATGGAATAATTATGTTTTATTTTGTCCCTTTCCACTTAGGGAAAAAATAGAAGAAACACAACAGACTTTATCAAAATGATTTTGTTGTTGTTAGTGCCGACAAGTTGATTCTGACTCCTGGTGAGTGTGCTGACTGCAGAGCGGAAACTTGCCCAGTCCTTTTGCTCCATCCTCTCACCTTCTGGTGCTATATCAGAGACTGCTCTGTTGCTATTCATAGGATTTTCATGGCCAATTTTTTTGGAAGTGAATGGCCAAGTCCTTCTTCCTAGTCTGTTTCAGTCTGGAAGCCCTGCTGAAACCTGTCCACCATGGGTGACCCTGCTGGTATTTGAAATACCGTTGGCATAGCTTTCAGCATCACAGCAACATGCCGCCACCACAACATGACACGGGACAGATAGGTGGCGTGGTTCCCTAACAGGAAACAAACCCAGGTGGTGGTGGTGAGAGCGCCGAATCTTAAGCACTAATCCACCAGTCTGGCTGATTGTAATCTACAAGATATAAATAATTCTGTATTCCTGCTTCAGAGAATAGGAAGATAAGTAACCATGTAAAGTCCTGCTAGAAATTCTATTCACCATCAAATTCAAAATAATTCTTTCAAATTGGAAAGTTTCAAATCTCAGTCTTGTTCACAGCCTACGTTTAATGATTACACACAAATTTGAAAAGCACATCAGTTGAAACAAAGTCATAGACCAACTTTTTTTTGTGGTATATGAGATTCTCAGGATTCATTTCTATACCAAGCATCACTTTAATATCATATCTTTTACTCTTTCAAACAGATTATTGATTTTTCAGGGTTTCATCTCTCAATCAAAGCCTAACATGAAAACCTGCTGACTTGGGCCTTGATGTAAAATTCAGTTTAACCCTTCTTCTGGTAATATGTTTGTCAGTGACATAACAATTTTCTTGTCGCTGAAACTAGTGGGCCCTCTGCATGCTTTGCTCACCAGAGCATAAAATTATTGTTTTCTTTATCTTGATTGTTCAAGTCAACGTGTTAATGTAAAAGCAAAGTTTTTTTTAAAACTATTTCAAGCAAATACGTTACATACCACACAGTTGAAACAGATTCCTCTTCTCCTGCCATGTGAGTTCTTTCCTAATTTTTGAAGCTGTGACTCTAAAGCAGTTATAGGGAAGAAACAATCTTGCTTTTAAGGATTGGTGCTGGCTTTGCATTCTACAGGAGAGACACAAAACTCTCAGCAGTTGTCCTGGAAGGTTGTGTGTTTCTCTGCTATTTTGCACCCAATGGAGGTACTAAACTGGTGCCTGGGATGGGAAAAAAATAATTTTTATCCATGAAGTGTTTTTTTAAATATGCAATGCCCATCACATTAATTACAGCTCAGCTCCTGTACCTCAGATGACACCGTTATCTAAAGGAAGGAGGAACTCCAGGTGAAACAAATCAATTTCTGAAATGAACTCATGGACGCAGATTACATTAATTCGATAGACTCAGGAACCTCTCTACAGGCATGATTATTAAATAACACCTCATAAGACGTACACATTTTGTTAATATTTTCTAAAGTGTTTAAACAGATGCTTTATGAATTTTAAACAGTAGTTAGGGAGTTTGTAAAATGTCAAATTTTATTTGATATGTAATTATTCTTTTCTTTTCATTTTTTATTTCCAACTTACCACTACAGAAACATGAAAATTAGAGGTGAACTGTTAAAAATTAGACGAAAGGATCTCTGCTCTCATTTAGTTTTAATTTTCTCTGTTTTATATAATATGATGAAATGAAGCTTTTCTGACACCACACCTGTCATCTTGTTTTGCCAGAAAGTCTTTTGATGCTATATATTGCCACATAAGGAGAGTCTTGTTTTCTTTCCCTTCTCATTTCATCCTCAGAATCTTAGTTATCCGAAAGAATTGTTCTTCATCCTTGGAGTTCTAATAGTTGTTTTGTTTAGCTGGCTGCCTGCACATTTTTGATTGGGCTACCAAAATTTAACAGTTGGTAACCCCACTCATTTCTAGCCAGTGGGAGCTATTAGCTTTAATGAGGCAGCCATCCTCACATAGTGGAATCAGATTGGCAATCAGCTTCCTGGTAATTGGATTAGTAGAATACTAGGAGTTCCAAGTTTCTATGCAATTTGCATATTCATACAAGTCCTGCTTTAACTCTGATTTATACCTCTGTTAGATATATTTACATGACAGTCTTTCAATTTACAAGTGAATGGCCATCCAAAAAAGAATTTGATTGATTTGAGCTAGCTCATATTTACATGAAATGTTTAAATTTCTTAAAGTTTAGAGAGATTGATAAATGTGACTTATTTTCATATACTATTGAAATAAAGTATATTTTGTATGTGAACACAACATTAAATATACCTTTAATTCTACAGTAAATCAGATTGTTCACTGCAATCTAATTTTTTTAATGTACATATTCCATAAAATTATGTCTCTATATATTGCTCTTGGAATTTTAAAGCAGCTTCTAGGATTTTCTGTAATAAATTTTCAACTTATTGATTTAAAAAAGCTTGCAAACCATTACTTAAAAAGGGCAGCATCTCCTTTATTCTGTGACATGCCTTCACTATCTTCTGTCCTTTTATTGCCTGAGCTTTTCTAAAGTAATAATTTCTTTTAGCAGCTGTAGGAGAGGCAGTCATAATAAAATGAAAGCATTCTAGAATGGGCATCATTTAACCTGTACTATAAGCTTCACATTCTTCCTCAAAAAATAGACATGATAATTTCCCACAGGCTATCAAATGTATTAAATGAGTTAATATTGGGAAAATATTATGCTTTATGTGAGTAATATATTACTATATTAAATTATCCCAAAAAGCTGTTTACAACAACAACAAAAAATTATTATCTCACACAATTTCTTAGGATCAGGAATCTGGAAGCATCCTAACTTGGTAGCCCTGGTTTAGGGTCTTTCCTGAGATTGTAGTCAAGGTGTCAGCGGGAGTTATCATCATTTGAAAGCTTTACTGGGCTGGAGAATCCACATCCAAGCTCACTTACATGGCTTCAGTTCATCACATGGGTTTCTCCAGAGTTGGCCATAATATGGAGATAGCTTATTCCAGAGGAAGTGATCTGAGAGAGTGTAACACTAAAATGCCTTTTACGACTTAGTCTCCCAGTCACACAACATCGCTTCTGCTTCATTCTATTCTTCAGAAGCTGTGGACTAAGTCCTGCTCAAATTTAATGGGAAGAGTTTAAACAAGTAAGTGAATACTAGGAGGAAAGATCATTGAGAGCCATCTTGGAGGCTGGCTACTAAGTAAGGTATCATTATCTACTCTGTATATATAACACACTGTCATAGATGATAAAACATAAAACCCTATTTCTGCCTTCTTCTACTTAAAAAATGCAATAAAAGAAGAGAGAGAGAAAAAACCAATTAATTATATTTTCGTTAAAAATTAACATTATATATAATCATATAATATTAAATATAAAGGATATGTTCATATTAAAATGTATATAAAATAATATTAAGTAATAGTAGTAAATTGAATAGAAAATTATATATTAAGATAAATTTAATTAGCACTTAAAGTATCTAATGTAAACCCATTGGATGTTAATTGGGCACAAATAGTGAAAAGGTTTTCAGTGATCGGGATAACTTAGAAGATGAAAGTTAAATTGAGCATTGGAAAATGAGTAAAGTTAGCATGGTAAAACAAAGAAAGTAGAAGAATGGAGGGTAGAAAGGAAGGGAATTTCTAGGCCAATGTGGCAGCACGAGCAAAATCAGTGATATGTGAAAGATTGCAGCTTCCTTATACAAGTGAAAATTGTTCAATTTTGTTGGAGCATAGGATAGAAAGATGCTCTGAATGGAGTAAGCAAGTAGTTAGAGATATAAGCAGGGAACCAGTCATGGAATATTTTTTACAGTGCAATCTTAGTTGAAGGAAAAAGTTTAAAGAATTTAAGCCTGAGGAATGTGAATGATAGGATGAATACATATAAAACTAGAGGCAAAGAGATGTCATCAGACTGTATTAATTTTCCACATGATTGATGATAAAGGCTTGGCCAAAAGTGTAGCATTGAGTATTAAAATCAGGAGACAAATGCAATAAGTGTTAAGAAAGAGACTTATACTTCTGATTGTGATGGAGTGCCTTATATCACGTAAATCTTCCTTCTGAGCACAGCTATGACATCTAGACAAAATTAGAAATTGAAAAGAACCAGGGCAACAAGGACTAGAAGGGCTAAGATCATAAAGATGAGGGAAAGGCATAGTTATGAGTTCAATATTTTCCATGCCTTTTCTCTTCAAGGTATTGGACAATTCTTATACAGCAAGAACTAAATGCTGAGAGGACAAGAAAAAGAGGCAATAAACAGATCAAATTAAGCTGAGCTTTGAGCATGCTCACAGAATTGGAGAGACAAAACTCGGAAATTTGTGGATCTGTCAAAAAGAAGAGTCCTGGTAAACACCCATGGATTTCAGCTAAAAATTATGACAAGATATAATCCAGGAGTAAGAACTAATCAAAAATAGATCAGAAATTGCTAACTTTGAAGTTACTCATTTCCTGATTTGATCAACTTGAATTGCATCTATACTAAGTGCCTTCCAAAAGAGATTAGACCCTCTGCAGGAAGAGTTAGTGCCACCATCCTGAGCTGCTACCATTTTTATACACAATTCCAGATACTGAATCAATAATCACTAGGCACATCTTCACATCTGACCAAGATGGAGAACAGAGACTGGACTTAGCCTCCTACCTCAGACATCTGAGACAATTAAGAAATGGTTTTCAAGATGTTGGACATCAGGCAGTAAAAGATAGCGATTGCTAAGAGATGGACAACCAATGAGGCGAGACCTAAGATGGCACCAGCTTATTGCTCTGAGAAAGTTTTCAGTCCACAGGAAAGAGAAGAGAGAATGAAGTTGGAGGCTAAAATAATGGAGAGAAGAGACCTGCACAAAGACAGAATCCAGGAGACATACTGGGGGTGTCCTTGAGTAGTCATCAGAGAACTGACCAATGTGCATATGAGAGGAAACTACCTGAGGCCAAGGAAAGAACATTGAAAAGGATTAGAGAGAAGAGGACCTGGTACTCACACAAGGCTAGGAATAGTGCCTGTTACCACCAGCTACACTGGAAAATGAGATACTTCATGCATCATTGAATAAGCTGCTCAGCAAGGTCTCGCCTCTGTAGTAGAGAATATTTGCCCCTAGAATAAATGCTGGCCAGTCACACCTAACAAACCTTAAAATGCAAAAGGATCAAGTGGATTCTGTTTAACTTTACTGCACCATAGAACAAATCTCAAGGATATTTATAGAAAAAAGTAGGTATCATCTAAAACATTAAAATTCACAGTATTTGACATCCAATCGAAGCATGCAAAAGAAACAGAAATGTGTGCCTCATAATGAAGAGAAACATTCATAAATGAAAACCAATGTATAGCTTACAGAAATGTTGGAATTAGCAGATGAAGACATTAAAACAACTATTCTAACCATGTTCCATCTTTTTAAAATGTTAGAGACAAGAATATATGAAAACCTAAGTTGAACGAATAGAGAAGAAAACAATAATGTTTGAGATGAAAAATACAATGGAATAAATTAAAGGCTGATGAGATATCAATCACAGAAGAAAATATTAGTAAACCTGGAAATATAGCAACAGAAACTTCCAAACGTAAACACTAGGGGAGAAATTGATTTAAAAAAAATGAAATGGGCATCCTTGAACTGTGGGATAATATAATGTGGTCCAACATATGTGTTTGGAGTTTCCAATAAGAGTAGAGAGGGAGAGACAGAAAAAATATTTAAAGAAATAATGATAAAAGTATCATTTTACTCAAAAAATGTAACAAGTCTAATTTTTTGTGTGTCAAATAACATAGCCTCATAATAAACGTACCAAAACTTTCCATAGCTGAAAGGAGGACTACATAATCCAAATGATACAGTGGATTCCTGTTACTCTTAGGATAAATCCTTAGATATTTTTGTACCTGATTAACAAACGAGCTAATTGATATATATAAAAATAGATAGATTGATGATTTTTAATAAATATAATTTATTTTAGAACAAACTTACAAGAAATTGAGCAGATATTACAGAGAATTCCCATTAACTTCCCAACCTTTCTTCACATCTCCACACTTTCCCCATTATTAACATTTTTGTATTATTGTGTTACATTTATTATAATTAATAAAACATTATTTTTAGAAAAAGTTCATAGTTTACATTAAGATTCACTCTTTGTGTTATACAGTTCTATGGCTTTTGTTGACACAAGAAGGTATAGAAAATTCTAAGGCTAATTGTATGCCAATAAAATAAGTTATCTGTAATTAAGAACCTTTGTACAAAGAAAATATCAGGCTCTACTGTAGAACATTCCAAAAATTGTAATCAACTTTATTGCAATATGATTGACATATAATAAAAATCATGAATTTTGTCTGTAAAATTCAATAAGCTTGACAAACAAATAGTTATACGACCACCATCACATTTATGATATAGAACAGGAGTTGAAAAACTTTTGTGAAGGGCAAGATAGTACATACCATAAGCCTAAAGGCCATGAGGCAAAATCAAGGAGATTTCGTCAATACTTATGTAAGTACAAGACAGAAAACAATTTTCAAAAAAATTTTAATAAATTCAAATTATAATGATTGTGGAGTACAATGTTTTTATACTATGCGTCTTTTAATGAGAAGAATGGAAATCTTTTTGAGGGAAAACACTTCACTTAATTAGCTTTTAAAATTATTGTTCTCATTTACCAAAAACAATTGCAAAAGTTTATATGTTAATACCAGTCTGCAATGGGATTTCATGTATTTCACCTTTGACAATATCTTTCACGTAGATTAGCACTGCACACACTGATCCCAATCGGTTAGCACATATTTTAATGAAGCATATTCATCACTTCACGAGCATTCTCGGGCTGGATTAGCTTCTTCTCTTCGTATTTTCCTTTTATCCAGTCATTACACTGTAGGTGAATCACTTCCAAGGGAAGGGTACGTGGAAAGTCTTCAATTACACAGTTAAACGGATCTTGAAATATGGAAATTTCCTTTCTACTTAGATCGTGATACAAAAAAACTATTAAGATTGTAGTTTGAACTCAGGGAATATATCTCCTGCAAATTGGTGTGGAAATAGAGATCTCATTTCTTGTTTTAATATCTGACACCATGGAAAGTATATAAAACAATTTGACATTACTTGGATACAAACAAAATCAATTGTCATTGAAATGACTTTTCCCCAGTATAAGTTTTGTAAGTAGGCATTGTTTTTTTTTGTAATTTTAGGTTGATCGTTAAGAGACATTATGAAGCATGTAAAAAACCCCCTAATTTCCAAAGCCAATTTTTTTTCCAAATCTTTTCTAAAAATTGTAATTTTTTTGAGCTCAGATAATTTTTGCTAGCCCATAAAATTTCTGTGTGGTAAGGCATGTTAGCATGCCACAGAACTGATAATGCTTAATTCTGAGAACAAATAAAGTTCACTTTTTACACTACTGGTTCAATAACACCTAATAGATTTAAATATTACCGTCAGAGTTCCTGCTGATGAATAATGCAATTGATAACTCTATATTTTCACAAGCTTTGTAGTTTTGTCCAAATAAATTTTTTTCTCCTCCACACATATTTTTTATCACCATCCATTGCAATACATCTTAGCAGATACCACTTCAGGTTTTATTAAATTATGTTTTCTCAACTTCTTTGAAACTAAATTTCCCCTGAAGTTGTTCAATGCAAGCTATTGATAGAGGCTGATTCTTTAGTCACTTAAAACTCAGCATCAATTCCTTGAATAAACAACTGAGAAGGATGGATAATAATTGTTGACTCATCAAGAGCCGGCCCCCCCAAAAATTCCAAATTATTTGCCTTGTTTTTGAGTCTAGATGTTGCTCCCAATGTTCTCAAATCTTTCATCAATTTTTCTCCCCAAAAACCTATCTTAAACAGTTTATTTTCTCTGAACACATTTCTTCAGCTTTTACAATCACACATAATTTAATTACCTCACTATTGATAAATGACTTTTCTTGCTTGGCTAATAAATGAGTTAATTAGAAATGGATGCTAGCTGCAGTACCATTTTTATTATTTTGAGGAAATTGTTTTAAATTTCTAATTTTTTTATCATTCTTTTCCTGTGAGTTTGGAATATTGTAGTGGATGCTTAGGATGGTATTGTCTATGAATATTGGACTCTTTGAGCATAGCGACAGTGTCATTGCATAGTAAACACTATGCTTTGCCATCTATTGCATTAACAGAATGATCCAAATTACATTGTGCCTTAAAAAGGCAATATCTGAAGGCCCATTTTCCCTTCTTTTCTTTTGACATGATGAATATGCACTGATAATACAAAATAAATAAAATTCTGTGGTACAGCAATGCGCATGACACTTAGAACACCGTCCAGTTATAACTACATCACTGGGATATATAACTGAATAATAACAGCACCACATATGGTCTCTCTCACAATTATTCAATTCTACTGTTGTAGCACAAAAGCAGCTATACACAATAAACAAATGAGCATCGTTGTGTTCCAATAAAACTTTATCCATGAACACTGAAATTTTAATTTTATGAATTTTAAGAATATAATGTTATTTACATTCTTCTTTTGGTTCTTTTCAACTCTTAAAGTAAAAATGCTTCTTAGCTTATGTACTATAAAATCAAACTATGACTCTAGTACATCCTTGCCATATGGCTAAAATTAAGAAGGAAAAGGAAAAAATATACCAAGGATTGAGGAGGATATGTAACAACTGCTGTGGTAGTGTCAATTGGAGCAAGTAATTTGTAAAACTATAATTATTTAATCTGAACACATGCAGACACTATGTTTCAGGAATGCCTCTTCTGGTAATGTGGAGTGAAACAGTCAGAACTATGGTTTTCTTTAGGGAGCAGAGCAATGAGTGAAAAAAACACTAAGGAGGCTGGTGGGGACAGCGGTCATCTGTACTTCATCCAGACTGTGATTACATAGGTTTGTCTACTTTGTAAAACTTCAAGGAAATGCACATATATGATCTGTATGTGTGTGTGTATATATATATATATATATATAATATATATATAACTTACAAAACACTGTAAGAAAAGGAAATTTTAAGGCATAGTGATTAATAAAATAAAATATGGATGATGAAGGAGGGGAGGCGTCTAGGAGAGTAGTTCAATCAGTGAGTGGAGACAGGTGACAATGACTCAATTACTAGCTCAGGAAGAGAGTAACGTGTGTTCTCCTTTGGAAACATTGAACTGGAGGTGTGCACGGGGCTCACCAGTGCCTGTGTCTAGATGGCAATCGTATAATATATCTTCCAGAACATGTGCAGGAGCAGGTCTAAATTCGAGCCAACACTTGATGCGCCATCAACACAGGCTCTGTGGTCTGAAAGATGATGACATGATGCAGGGAACAGTATGATCGAGAAGACAACCAAGAGTAGAACTTTGATGACATCAAAATTTAATGGGAGATGTCATGTGTTTTGGTGAGAATAAATGATTTTGTTACCTGAGGTCAAAACAAATCTAAACACATCAGCCATAACAAAATTAACTTCTTTCGATACAATTTTCTAGGAAAAAAGTTAAGGAATTTTAATTCAAGATACTTATGGTGAAGAACACAGATTACGTAGGCTTTATTCCAAAACTGAAGCAACTACTCCCACCCTCACCCCCCAGCCCCCGCCAGAAAGCAAGAACTTCTCATAGTTCAGAGGCAAAAAGCGCAGGACCCAGCTTCTCAAGGCCTGGTGGCCTGTTTGGATAGGACTACCATGCTTGACCATCTTGATACAGGAAGAAACAAATTCATTCTCCTCTCACCCCAGGACATGTCTGGTGCATAGGTCCACACCTTATTCAGAATCAGTACATATTCGCTTAGTCTTCCTGGAGCCATTGGTACAGACGCTTAACTGAAACTAAACACATAAGAAATATGTATGATGCAGATAATGCAGAATTCGTGGTGATTGTTCCTTTGCTACTTGAGGCAGCTCTGGCTGAGTCTAGCCAAGCCAACTCACAGACTTCAGTCCACTCACAGCTTCATACATTAGATGCTGAGGTTCTTTGGGATTTCTACAATTATCATTAAATATGTGCCTGAGTTGGGGGAAAACTCAATGCCATTAACTACATAACTGAATAATGGTGGAAAGCTGTAAGATCATTTAAATAGATTCAGAAAAAGCATCTGATAAACTTGAATCTCTGTTCATGGTAAAATCTCAGCAGACTTTTCAAACTGACGGCGTTTTTGCACAAAGCCTGCACTAACATCATACTTGATGAGAGGTGAAAAAAAGAATCCAAACAACTGCATTTTCTATTTCTGGTTTCTATAAAACCAAGGTAATACCGAATAATGGGTTTTATTGAAATGTGTATTATATGACATCATATCATATTATATTATATTATCATGGGACACAATAATCAAACGAATGAAAAGGAGAATGACTAACACTTAAGTGATGTTCTATAACCAAGCAGGAGTAGAGATATAAGAGGTTCATAGGAAAACCCCAACTTTTCATATGGTAGGAATTTCTCTGTAAGATAGTGAGCCATCATGCAATAATAATGACACCTATAAAATAACTAGGAAGATGTTCTTCAGAATTATCCCCATTTCATTCATGCAATGCTCTCAGAATCCAGTAAATTGTAAAATCAATCAACAAATGTTCTTGAAATCTGCATAGCACCAAATTACTCACTATATAACAGTGCCCTTTGGCAATTTTTAGAGTCAGTCGGGGTCAACCAGTTGTTTTCAAGAAATAGTATCTGTGTAAATTAAGTCATGTTTTAATGAATTCATTGGATGTAAGTCAACTCTGTAAAACATTCACAGTAAAGACCCACTTGTTACAGCAAAAGAAAATACTCGAGACAGTTCTTTCTCCCTTTCTGGACATCCTTTTACCTCGAAGGCTACAGAGAAGCCATTTCTCAGGCTGCAAGAACTTTTCTCTTTTTAAAAGTGTGTCACCTACAGCTGTTTTCTCTAACATAATATAAAAAGTGATGATTAGTCCTAATATTCACCAAAGGACTTAATATGAAGAGTGTTCCTAGATAGTTAATTATAACATATAGTACAGATTTATTTTAAATATCAAGATGTAAAAGTACCTTCATGGCCTTTGTTAATATAATGTTGGTAAGGAGGGAAGAACACAGACAAACATTTGTATTTTTGTTGTGTTTGTTGGAAATATTCCATTACAATTCACACAAACACATCTTACAATATATAGCAATATTTTAAAAATCAAGTTTATATTTTATTCAATTGAAAGTGCATATTTAGGACCGGCCCCGTGGCTGAGGTTAAGTTCGCGTGCTCCACTTTGGCAGCCCGGGGTTTCCTGATTGGGATCCTGGGCAAGGACATGGCACTACTTGTCAGGCCATGCTGAGGTGGCATCTGACATAGCACAACCAGAGGCACTCACACTAGAATGTACATCTATGTACTGGGGGGATTTGGGGAGCAAAACCAGGGTAAAAAAAACTATTGGCAATCGTTGTTAGCTCAGGTGCCAATCTTTAAAAAAAAAAAGTGCATATTTAAACAATGACCATAGTTTTGCTAACTGTGTTAGTATATATTTATATAACCAGGTCCTGCTTTCCATACAAGGCCACAATGCATTAAGGATTTAATCATATCAGTAACACTGTAATCCTTTAAGAAAAGCGTGCATTGTCTACATGCACACACACACAAACATACATACACACTTTTTCAATTTCTTACACTGAAGCCAGGGGAAGGAAAATTGACAAACACCTTAAAATGAACAAAAATGTAGTTGTTTGAGAATTTCAAGTTTTCTTCATTGTTTTGTATTTATATCAATCTTCTGAGCTTTAAAAGTCTTTCTAACATATGAAAATCTTCATTAATTTCTAAATCTTCAATCTTTTGACCATTTCTTAATTACATCCTTTGTCAGATAAGAAGCCCAAGTGCTAGAGAGATTAAACAATGAGACGGAGGGAAGCAATGAGACCTGCAACCGCATCAGGTTGACACAAAAGCTGTAGAGATGCTAGCCTGAAGGGAAAGGCCATTTCCTAATTTACTTCACCAACAGCACTTGTCCTTTTCCTTACCACTCACAGAGATACTCAGTTTTTAAAATCTATAACACTTTCAAGTAAATCTAAAAACGCTTTACTGGCATTATTTAAGCTTAACATCACCAATAGGTTTCAAATAATTTTTCATTATGCAGATGAGTAAAGTGATCTGAGAAGTTAATTTGCTTCTCCAAATAAACTGCATGCCTATTGGCATTCACAGTTATAACATTTGATACACTTTATTAAAAGCACACATTTTTGAAAAATAATTTTAAGTTTGTCATTTGTTTATCTGCTCTAATGTATAAGTTTCCTATACTCACATTTGTAAGGCAAATATATTAAACTGACTTTCGTGTATCTTTAAAATTTAATTTCTGTGCATATGGTTATATCTAGAAATTTTATTTTTCTATAAATTCATGGATGATAAACAACAACCCATACTTTCTGTGGAGATTGGAAGAGAGACAAGTAGAATAATATGCCATGCTATTAAAATATATTAAAACTGAAACACCTGAAAGATGCTACATAAATTCAGCTTTTAGTGGGATTATGCCACTCGGAGTAACGGAAGGCATATACATACTTTCAAGAGACGCAAGTTTTGGCTCATAATACAATGTAGGAAAAAAAATCAAACAATCTACAAAATGAAAGCCTTTTTTGAGACACTAAAACTTAAACCTGCTTTGAATCTCCTTACTCTAGCTCTGAAAATCACCATTTATTGCCCCTTGAAAAGCCTTAATTTGACAAATGGTAAAAATGATTATAGAACAATTTTGATTATGATTCTATAATTTGAGGAATATTTAATTCATTGGATTCAGTTCCAAGAGCCATGCAGTGCTCAGAAAGAGAGAGCGAGAGAAAGACTAAAGCTGGAAGAGACAGTTTTAAATGAAATGATCAGATTTACCTATAATTGTAACGTTGCGTATTTACTTATTAGTTTATTGATTTGTTGTTATTCCCTGACTATTGAGCAAGAATACAGACTCTAGAACAAGATAATATCTGTTATAGAAAATAAAACTACATATTTTTGCTGCTCTGAGTAGCATAGATGTTGACCCCCAACTAAAATAATAATTTTTAAAAGTCCTAGAAGTAATAGTACAGGTAATGCATAATAGAATTTGATACCAGAAGAATTTCTTCTACACTGGGAGGAATCTGAATTTCTTTATCATGTAGAAGGCACTTCAAGTGGTTTTCAAAGAACGTGGTTGGGTTGTTAAGTAGATGAAGGAAGATGTTTCAGTCAAGTGATATGGTGTGAGCAAGAACCTTGATTGAAATGATTGACAGAAGGTTGAGAACACAAGAACTTCAGCTTTCTAAATAAACAAGTGACACCCTGGTCACAATTTCTAGGCAAGTTGATTTTTACACTGGGTGTGGTATTGGTTAAGAATATATGCTTAATTTAAATCAAACAGATGAGTATTTGATGTCTGGTTTTATCAAAGGTAACTCTGTGGTTTTGAGCAATTTTTTAACTTCTCTGGGTCTTAGCTTTTCCTGTCTATAAAATAAGGTCATAATACCTTTTCTCGGGGCTGTGGACAAGTTTAAGAATTTCCTTCAGGGATCCTAAGTCACATGTGAGATATCATAGTAGCTTCACTGTTTAGTATTCTAGAACATTCTATAGCATGCAAGATTTCCCACGAATATTCTAGGAGACTTAAGAAATGTGTTGATAATACAGAAGATCCTTGAGATAAAGACTTGGGGTCGGGGAAAGGGTAGAGTTATTGTTTAAATCCCCATATTAGCTTTGCATAATTTAAGCTAAGCACTTCCAAAACATCTTGTAATTAATCTTCCCTTTAAATTGTAACCTCCTTAGGGATCAGAGTGGAGCAAGAATGAAAAAAATTCAGAAAAGAGAGTTAGCTCTGTACCATTTTTACTTTTCCAACTTCAGAAATTTGCCTAGGGCTCATCCGACAGTAAGAATCTGGAGAAAGAATAAATACCTTCAGACAAGCACTGTAAGATACAGTGCACGTCCAAGAGTTTTAGAATCAGAGAGATCTGTGTCTATTTGCTTCCCAGTTATGTAACCTTTGGCAAGTTGCTTTATATTCCCAAGCCTCAGTTTCTACATCTGAAAATGGGCAGTGTATTTGTGACGGATGCAGTGTTCCTAGGAGCTAGAAAGCACTTGGCACTTGAAAATCTAGTATTACACAGAAATGAAGGAAAAAATTATGAAACCATAGGTACTGAGATTTCTTGTGAGTCACGCGTTCATATACTCATATGGGTGAGATATTAATTCAGACAATAATATTCATTTATTAGACAAATCCTAAAATATCCTCAAGTACACACTAATATATCTAGTCACAATTCTCACTTTACTAAGATGATTTTTAAAAAGTTATCAAGCAGGGCTGGCCCTGTGGCCAAGTGGTTAAGTTTGTGTTCCATTTCTGTGGCCTGGGGTTCGTCAGTTTGGCTCCTGGGTACAGACCCACACACCGCTCATCAAGCCATGCTGTGGCAGCATCCCACGTAGGAGAACTAGAATGACCTACAACTAGGATATACAACTAGGTACTGGGGCTCTGGGGAGAAATAAAAAGTGGAAGAGTGGCAACAGATGTTAGCTCAGGGCCAATCTACCTCACCAAAAATAAGCATACTTAAAAAACAATATCAAGCAACAAAATATATTTATATGCACTATTTTTAAAAGTTGTTTGGAGTCTTATTTTAGTTATGTAAGGCAATTTTATTTAATGAAATTTACATAAAGTCTATGTAGTCACGTAAGAGAGCAAAACTGAGGCCCTCTTATTATGCTAAATGGCCTCAGCCCCTTCTTTGTGTGACTACTTGCTGCTCTGTACATACTCTAAAAAATTCACATGCTCTCCTGATTTATGGCCTCTGCTTATGTATGTACTCCCTGATAGCTTGATACATTAAAACTTCGTTCTATGAGTTTCTCTCCAGGAACAGGCTGAGCACAGGTGGGAAACACAACTATAAGGTGTCCATCACTACTGATAAAAGAATGGAGCAATGAAAGACCCTGGAGCCCCTAAGGCCTGAGTAAACCCCCCCCAGTTGCTGCTCATTTCCCCCATATAACTGCCTCAAGATTCTGTAATTCTTGAAGATGGGTTTTTTGGAGACATTAGTCTGCCATCTTCCCAATTATGCTGGCTAATTGAATTAAAACTTCCTTTCCTGATCTCTAACTTGTCATTAATTGGCTCAGATTGCAGCAAGCAGAGCAAGCACATTGCTCGGTGTCAGTCATGTAGTTATAAGATATTTGTTTGCTTATTTATTTTGACTTCTGTTTTCTTAGATACTCCTCTAGCTGAGAATTTGAATATAGTAAGTACTGACATTTGCTCATTTGATTTTGTTTTGTTTTGGTAGGTATTCATGATACTCTGTGCAATAGGATGTATATATATATATATATATATATATATATATGTATATATATATATATGCTTGCCTAGGAAAGCATACGTGTGTACACTGTATGAGCACATACGTAAAAGCTTTAGTCAAATGAATAACATACAGACTGGCTACTGAACCAAATCTTAAACACTGGTTAATTTCAAATGATTAAACAATTGAGTGCTACCTTGAAGCCAGTGATGATTTGATAGACCTTTTTTGTGGCAATCACCTGAAGCAAAAAAAAAAGTTGGAAAAACCAGATAAAATGGAAGTTTGGATTTTCTAAGAGGAAGAGAACTAGATTGAAAACTTGGAGAATCATTTTGAAATTATCTTGCACTTATCAGCTATTTAAGTTAGGATAAATGACAAATTCATTAATATTGCCTTATAAGCCTCAAGTTCTTCTAAAATTGAATTAGTAATACCTATCTTTGTCATTTAATTGTAGGTGTGAGAACAAATTAAAATTATGTCTATAAAACTATGTTTTATAATAAAGAACGCAATATAGAATTATCATAAATTTTTTAAAGGATATAATCATTCCATGATATCCTGATTCTTTCTGAGTCTTTCACGCAAATGAGAGAGGGAAGAAATCAACTGTAGTGCTGGTGCTTTCACTCAGAAAGTGCAAAAACAGGAAGAACAAGACTTGGAGTCTTAGGGAATAAGAAACAGTACATTTCATAACTCTCTGGAATTACTGGTAATGCTACTCTGAAACCTGATGACGGATACATGAGTTTTGAATTATAATGCTCTGCCAGTCTTAAAGTAGAATGAAAGCCTATAAATAGAACTCTTGTCATGTGCTATTATTACTAGCTATGTTTGTAGTTAATGTAATAGTCACTTTAAGATGAAGAAGCAACTAAGACTCCTGGTTTTTCACTCATTATAGTGATTATTATGTTTAGCTCCCTGAAGAATTCAAGGCATGCATGATTCACATGTGTAACTTTTACTCATTAATGTATGCTAGGCACAAGATAACCATGAATGCAGAAATAAGCATGGATTCTGCTGACAGAACATATAATTAATGCAAAACAGAAGATTGTCCCATGAAAATGATTAACAAATGAGAAATTCTATGGTGAAAATAGTGCAGAGCTGGCTCTTTACCAGTCTAATTAAAATCCTGAATTCCTGAGAGATTCATATTAACTGGCACAGATAATAGCGTCTTTACATCTTCAATCAATGAGTTGTAATCACACTTCTAAAAAGGTTCCTTATAGAATTCAAAGCATTATCTTTAACTTTCTTTATGTTGAAAGGGTAATTTATTTCCATCTGGTATGTCAGACTTACATGGGAGATGATACACATAAAGAGTATGGGTTTGTGACATTTCATTAGCTAAGTGCTGATATTAATAGCTAACTTTTTCTGCCAACTGCATTTTTATCTAGTTTGTCCCATTTATTTTTTACAATGAGATACATACATTGTAGGATCAAGGTAGAAAATTAAGCAGCACGACTCTGAAGAAAACACATTATAAGCACTATCTAGTTACTAATTAGATTCTAGCACAATGATCACCTGCAATGATTAATGCACTCTTAACAAGAGAAAAAATGAGTCATCCTGCATATGAAAGAGATCTGGAGAACACTGCAATTAATTTTCCCATTTATGGGAGAAAATTGTTTACTGCAAATTTTACTTACAAAACAAATGTGGATGAATTATCCTAGATGCCAGTCAAAACAATATCAAGCTGTGGTCTGCCTGTATTTCAGTATTGATTAATTTGATCTAATATTTTCTTGATACATTGGCTTCTTTATGCTCAATTACCACAGATAGTTGGAGCTTTATCATACATCACTAACATAAGCAGAAAAATCATATAAGTACTGCTTCTTCTAACCAGTTATACACACTTTTAAAAACACAGCTAGTTCAAATCACAAAATCTAAAATTACGTAACAGTGAACCTAAGACAAAGGCAGTTAATGATGATGTTGAATGTAAAGACCATCACAATCGATAAGGTTAGAGTGAAGTACTCATCCTTTACAATATTGTTTCATTCACTGTAATTAGTTTCCAATCCAGTTAATTCTATATGTTGCAGCATGGATGATATTTTAGAGATACAGAGATCCATTGAAACTATCTATGAAAAAGAAACTTTATATGAGTCATAATTAATCAGTGATTTATAAATGATTCTTTTAACTTGGTAATAGCTATAAGGCATTGGAATTGGCCACCCCAACATATGTCTCTTTGGCATGAGGATTATTTTGGGCTGGTTACTTTTAAAAACTGTAGACATGAGAGAAACTCTGAAAAGCAGAAGTTACCTTTTGTTAAGAGACATTTACATTTGTAAGGAAAATCTCCATCTGTAAAGGTATCTCCCTCTCTGTACCAGGAAGAAGGGAAGATGACCTTATCTGTAAAAACTCTTGTCAAAGTGGAAGGCAAGGATTTAAATCTGCATAATAACCTTACTCTTGTTTACTGTGCTCTTCTGGTAATCTCCCATAACTGACTCCTCCTACCCCCCAATATCCTCATTTGTCTTTAGCTAAGGATGGTATTTAAGGTGAGAATCTCCACCATTTTGGTAGTTGCTCAGTTTTCCTGAGTCCCTCCATGTATGTATGTTATAAAGCTTTGTTTAATTTTCTCCTGTTATTTTGTCTCATGTGAATTTCATTTGTAGCCTGGCCAGCAGAAGGACCTAGAGTGGGTAGAGGAAATGTCTTCCTCCCCTACATAGCACTTACCATTTTTAATTATAAATATTCCCTCAAATAATATCCATCTCCGGCACTGAGTACCATTCTTTAAGTCATTCTCTTTACATCAAAAGTTGTTTTTAAGCAGAGATGGTACATTGCATTGAATCATGAATATTTCCAAAATATGTTTAAAATATATTGCTTCAGTAGAAAGCAATAATATAAATTAACAATATCAATAATGATGTCATTTAAAGAGATAGTCTCTGATTATACTATGGTCGTAAAGCTGTTGATGTAACTCAAGAACAATTCTTCATTTTAACCTGACAAAAACCATTCTACCTAAAATTATAAATCCTAATGCTGGTGAGCCACTTTTTGTAGTAATGTAATATTATAAAGATATAAACTTAGTTTCTATTCTCTTTTCTCTTCAAATTATTTTCATTGTATCTACATACACTGGATTCCCATATATAATTTTATCTAATACAGTGAGCCTGAGTTACCATGAAAAGACATGTCTAAAGTTAAATAGTAAGTTGTGACAGACCCATCAACTGAATTTAGAATTATATGCCTTATATTTGGTGTATAATTTGAGTGAATCTGTTGCTCCATTCATTTGTTCATTCATCAGTTTGGTCCTTCCATTATCCATTCAGCATTTACTGGGTAATTAGTTTATCCCATGCACATTTGATCACTAGGCAAACAAACATAATGGACATAAAAGAACTTCACACAGAATTCATTCACTAGCTAAACTGCTGTGGTGGCTAATTTTATGTGTTAAGTTGACTGGGCCATGGGGTGCCCAGAAATTCAGTCAAACATTCTGGGGCATTTCTATGAGAGCTTTTTTTGGATGAGATTGACATTTAACTCGGTATATTGAGTAAAGTGGATCCCCTCCGTAATGTGAGTGGACCTAATCCAGTTGGTGGAAGCCTGACTTAGAACAAAAAAGCTAATCCTCCCTCAAGTAAAAGAGGATTTTCCTGCCTGATGGCCTTCCAGCTGGAACATATTTCTTTTCCTGCTTTCAGACCTGAACTGAAACATCAGCTTTTCCTGGGTCTCAAGCCTGCCAGACTTTAGACTGGAACTACACTGTCAGCTCTCCCGGGTCTCTGGCTTGCTGACTCACCCTGTAGATCTTGGGACTTGGGACTTGCCAGCCTCCAAAACTGTATGAGCCTGTTGCTTATAATAAATTCCTCTAAACTAGAGAGAGAGATAGATAGATGCTACAGATGCTACACACACACACACACACATCCTTTTGGTTCTGTTTCTCTGGAGAACCTTGACTAGTACTCATACACTGTTTAACATTTGGTTAAAAAGATGCTAACAGTTTAACAAATAGTTAAACAAGTAGTGATGAGATGGATATCCAGTCTGATGTTTTTTGTTGGTGGGAATACAGACGCAAGCATCAATAAAGCCTTGCTAGATTGACTACTTATGGGTGGTATTGAATGATGAGGGTATAGTCAGTTTCAAATAGATGCATTGGCATATTCAAAGAGTGGGAAGTTGGAGAGAGTATGACTTTGGTAAACTGCAAGAAACTCTGTTTAACTGAAGCATAGAGGACATATGGGGAAGTGGGGAAAGATAACGCTTAAAGGCTCCTTGCTGATTTTAGTCAAGTATTCCAACCAGAAAGCTCATTGACCACTCTTTTTCAAGAAATTGATAGTAGCTAATCCACCCAGTCATCCCTATTTTCAGTGTTCAGTACACAGAGAAAAAGCTCAAAGAATCATGTATCACTGTCACCCTAATACTGTTTGGAAATCAATAGTTCATATTTTTTTTTAATTGTAAGTTTCATTTTATTCGAACATATATTTCCTGCCAACACTGTAGTATGAACTCTTGTGACAAATAACAATACTGAAAGGAATGTCTTCAAAAACTAAACTAAATTATCAATCTCCCATTTATTTCAAGCTATATTTTAGGCAAGACAATGCTAAAAACAACTGAAAAAAACAAAACAAATGAACAATATATTTGACCTGTTTTTGGAATTAATTGCATTGCAATTTTCTTCCTGCCTGCCTGCTTGTCTTTTTCCCTTTCCTCTTTTATTTTTTTACTTCTTTATTCTTTATTTGACTTTTTCTTTTCCTCTCATTTTATATTTTAATAGACAATACATTCAAATGATTAAAAATTAGAAAATATAAAAAGCTGTATGTTGAGAATTATCCTCTTATTTTTGTGTTGATTTACTTGTTTTGGCCCAACCAATGATTACCAATTTGTCTTATATCTGAAACTTTTAAAATATCATATCTCTTCCCCTCACCTTTATCACCTTCACTATAATTTGGCTCTTCCTAAAGACACAAGTATTTCTACATCTCCTTCAAATAATGGGTGTTTTTCATTTAATTTTATTTCTATCTTTAAATATTTAGCTTCAATATAAGCTTCTATTTTTGCTTTTATGCGGGTCTCGTAAATGTTAGGAGTGTGATTCCATGGGGAAAAAATGTAATTTTGGGACCCAGCTACCAGTATTAACTGGATCTTGTCTGATTCATTATTAAATCATTGAAGGGATGTGCTCAGAAGTTCTTCATACAGGACTGGACTCAAGCAAACACTGAAACAAGTGAGTAACATAATTTATGACTCACATCCCAGTGGTCTACTCTTGTCACGTTCTATTTGTTTTACATCCTATAGCTTATAGTTTCACAGAAAGCTCCCCATGACACACTGACTAGTTTACAGATAACTTTCTTTATATGCTCTCACAAGCTGATCTGGGAGATCAGACAGAGAGCATGAGAGCCCCACTCTGAAAGATACTGAAGAAGAAAAATCCTCTTCTAGTTGGTAGAATTCAAAAGGGATATCTCATGACCTACTTTATCTGGTTGGAGTGATCTGTCAGAGTTAAAGATCTACACTGATGGATAGTGGCTAATAGATTGCCCAGGCAACTGAGAAATTGGAAGAATCAAGATTATAGTATTGATGACAAGGAGGTTTGGAAAAGAGATTATATGAGTGAAGAACTTTTCATTACAGACTCAGAATGAAAATATAGGTGTTCCAAGTGAATGCTCATCAAATGATATCCACTGCGAAAGATCTCTCAGTAATCAAATGACAAAATGATTGATCCTATAGATGTTGGTATTCCTTTTTTCCAACTACCACACTGCTTGCTAAATGCGTTAATAAACAAATTGCATGCAGCAAGAATGGAAGCAATACATGGACTCATTACTATGTTTTTCCCTCACCCAGGCTGAATTGACTACCAGTACAACTTGATGTTCACTAAGAGCTAGCTATCAGCAATCAGGAGCCTTTCCCATGGTACCATATCTTGGAGAGATCAGCCTGCCTCCCAAAAGCAGGCTGATTATATTGAATATCTTCCACCATGAATGGAGTCCTATTTGTCCTTCTTGGTACAGGGATTTTTCATGGAGGTAGATTTTCCTTTCTTTTCCACCATTCTGCCACTATTTGCAGCCTCACTGAATCCTCATTTAATTATAAATCTCACAGAATACTTCTTTGATCAAGAGACTATTCTTATAGGAAAAGAAAACAGAAAATAAAGTCATGCATATAAAACTATCAGTTCCTCCAGCTTGCTCTCTATATTTCTTATTATCCAAAAACAGCTGGCCTTAAAAAATAACAGAATATTCTATAGAATACTCAGTTAAGAGGACGTAAGGGGGAATATACCTTTGAGTTTGGGCTATTGTATGGGTTCTGAAGGAAAGATCAATATGTAGTGCTATTTCTCCCTGAGCTAGAAATATGGACCCAAGGGACCAAGGATTAGAGGCTAGAGTGGCAGTTTCTGATCTGAATTCCTGGCCAACTTTCAAAATATTGATTTTCTTACACATAATATTTAGAGCTCTGCTATTTTAAAGATCTTATAATAGTGGGGGTGGGGAACTCCTTCCATCAGGAGATTCAAAACATGTTTCTATTGCATTTATAACTGTGACTGCGAAAAGGCTATATTAGTCAGGGTTCTCCAGAGAAACAGAATAAATAGTATGTATATAAATAGTATGTGTGTGTGTGTGTGTGTATATATATATATATATATATATATATGTAATAGAAATTGGCTCATGTGGTTATGCAGGCTGAGAAATCCCACAATCTGCAAGCTGGAGAATCAGGAAAGCTGGTAAAATGATTCAGTCCAAATCCAAAAGCCTGAGAACTGGGGGAGCCGATGGTACATATCCCAGTCTGAGGCCAGAGGCCCAAAAACCAGGAGAGCCAATTCCAAAGGCAAGAAAAAAAAGGATGTCCCAGATCAAGAAGAGAAAGAATTCACCCTTTTTTCATTTTTTGTTCTATCTGGACCCTCAAGGGATTGGATGACGCCCACTCACATTGGTGAGGGCAGATCTTCTTTATTTTGTTTACTGAATCAAGTACTAATCCAGAAATGGATTAGCAGACACAGACAAGCCCCCAAATAGTTTTTACCAGCTATCTTGGCATCCCTTAACCCAGTCAAGTTGATACATAAAATTTACCACCAAAATGGATTTGGAGCTTCTCATGTCATAGAAAAAAACAATAAAACAGAGATTTATCATGTTGTCCGTAATGATTGCTCTTGGTTAACAAAGAGCAATTCTGTGTCTGTTATCAGATGTAAGCATAGAAGATCTAAGGCACCTCCAAGAAAATCCATGTCTAGAGGGTAAAGTTAATGCACAATAACAGCAATACAGCATGGTAATACTGAGAGAGGTTCATAATCTTCTGGCAAGTTTAGACATCCAACAATTAAACACACCTAGTCAACTGAAGGCAAAGGGAATATAAAACCAGAAATCAAGAAAAGTTAGTATCAATAGTAAGTTTGGCCTTGTGAACAGTTGAAGAAATAAAACCATAGAAATAACACACAGATTAGTTACATTAACTAATTTTCCCAAAATACTCTTCCACTTTTTATTTATATTGAATATATTGGTTGGGGTTAATGTTATTAATACCAGTTTACACAGTCTTGAGATAGGTCTGTGAATAAATTGGAGAGGAAAAGCCATTGATTAGCAGTCCTAGACTTGGAGCTGTATTCAGTAATTGATGAAACTGGGGACCTTGCCTTTTGGAGCAGGATGAACATATATTTATTCACATGGGGACATTTGTAATATATTGTGTTCAAGGATACTGTTAATGTTGTTTGAATATTGGGCAGTCAAGGGTGGGAATTGTGGTGGTGATCTGTTTTGGTGACCAGCTAATCTGGCAAGACTGTAGTTATCTACATATTTTGGTCAGTCTCTCCACAGTTTACTTGCCTTTCCAATGTGGAATCTGCCCCAAACCACTTCACCACATTCAAAAAAAATCATTTCCTTTTCTCTCCACCAAGTCTCACATATGAAATTTAGATTCCACCATCTATATGCACTCAAGGGAGATTTTGATCAGATACGTGGAAAAAGAACTAGGGTATAGGGTGTTTCTTGTGCTGGTGCCAGTGTTTACAAGGGTCTGAAGCTGCAAGAGTGGAATGGCTTCCCGATTTGCAGCTTTCTGTGCATGACGGAGGCATAATTAGCCAGTTCGAAAATGTAGAGTGAAAAGTTATTTCTAGAATGGCAGTCTAGAATTTGTTTTCGTAGACTGAAAAATTCTGTGAAATATCTATAATTTTAACAACTCCTTTCTGAGAGAGTGTGTTTTTTTGGGGACAAGAATTCTGACCAATAATAGTCATATATGTCAATTTCAAGTTTTGTTTGTTGAGAAGGCCCAGGGAATAATTTTATGTAAAATTAGTAACTTGTAAATTATGGTAATTAAAGTGGGCCTAAAATATGGGTCTGCTAGGAAAATAATTCAGCTAGGAATGTTAACTTACACAAGTAATATTAAAATTTGTTTTATCATATCTGTTAGTAAAGATTCATGAATATGCTAGAATTCTCACTTTGACCTGGTGAGACCTGCTGGTCAGGTAGATACGTAAGACTTTCTAGAGCAAGTAGGACTTAATAGGAGATTAGAAACCTTGGAGCATAGCAAAGAGAGTTTTTTGAAGGACCAGATGAAATCCTGACTCCACAACCTAGTACCGTTAGTATGAGGTTGTAGGAGTCTGAATGATGTACCCACTTAATTAGGAATGTTTTTGTGTCTCTTGTTCTTTGTAGCTTTTTCTATGCAGCGATATTAAAGGGAACTGCATGCTTTTTACTGTGTCAGTGTCATTTTTCAAACACCATTATCATTGAAATAACTACCCATATTGATAGCAGACATGACATTGGCCTATCTAAGAGTTTAGATTATTTTTATGATGACATTAGAATCTCAAAAGGAAGTAAGACTATGCTAGATTACCAGGGTTTTTTTCCCAGAAGATCTTTGGTGCATTACTCCAAAAGTGTTGGGGGTTGGAAAAGGGACAAAGACTTTTTTCCCAATGGAATATGCCAGGTGTCACCTATACTGCAAAGGGAATAGTGTGTATAGAGGATCCATTAACAGTCCTATGGTTATATTAACAACTTTTGCTAAACTTATAGGGGTGAATAAATCATTAACAGAAACAGAACAAAAAACGATTAGGAGGACTATCCAACTGATAAGGTAAACTGGAATTGAAACCCAGAATTACAATGTATAAGGTAGAATCACCCAGGGTTATCACATTGAGGATGGCGGAGGTCCTGAGGCCCCCTGGAGGCCCCCTGGAGTGTCAGTCACCAACTTTCCAGGCAGAAACAGTATGACAGCTAATTCATCGGGATTTGTGATTAAATACAATTGAGAAATTCTTTAATTCCCAGGCAGGTATCACTCTCTTCTTCAGAAGTGGTAAGAGAAACAGTATCTGCAAACTTTTATGCAGCATGGAGCAATGCAAATAGCAATAGTCTGAAAAAGATTAATCCTTACTTATTCAGTTTGAAAAATAATTATAGGTTAGGGGCTTTAACTGTCAGCAATTCTGATCCAAAATGTGTGCACTAAAACTTTCTGTTAGGCAGTTATAGCTACAGGTTAAAAATAATGTTAAAAAACTAGGGTTCAGAAATTATTGTCTACTTAGGTTAGGAGATTCTGAGTTGAAAAATAAAAGTACAAAATTGAAGTATGAAATATTCAGTAGTTAAAGTGTATAATATGAAATTTATTGCTTAGTAAACTATTTCTGGCGTGAGAAAATATATTTAATAATATAATGTGCACTTGTACATCTACTACCAAGTTTACAGAATAAAATAGAATTGAAACGTCCAGTCTACTCCTCTCAGATCTCATCTCTAGTCTTCCTACTTACAGGTAAACTTTACTCCACATTGGGCATTTAAATGCTCATGCAAATTTTTCTATTTTATCTTACGTGGGGATATCTCCAAACAGCATATAATTTATTTTGCATGCATTAAAATTACATTAGAGATATTATACTTATGATTATCGGGAACTTACTTTTCTAGTCAATATTTTGAATAAATTATCCGTGTTATTACAAGAGGCCCTGGGTCCTTCACACTGATGTGCTGAGTGAATAATGCAACTTCTTGATTTATTCTGGTGAATGGAAATTCATATTGTTTCCAATTTTTCAGTATTACAAAAAACCCTTTAATGCACATTCTTGTACACGTCCTCTGGGCACATGTGGCCATTTCTCATGGAAATGTAATTGCTGAGTTATGATATACATGCCCCCTCCACTTCACTAGAGAGAGTGAAATTGCTCTCCAGAGTGGCGGTGCCAGCTGACACATCTGCCAGCGGTGAAGGACTCCCTCTGCCCTCCACCGTACTATTAGTTATTAGTATTTTTTTTACTTTTACCAGTGTAATCAGTGTGAAATTGTGGGTAATTATTACTTTAATTTGCCTGTTCCTAATTACTGATGAATTTGAGCATTTTTCATATGATTATTGGCTTTATGGGTCTCCTCTTCTGTGATTTGCCTTAATATATTGTGAACTCAGTGAAACTTTTAAAGACTATTTGTTTTATTTTACTGATAATTTTTAAGTGTTTTGCAACAGAAAGGTTTTTCAGTATTTTGTTTGAAATGTTGTTCTAAAATATTAATGCCTGGTGCCCACCCCCGGACATTTGACTTTTGTTGTCATATGGTGCAACCTGGGCATTAGGCTCATTATAAACTCCCTGAGGCAGTTCTAAGTGCAGCAACATTTCAGAACCTTTGGGGAAAATTGGTCCTGGATCGCTAATATCCCAGGATAAACAAATCAATCTGTATAGTATTTTTTACCTTAACAGGTAGGGACCGAGTAGGAGAAGAACAGAAATCATTCAATTGCCAGATGAAGGTGAAATACTTTGAATTGTTTTATTTGGTAAGATATCTTGTCCTCTTTGGGTGGATAAAGGATCTAGTGAAACAATACTAGGGACATTTGTTTTGTTTTTTGGCTCAGATGGAAGAAATGTTTAGGGAAAGAGAGAGAGATAAGCCAGCCAAGCTGTTTCTGTGAGAATACTGATCCCTAGGACTGGGTAATCACGTGAACAGACTTCACTCTGTTCTAAAGTTTGGACGTTCTGTGGAGAAACGACTTCTGGGAAATAGAGTTTTTCTTCACGTATTCTGGCAGAGAGAATAAATGTAAACTGGAACTGTTACTGGTGACCAGCACCACTGGGCAGACATGCCCACGCCTCGGTCTTCAGAAAAGTTCTGGAGAAGAAGAAACATCCATGTGAGAATGATAAAGGATCTTCTGGAAGGACCTATGGGATCCTCACGTCTCTGCAGCCCGCCTCCACCCTCCCAGTGATGCCCACGGCCGCCGGCCGACTCCTCGGGTGTTGGAGGTTATGACAGTCCCTTCAGACTGACAGTGCTGCTGTCTGTGTGACTTGCGCAGGAGGAGACTGGTGCTGAAGAAATTGTATCCTTTGTCTATTTTAAAAGAACTCATATCTTTGCCTGTGTCCACCCGAGATACCACACACTTGGTGTTAGAGTGTACAGGGCTCACTATTCAGAAAAACTAAAATAAGCAGCTGTCACTGGCCTGCGTAGGCAAGTCTAGTCGGGGAGAGCAGAAGCAGCTGGTGGCTGGAGCCCGGCCACTCACATGCATTGACTCCCAGAGAGGAGTTTAGCTCCTTGCTGTAATTTGCTCATTTCTTTTCTTTTTGTTATTTTAGTAATTGTAGGTATGCTTGACTTTTTTTATCTCACAGTATTAAATGCCCCTTAACAATAAAAAAAATTGAAAATTGTGATGTGTGATTTTATATCATTCATTGCTGAATACCTTAAAATATAATACATTACCCATTATATTATTTTAAAATGTTATTAAATTTGGGGCTAATTATAAACTTACAGAAAAATTGCAGCAAGAATAGGGAGTCCCCTCATATTCCTCACCACATTTCCCTTAATATTAACAACTTACATGACCGTAGTACAATTATCAAGAACAGAAAATTCACATTGCTACAGTATTATCAACTAAACTGTGGAACTTTTTCAAATTTCACAACTGTTTCCACTAATGACCTTTTTCTATCCTATAGTCCTACTCAGAATCCACTTTGCATCCAATTATTCGTCCATAGTCTCCTCCAGTGTGTTCCACTCCTCAGCCTTTCCTCATCTTTCCTGACCTTGATTGATGCTTTTGAATAACACTGATCAGTTATTTTGCAGAATGTCTCTCAACTTGGAGTTGTCCAATATTTTCTGATAATTGGAATGAGGTTATGCATTTTGGGTAAGAATACCACAACAATGATGTTATGTCCTTCTCAGCATCATATCAAGTTTTTGTGATATTAGTATGCTTAACGAGGAATATAGCTCATTAAAAAATATAAAGTTTGAGGTGATAGGTTGAAACTAGTGAAATGTGCAAGAGAAGAATTTAATTCTGTACCATCTGAAAGGACAAAGACTATGAATGATGCAATGTTGACAGCACCACAACAAACCTGGGAGTGAGCAGCGTAACATCACAGCAACCACAGCCAGCGCTCTGGTCGGCAGTGTGTTGTTTGACATTAAACAAAAGAATGTAAGTAAATGTTTAAAATGTATTTTTTCACTATATTATATATAATTATAAGAAGAAGTTATATAATGTGGAAATGCAAATCAGGCTAAAAATTGACTTTTTTTGTGAAAGAAAATTCCTAGCAAAAACTACATGAAACTATCATTCTGAGGCAGCACTTTAAAACCAATCACGTAAATCATGAAGGAAAACCACCAGAATGTTTTGCAACTTAAGAGAGAAGTCTTGGCTGGAAACAGTATAATGAAAAGCACAATCAGACAAGCAAGCAGATTGCTTCAAGCTAAAATTCAGATCTATTTCAGAATTGCATTGGAAGGTGAAACTCATATAATTGAAGCAATTTAGTGATATTCTATATTGTAGTTAAAGTGAACAGATTTTAGGTCAAAACCAAATAGAGACACTGACAAACAACACTTTCAAATGACTTATTTCACTATGCTTAAATGCATACTTAATTACTTTAGAGACTGAAATTAACTAGCTTTCTTCTCCTCCATTTTCTTTTTCTCTTGTCTATTTCTTTTTATTCTTCTTAACCATTAAGTTACATAGTAAATAAATTTATGGTTTTATTCCCCTTCTACAACTACATATTAACTCTCATTCTATCTCTGTAGTGAGATTAGTTTCAAATTTTTCCTAACAGGTAAAAATTTTTATGAGTCCATTAATTCTCAATATAATTAGCATAAAATGACAGTGCTTCTTTTAATGGAAAAATAACCTCAAGAATTAGCTTAAAATATAAATAAGAGGAGGTGGCCCCATGGCCAAGTGGTTAACTTCGCACGCTCTGCTGCAGGAAGCCCAGTGTTTCGCTGGTTGGAATCTTGGGTGCGGACATGGCTACTGCTCATCGAGCCACGCTGAGGCGGCGTCCCACATGCCACAACTGGAAGGACCTACAACGAAGAATATACAACTATGTACCAGGGGGCTTTGGGGAGAAAAAGGAAAAAATAAAATAAGTAAGATGTATGTATTATTTTACTCAGAGGATAATTAAGTTGTAAAAATTTCTTCTTAATCTAAGTACCATTTTAGCAACTGCAAAGTTATCATTCATCATTTTGCTTATCCTTCACAGGCTGTACATATTAGCATGAACTGGTAGTGACACTTAGAAAACAATTTGAGGACATATTTACAAAAAACAATAAATATCAAAATATTTTAGTGATGAAGAGTAACACATAAAAGTACACTAGAAGAGTTTGACACAAAAATAAAAATCATTTAGAGAGAAATAACTTATTTGATTCCAAGTAGACTATGAATGTTTTGATCTTATAAACAAATAAAAATTTTGTACAGCAAAATTAGATATAAAACTAATCTGTAATGTGAGGATTAGAGTATGTTTTTTCCAGTTTTACTGAAGTATAATTGACAAATAATACTGTAAGATATTCAAAGTGTACAATGTGATGACTTGATACATGTATACATTGTGAAAGGATGTCCCCTAGCGAGTTAGTTAGCACATCCATCATCTCACATTGTTACTTTTTCTTTTCCTTTGGTGAGAACATTTAAATTCTACTTTCTTAGCAGATGTAAGTGATACAATACAGTGTTCTCAATTATAGTCACCATGTATACGTTAGAACCTCATAACTTATTCATCTTATAGCTGAAAGTTTGTACCCTTTTACCAACCTTTCCCTATTTCCCCCAGGCCCTGGAAACCACTTTTCCACACTGTTTCTACGAATTCACCTTTTTTATTTTTTACTTTTTTGATTCCACATATAGGTGATACCATGTAGTATTTGTCTTTCTCTGTCTGGGTTATTTAACTTAGCATAATGCTCTCTGTTCATCCATGTTGTTTCAAAGGACAGGATTTCCTTCTTTTTCAAGGCTTAAGAGTATTTTATTGAATATATGTATACCACATTTTCTTTTTCCACTTATTCCTGGACAGACACTTAGGTTGTTTTCATATCTTGGCTATTGTGAATAATGCTGCAATGAACATGGGAGAACAGATACCACTTAGAGGTGCTGATTTCATTTCTTTGGGATGTATACTCAAGAGTGGGATTGCAGATCATATGGCAGTTCTATTTTTAATTTCTTGAGGAACTTCCATACTGTTTTGCGTGGTGGCTGTACCAGCTTATATTCCCACTAACAGTGTACAAGGGTTCCCTTTTCTCAGCATCCATTTGTTCTCTTGTCTTTTTGATAATAGACATCCTAACAGGTACGAAGTGATATCTCATTTTGGTTTTGATTTGCATTTCCCTGATGACTGGTGACATTAAGCACCTTTTCATGTACCTGAATATCTTCTTGACAAAAGTGCCTATTTAAGTCCTGTGCCCATTTTCTAATAGCGTTAACTGCTATTGAGTTGTATGAGTTCCTTGTATATTTTGGATATTAACCTCTTATCAGAATTGTGGTTTGCAAATATTTTCTCCCATTTAGTAGGTTGCCTTTTCATTTTGCTGATGGCTCCTTTGCTGTGCGGAAGACTAAAATAAGTTTGATGTGGTCCCATTTGTTTATTTTTGCCTGTGCTGCCTTTGCTTTTGGTGTCACATTTAAAAAACCTTGCCAGAACAGTATCAGAGAGCTTGTTTCCTATGTTTTCTTCCAGGAGTTTGGCAGTTTCAGGTCTTGTGCTCTCTCTGTGCTGAGCCCTGGGCTGCAGTGACGGCTCTCGTCCACACGTCTGTAAGAGCTGCTTCTGTGTATGCTGTAGTCTTGTGGGTCTCGTGAAGGCAAGCCTCATCGGCTTTCAGAGCTAAATATGTCGGGGGCTCATCCCTCAAATGGGTGTCTTAAAAGTTGGGGTGCTGGATGTGTGGTTCTTCAGGGAGAAGCTGGGAGTTTGGGGCACTCTCTCAATTGTATGGCTCTGTGCTGGGGGTGGGGTTTATAGCTGGAGTGTGTCTCAGCCTTTACTACCCATTTCGCTGTGGATATTTTCTCATTTGCCTGACATGTAGGAGCCTCTCAGCTAGTTTCTGGATTTCTTTCAGAGGGGATTGGTCCATGTGTAGCTGTACATTCAGTGCATCTATGGGAGGAGGGATGTTCAGGGGCCTCCAATGCTGCTATCTTGGTTGAATCCCCTCCTTCAGTGATTAAAGTGTGTTTAATGATAAAGCTTCCTATTCCTTCTTTTCTCCCCAGCCCATATCTCCTTTACCAATCTCCTTGTCCTCTGCTTCTTCCTCCCTTCCCCTTCCTACCCTCTCCCCTCTGTTTACGTAACTGTCGAATCCTTTTAGAAAAATCTGCTTGCTGCCTACTATTCTTGGGGCAGGCACCTTGTCTTGTTCATCACTGGGTCCCATCAATAGTGACTAGAACAATTAGTTAACACAATCATATCAACTGATGTGGTAGAAAATTCACTGGAGGATCATCAAGACTATGAAAGGTGTAATTAAGTTAAATGTGTTATGACGTATCAAATATGTCATGAGATAGCAAATCTTTAAACTTTGTATAATCAGATTCTGTTTTAGAATCAATAGCAGGTTTGGTATGATTTTATACTTGTCCTCTCTCTGCATCTATCTCTATCTATCTGTCAATCATTCTATCTATGAGATTTTTCACAGGTATAGGCTTCAGTATACTCCTCTACAATTGGAAGACTTTTATCTCTGTTGCTCCTATTAGATAATTTCTATTATTCTATCTTCGAGTTCACTGACTCTTTTCCTTGTCCACTCTATTCTGTTGTTCAGCCCATCTCTTGAGTTACCTTATTTCCACGATTGTCTTTTTCTGTTCTACAATTTCCATTTGGCTCTTTTTTTCTATTTCTCTGCTGAGGCTTTGAATTTTTTATTTGTTTCCAGTATGTTTGTAAGAGCTTATCAAAGCATGAAAGAATTTAAATGGCTGCTTTATTTTTTAGTGTTTTTTTAAACATTATCACCATATTTTTATTTTTTAAATTTTCATTTAACCATTTCTTGAGATAACATTGGTTTATAACATTATAAACATTTCAGATGTACATCATTATATTTCAACCTCTGTGTAGACTACATTGTGTTCACCACCAAAAGTCTAATTGCCATCCATTGCTATACCCATGTGCCCTTATTTATTTGACAAATATTGTAAAACCTCAATGATCAATGCCTGTTTTTAAAAATGTGTCAGATAATACTAAAATCTCTGTTACCCCAGTGTTGAAGTCTGGTGACTGTCTTTTTTTCATTCAGATTGTGATTTTCTTGGTTCTTGATATAATGGGTGGCTTTTGATTGAAACCTGGATATTTTAGGTATTAAACGATATGAGTCTGAGTCTTACTTAAATCTGTGCTTGTTTTTAAGTTGCTTTCTCTGACAACACTTCAGTAGGGGAAAGGAGGAGGTGACCCATGACTTTTAGGTGCGGGTAGAAGTCCAGGTTATCAACTTGACCTCCACTGGGACCGGGTGGGGAACAGGCTCCTGATTGTTGTTTGGTGGGGGAGAATTCCAATTCTTCTCTAGGCCTCTATTGAGACCAGTCTGGCTGGGAGAAGCAGGAGTACCTCCTTACTGTTCTGTATGTGACCGCCACTGACATCAACTCCACAGTGGCCTCATTACTGCTGGGTAGTAGTGAACGTCCTTACTCTCCATTTGGCTCCTATAACACCAGCCCAGTGGGCATGAGGTGCCATATCACAATCTGACCAGTGGCTCACTACTTGGCTTTTGCTGGCACGAGTGGGAGAGGGACCAAAATTTTGTCTGTGGTGTTTGCCTGGTGTAGAGTACTGTTTGAAAGCTTTCTGTCTTTGTTAGTCTGCCCTTTTCTTTGTCTTAGGGCTTTTTTTCTTTAACCTACTGGTGTTCCTGTGTTGCTGGCTTCTTTAGCTCCAAATCTGGCATATATTAGGGAAAAATAACTCTCCACTATGTTGTTCTTTGTTTCCTGAGGTCCCTAGCTAGTCTGCCTTCTTCTCCTAGACTTGCAGAGTCTTCTTTTCTTTTTTTTTAATTTTTATTTTTTTCGGATGTACATCATATTCAAATTCTGGATACAACACATCATGTTCACCACCTGAACACTAATTATAGTGCATCCCCTCACATGTGACCCTAATCACCGTTTTGCCCTCCCCCTTCACCCCTTCCCCAATGGTAACCACCAGTCTAATCTCTAATGCTATGTGTTGTTTTTTTTGTTGTTGTTTTTATCTTCTACTTATGAGTGAGATCATATGGTATTTGACTTCCTCCCTCTGACTTATTTCACTCAGCATAATACCCTCAAGGTGCATCCATGTTGTCAGAAATGGCTGGATTTCGTCATTTCTTATGGCTGAGTAGTAGTCCATCATGTATAGATACCACATCTTCTTTATCCATTCGTCCCTTCATGGGCACCTAGGTTGCTTCCAAGTCTTGGCTATGGTGTATAATGCTGCAATGAACATAGGGGTGCAAGTATCTTTATGCCTTTGTGTTTTCAAGTTCTTTGGATAAATACCCAGCAGTGGAATAGCTGGATTATATGGTAGATCTATCCTTAATTTTCTGAGGATACTCCAAACTGCTTTCCATAGTGGCTGCACCAGTTTGCACTGCCACCAGCAGTGAACAAGGGTTCCCTTCTCTCCACACCCTCTCCAACATTTGTTGTTTCCTGTCTTGTTAATTATAGCCATTCTGACTGGAGTGAGGTGATACTTCATTGTAGTTTTGAGTTGCATTTCCCTGATAGCTAATGATGTTGAGCATCTTTTCATATGCCTGTTGGCCATCTGTATTTCTTCTTTGGAGAAATCTCTGTTCAGATCTTTTGCCCAATTTCTAATTAGATTGTTGGTTTTTTTTGTTGTTGAGCTGTATGAGTTCTTTGTATATTTTGGACATTAACCCCTTATCTGATATGAGGTTTGCAAATATCTTATCCCAACTGTTAGGTTGTCTTTTTGTTTTGTTGATGGTTTCCTTTGCTGTGCAGAAACTTTTTAGTTCGATGTAGTCCCATTTGTTCATTTTTTCTTTTGTTTCCCTTGCCCGGTCAGATATGGGACTTGAAAATATGCTGCTCAGACCAATGTCATAGAGCGTACTGCCTATGTTTTCTTCTAGAAGTCTCATGCTTTCGGGTCCTACATTCAAGTCTTTAATCCATTTTGAGTTGATTTTTGTGCATGGTGTAAGGGAATGGTCTACTTTCATTCTTTTGCATGTGGCTGTCCAGTTTTCCCAACACCATTTATTGAAGAGACTCTCCTTTCTCCATCGTATGCTGTTGGCTCCCTTGTCTAATATTAGCTGTCCATAAATGTGTGGGTTTACTTCAGAGTCTTCTTATGTTTGTTTTATATATAGTCTCTATCGTTTTTAGTTGTACTTAGTGGTAGGAATAGGAAAATGTGCATGTACTCCATCTACCTGGAAGCAGAAGTTGGATGAAATTCATGTTTAATTTGGGCTATATCTTTCAAGTTCAATTACTGTTTTAAGCACTTTCACATGAGATAAACAATAAATCTCTGAATGGCAAAAAGTCAAACAAACAAAACACAACAATTTTCTTGGATACTCTCTATTTCATTATTAAATATTTTAAAGATTCCAGTAAGATGATTTAGATATTCACTCAAATGGTTAACTATAAAATGCTCACAATACACTGAAAGCAACACATGAATAACAATATCATTTTTCATCCCTTCTCCCTGTACAAATCCTATGCCTGCCTTTGTATATTTTCCAAATTGTAAATAAAAACTGGCAATCTCATATGTAGGCAAAGTGCAGATGTCAGGGCCAATCCATTTACAAAATATTAGTAAAATTTTGTTTCTTTCTAAATTTTAATAATTGGAAATACAACTTGAAATATTTTCTTTGACAGCTCGAGTGAGTCTGACACTTCCTATTGGACGTGAACTCCTTTAAAGACGACCGTTTAGTTTGGAAGGAGAACAGGTTAAGACCAAGCAAAGGTCGAGTTAAATTTTAAAAGTCTGAGATGGGTGATCTCATGAAGGGGAAATACTGTCAACTGTTCGGGGTGTTCAGACAGAAAGTGAGAGAAGTTTTGGTGACAGGCATTTTCTGTTTGCTCTGCAGAGCAAAGCAGAGAGAACACAGCTCAATAACCTGCCAGAAGCTGAGAAGAACAAAGAGCAAATTTTTCACACCTCTTTCTGATAAAGCAGTGAGTTAATTAAAGGCAATCAATCCACTGGCAAATAGAAAAGAATTGCAAACATTGTTTTAATACAAGAGCTTTTCAGTGGTGAACAGACCTTTTCAAGTGAAGAAAATGTAGAAAGCAGGGGGGTCAGTCTGCTTGCTCTTAGGGGTGGGAGGAATAACTGACCAACTTGCTGTCATCTTACGTATGACATTTCAGTTGCTGGTTTTGTTTTATACGGTTTTGACCATAGTGTCTTCATCTCTAAAATGAGAGCCTCCTACAATATAATTGTTCCTAGTGTCTGTTTCTTTGTGCACATAGACAAAGAAAGTTTTTGAATAAACTCAGTATTGGAAATACTGAAATGACCCTTATATTTTACCCAGGTAATTTTCTTGGTCAATAAATTCTATAAAATGGTTATGAGGTTGTATCAGAAATGCCTGGATTTTAGTACTAATAGCATGAAGTGTTCTGTTTATATAGCATCTTTTATTTCTAAATCTCAGATGATTTAAATACACCTCATCAATCATCCAAGCATTCTAGGAGTTATGTAAGTGGATGTTTTTAGCACTATTATTAACAATTAAATAATACCAGAGAGATCAATCTTATCTTTTACAATATAAAAGAAGTATAATTTTTTTTACCTTCAAAAGGCTCATAATGAATAAAAGAGAAAGACATTTAAATATAAAAACGCCCCTAAACACACTGTCAAATATCAGTGGGATAATTATACAAAATGAATTTGAGATTCATAGTAAGGAAACTGCTCTCTTTAGAATATATTAGATTTTTGTGAAAACGGTATCAGTAGTTTCAGCCTTTATGACAAGATTAGGTACATTAGAACAGTAATTTAATTTATGGTTGATTCAAGTGTACTTCCCATTTTCCAAGGGCTCTATTTTTTAAAAGTTTGTATGAATTAAATCTTTATAGAAAACAAAACAAAACAAGAATGGAAAGATGTTGTTAGCTGAGTAATCTTTTTTAAGGATAAGAACAAGTAGTCATTTATCTGTTGCATCTAATCGTATTAAATATTCCAAATTTATTCAGAAGATTTTTACATACTTAAAATTCTTAAAAGTGGAGCTACATCAGTACCTTAATGGCATAGAAATGAAATTTAATTTCCTAAAATACCGTAAATATTCCTAGAGAATAGTTTCTGTGCAGGGGGAATCTTGATTAGCAACACAGTGTCATCAGCAGGACTGTGAGAAATCTACAACTGCAATGAAATGGAAAATAACGAGAGCGTCCTCGGGCCATTATGTAAACATAGACACTTGATTTTGATGTGAAGTCTACCATTCTTAAATTCAAATGTTATCTACATTATCTATTTACCATAGTCCACCTTTGTGTGCTTTGTAAAAATATAGTTAAATCTATAAAAACTATTATCATAACACAGTAGGGAAATTTTCGATTTCATTATAGACATTTTAAAAACTTGTTTATTTAAATCATAATGGTAATAATTATCCCAATATATTTACCTAGACTCTCCTAAGATCTGGGGATGATTCACATATAATGCTTACAACAATGAATTGTTAAAAAATAGTATTTTGGAAGTTTAATTTTAAAATGTTAAGAATTCCTCAAATGTGACTTTTTTTGCTGCAGTTAAAATTTTTCAAAACAATTACATGCAATATGAAATGTTACTGAGAAGTATAAATGTAGATGAACAAATATGTGGCTTAATATTTATCATACAAAATTACAGAGTCATTTATTATTCAAGTGCCTCAGGAAAAGAAAATAGATAACTGCCTCGGAGGATTTAACATCTGGTGATGATTTTTGCCATACAAGTGCTCTCCCCATATGTTGTAACTGTTAAAATTCTGTGTAACTTAGAGAAGGGTCATCATTTATCTAATTGGCGTTTTCATTTATTCCCATAGTCTCATCTAAGGAGCTCAACAGTTCATAAAAAGACTATACCATCTCAGAAAAAAAAATTATGAAAGCCTAAAGTCATACTTCCTAGATTACGTCCTTTAATCACACAACAGAATGAAAAGGATGGACTCAATTTGGATCAGGCTGTGGACTGGAAAATTTCATCATCATTTCAATGATTTTAAGACTTTATACCCAATTTTTCTAGTTACTTGTTGTCCGCAGCTGCAAAGGGTTGTTTAAGTAATCAAAGTTTATTGATAAAGGGAAATAGAACGAGGAGCAGGGATACAGGGGAATAATAAATCGATACTTACAGCATCCACACCACAATTGGCCAGGGAAGTCCCAACAGTTTGCATGCCGGGTAGGGGTGCCAATTGTCCAGGTCTGAGGCAAAGCATCCTTTCCTCAGTGAGATTTCCAATTGTGCTATGCCTGTGACTCCCTCTTATCCCAAGGTTTCTCTGGGTTCTGACTCAGGGTTTTAGAGATTTGGATATTTTGAGTTATTTCTTCTTGTTCCCACGGATGGGGTGTTTTTATCTTTTTTGTTCTCATTAATGGGATGTTTCTAAAGTCCTGTCAGGTGCCCATCGGGGTGGCCGGCCCATACAAGGAGCATGATGCAGGACATATTTTTTGTAATTTGTACCTTAGAGTCAAGGCCGAAGTGGCCATCTTTGGCCCTGAGCCCAGACACATTCCTTTGTGTGGGACCCAGGCCCAGTGTCTTTGGAAGGTGGGGGGGGGGAGGGTCAATGAACTCTGTACATCACTTAATATCTGATCTTTCTTTGTTGATAATTCATCAGCTGAAATCCTGGAAAAGATCACAATTGAAGCCTTTACGGAAGCTAAGCGTCGCACATATTGCTCTTCTATTATAGCATAACACCTAAAATGCCAGAGGGGAATTATCCAGCAAAAATGAATTAGAAGGCTGAGATGACCTATACTCACACATTCTTTTGGACTAAGTTGTTAGCAGTAGAAACCAGGTACCTTACATAAAGCAGAAATTTTCAAAATAAAGAGAGTGATCCAGGTATTACAGACATAAATCTGAGATGGCCCACCGCCTTGAGACCAATGCAAAAAGGCAGCAGGTGTTGGGGGAAGGAATCAGAATTTGACCCACACACAGCTGGATAGTCTTCTCGTACTAACTGTGTGAGTTTAGGACAAGTTTAAGAAAGTTGTTTAGATAATAACTGCTACGAAGAAAGGGAAAAATGATCAGACCAGTCAGCAGAGTTGAACTAGGCAGATACTATGTAAATTATACCAAGTTCAATGATGGTCGAAAGCAGCAGGTAACACGGGGTGTGGAGATTTCAGGTTAAAGGATCAGTAAACTTTAGCAAACAAAGTTGAATACTTAATTCTGGAACTTTAACTTTTGCTGCTCCATAGGTTTGGGGAATCATGGGGCAGTTGCAGATAAAGAATTTGGTGACTTGGTGACTGCTTCACAAGGGCTTCCCAACTGTAAGTCAGAGACACAGGCAATTACCTGGCATGTTGGGTAAAACACCAGCTAGTTGCAGAACCCCTGCCTGATCAGTCTATTTTGGTGATTGTCCCTCACATCTCTGTGGGTCTGGCAACCATTGTTTCTTCCTTTCATAGATGCTTGATTCCACAATTCAGTGTTTCCTGTCTCAGCCTACTTTGGTTAGAAGCTTCAGGAATAGTTGGTTTTATATACTGTTGTGCCCTGCGCAGTGATTAGCTTTTGATGGGGTGCTCAACAAATATTTACGTAAGGATTATATCAAATTGTAGTGCATGGGTAACTGCAGGTTTGAGTGCCTTACCTGTCATGGAAGTGTATCTCATGGAGGTAAAGGACAAAACTACACGAATACAACAAGATTAGAGGACATCCATATGAGGCTATTTTTAATGCTAACTTGTGTTATCCGTGTCCCTATTCTTGGCATAGCAGTCAGGGAGCAGAATCACATCTGGCAACCACCCCCTGGAGCCAGACTTGCTGGACTCAAGTCCTGGCTCTTCCACTGTCAGACTAGGTAATTGTGAGCCTGTCACTTCCTAAACCTTTCTTTCTCAGAGGTGATAACAACAATTTCTAGACTCATATGGTTGCTACGTGAGTTAAAAATGACTATATCTAAAGCACTTAGAACTATGAGTACAAAGCAAGCACTCAGTAAATATTACCTATTATTATGTGAACCACCAGCAATCATAAATTTCTCCATCCTTTGGGGTTTAGAGTCTTAGCTACTTGGGTGTTTTGTCATTCAGAGCCGTGTTTCATCATTCCTCACCTGTACTGTGGAGAAGTTATAGATTCCTGAGGTCAGCATTTTTCATGCCAATGAGCGTGCAGTGAAAGCATCTTGTGGGTCCCGAAAGGAGAAATATGTGTATTTCTAATTCTTCAAAGGCCTTTTTCTCAGAAGCCACAAAATCCACAAAATCTTGTTCAGAGACATGGCATTTTCTGTGGCTAGATCTTATGCAATGTGAATTGTAAGAGACTACTTTCTGGAAATTCCTGCCCTGCATCAAATTCACATGAAAAGAGAGCCCCTATTTCTGCAGTAGTACCTTTTAGATATATTTTTCATACTGGCTTCCCAACGTGTGCTACTTAAATGTTGCTACAATTACTTGAAATAGATGATGCATCAGTTGATAGTATATGTTTCATAGTTTAGAATCTTGCCTCATTAGCTATTGTCCCATATATCTTCTTACAGAGATAGGAAATTAAAAGTGGAGTAAGACTGTCAGTTAATTTCTATAGCCAATATTTTAAGATAGAGGAACTATTAGTTTTAATTCTACCTTTATCTTGGTGATGAATTGTTTTAGTTGGGAAACTTTGAGTTGCAAAGGAATAAAACCAATTGTAATTAGTTTCAGCAAAAGGGCAAATATAACAAGAATACAGTGGTGTCTTGCAGAATCCTGCATAGGCATACATCCAAGTCTCAGGGATTAAGAAACCACAAGCAGGGAGTTGGGAATGTGATCTTTATTTCTTGCTGCAAAGGTGCTTCGTGCCCTTTCTGGACAGACAGGCTTCCTCTGATACATAGTCCACATGGACACAGGGGTCCTAAAATCTAATATAAGGCCATTATTTACAGTCTTTTAAACCATTTTTTGTTAATGTGCATTGGTTTAGTATATCTGCTAAGACCTTAATATATCAAATATTTAATTTCTAATTGAAAATAACCAAATTTTAACTGTATAAAAACTAACAAGGATCACTAAATTACTAAGATGCATATACATATATGTATGTGTGTCCATATACACACATATGCCTATGGAAAGATGGAAATATACACTTTGACTATGACAATTCAGGAAATTGTACTAAGCACAATATCTTGAAAATTCAAAATGAGAGAGTTCTAGACAGAGTGAGAATATTGATTAAACACTTTCACTTGATAGATAATACTATTAAAACAATAGCTAATTGAGATTAATTAGGGAAGAGTCCATATGTTATTTTCCATTTCAGTGCTGGCTATAAAGCCTGTCATACATAACACTAATTTCTCAAATAAACTCCAACTTTGTTAAATATAAGCAAAAGTAAATAAAATGACAGAAACAGTAATATTACAAAACTAAAACATATCTAATCAAAAGTACATATAATTTAGAACATAATACAGCATGGAGTTTAAATTCTAGTGGAATAACAAAATAGTTTTAGAGAATACTGACAGGATCTAAACTTAAAGGATGAAATAGGAGGGTCAAGATCAAGAGAGATGTGATTGTCTCTAAGTGGTATTTAAACTTCATAAATTCTGTTTTACAGCCTTTTGCTTAGTGTTTGTTTTCCAATCTATAACTTAGTGTTTTGGGTTTCAAGAGAGCTGTTAGGCTGTCACTCAAAGGGCCTCCTATTGCCACTTGTTTAATGTTCAGTCCAAGTTTTAATATAAATGTTGTTCGATGACTATCAAATGAAAGGATTTGGAGTACAAGAAGTAAGGATAACTGGTGTTTTTTTGGGGGGAAGATTAGCCCTGCGTTAATCTCTGCCTCCAAGCCTCCTCTTTTTTGCTGAGGAAGACTGGCCCTGAGCTAACATCCCTGCCCACCTTCCTCTATTTTATATGTGGGATGCCACCACAGCATGGCTTGGCAAGCGATGTGTAGGTCCTCACCTGGGATCCGAATTGGTGAACCCCAGGCTGCTGAGGCAGAATGTGCAAATTTAACCACTGTGCCACCTGGCTGGCCCCACGATAACTTTTTAATCAAATAAACCATAGGTATCACAGAAGTTCTGGAATTAGCCACTGTGGTTGCAAAGCATTATCATTATCAACAAAGACATGATTGTAAATAGAGGGATGACCTAAAATATGTAGGTGGAAGAATCAAAAGAAAAATACGGGTGATTTAATGCCAATGAATAGTTTTCTTAAAAATTAGAATTTAATAGAATTGACTAAGAAATATAAAAATCTAAATAAATAGTAATCACTAAATAAATTAGTTAAACAAGTATTTAAACCTCTTCCTGACAAATAGAAATAAGGATCACATGATTTTAACAACTATTTAAAAAGAAGAGATAATGCATATTTTTCCCCAACTAATTTAACGAGGCTAATATACTCTTAATTCTAAATGGTCAAGGAGAGTACAAGAAAATAAAATGATAAATTATTCTTGATCATGAACATATATGCAAAAATCTTAAACAAATCACATTTAGCAGTGTATTAAAATATTGAAACACCAGTAAAGAGCCATTGTCTCTAGAATCTAAGGCAGATTTACTTTTGGAAATTTATTCATACATATCAACACATTAAGGTAAAAACAGAGAAAACAATATATGATTATCTCAATAGATCCAGAAAGTTATTTAATAGGATTTGGGAGAGGATATTAGTAGGGATTTTTACCATTTAAAATTTCACCTGGGGCCCCCAAGCTGAAGACTATATTTTCTAAGTACTGTCACTTTCTAAAGCAAGACAAGGCCTAAGACAATTTATTCACATTATGCAAATGAAGTTTGAATTCCCTAGCCCTAGGCAGAAATCCGGGGCTTCCTTTTCTATTATGGTAGCCACAATAAAAATGGCAAATTTAATTTTAATTACTTAATAGAAAAGAAAATTTAAAATTCTAATTTTCAGCCATACCAGCTACATTTCAAGTGCTTAGTAGCTATGCACAGCTAGTGACAGCGACATTGGACAGCACTGAGAACATTCCACTGTAGCAGAAAGCTCTACTGGAAAGCACTGCTGTGGAGTCTGAAGACAGGCAGAGGTGACTCGGGAAAAACTTGACAAAGAGTATTTCTTTGAAGAGAGTTGCCGGAGTGCTGTGCAACCCCTCTCCCACTCTCCAAAATCTGTATAGCTCGGGGTGTTGGTGCTCTCCACCATCAGCACATGGCAAGTGAGTGGGTCCTTCAAATACATGCTGACTGACAGCAGGATGCATTCCAGCAGAAAAAAATTACCTGACACCCCTGGCTTCAGCCACTAAGAAGGCCACTGCAGAGTACTGGAATGCAAGCAGGCTGTGCTTTCAGACACCTTGTGCTTTCAGAGCAAGTCTCAGTTCACCTGCCAGGTGACCAGTTGGACCCATGGATGATAACTAGACTCAAATATCTTCAGGGTGTTTCATTTAAGATGATTTTCTAGCTATATAAAGTTGATTTTGTAGAAAGATGCAGAGAATGTGAGGAATCAAATGTCCTCATACTGTACTGTGAGTTTGAAAAACCCACAAAATGTACCACAACAAGAGAAGAGGCAAGCACCTGACCATCTATCATATCTAGAGGAAGCCAGAACTAGACGACAAGTGCATTGGTCAACTAAGAGTTTTTCCATCCTGGACATCCTTCCCTCCTCAACTGGTCCACATCCAACCTTACGTAGCCAGAGGCAGCACAGTACATGTTGGAGAGGAGATGTGGAAGAGCCAGGTACGAACTCTCCAAGCAAGAGTGTGAATTGGGCCTGTGCAACATGCCATTTCAGGGGAAGGAGCCCATTTTTGGAATTTGTCTTTGGTGAGGGCAAAGAGGAGTGTACATTTTTGTATTTAATCATGGAAGGCATATTTTTGTAATTTGTATATAACCTCCATTTATGATAGACACAGCCCCTGCAAGAAAGAGAAATAGTAAATTTATTATTGAACTTTTTCATAGTAAAAATGTTAGCCAACATCCTCCCCTTTCCCATGTCTCTTCCTCTCCCACAGTCTAGATTTGGATTCTGACTAAGAAAAGAAAATCCTTCCTATAAAATAATATAAAAATTACCCTATTTTACGTCCTATTAAAAATTATAGGAATTAAGTTTGTTATTATTTCAAAAATAATCAATACAACAATGGAAAAGAATGGAAATCCTAGATACAGCCTAAGAGCTCTAAAGAAACTTAGAAGACAAAATTGGGAATAGTACAAATAAATGAAGAGATGACTGCTTGACTAAAGAGAATTTGAATCAACGAATATTGTTGAGCAAATGACACTATTACCACCTCCAGGGGAGAAGTCCCAGGCATGGAGCATAGCAAATAGGATGATAATGTCTACTATCAGCAGACAGTAGTCCTCGGATCTCAACTCCCTTCATGGTTTTCAGGGATCATGTCTCCAAGAAAGACAGCTCCCACAGGCGCTGGACGCATCAGTGTTTTACTCACATAACAAGATCGGCTTCATTAATGAGCACGGGTCCCCCATGGTTACAGAGTCTCCTCCAGCAGTCAAGCAAAGAGATGGTCTGCAGGTACTCCTCCCAGCTGGAGCAGTTATAGCAGTGGGGTTGGCCAGGTGCCATAAGATGCACATACTTATGGAGAACAAAGAAGCATACCTCAAGTCCAGAAGAGAGAAAGATATCCCAGACAAAGACATATGCCCAGTGCAGGCTGTGGGGGCTCTTGATCTCTTTGTAAGGACACGTTCCTGTCCCAAAGCACTTTTTTATGTGACCATGCTGGAATTCAGAGGCTGTGCTCACAGGACACCTTTCCCAACAAATATCCACTTGAAAAAAACACAAATAAGGATTCCTACCTCATACAGTTAACATAAATTACTACCACCTGATTAGACAGGCACAATTTATAAAGTCTAAAACTTCTATAAAGAAAATATAAAATATTCAAAATAAGATGCAGCAAGCACAATAAAAAAATAATGAATGATTATATATTGATTTCATTATAATTACATGTACTGTGCAGGTAAAAGAGTAAAAAAGATAAGCCAGACTTAAGAATATAGTTTAAACACTTAAAAATATAGAATTAGTATTAACATATAACATATTAAAATACCTACCTAAAAAGAAAATAATATATTATTAGCAAAAGAGACAAAAAATATGAACAGGTAATTTAAAAAAGCAGAAAGTCAATGATTTGTCAAAGAACCCTCAATGCCATATTAAGAATAGAGATATCCTTTCATATTCATGAAGTTGGAAAAATATTTAAAGCAAAAATTTAGAATATGTTAAATTGAGGTTATTATATATTCTTTGAAAAAACTCATGATTAAAACGAAATAAAAATCTTTATGTAACTAAGAATGCTGCAAGATAAGCATTCTTTTTCCTTGCTGTGGTAGAATAAATAAACACATTATTTTGGAAATCAGTATATTTAACGTCCAAATTTCGTATATTGTCACATAATTTAACTTTGAATATCCTAAATGTAATTCCAAGTGGTGAAAAAAGCTGTACTCTTTACAATCTCCATCAATGTGTTATATGTAATAAAAAATTTGAAGTAATATATTCACTAATAAAAGAATGTTACTTAAGCAATGGCCTAGCCACCCTGTGGAAAACTATTTTTAAAAATTGAATATATAAATAACCTGTAATATTTAAAGAGTACTGATATTTTGTTAAATACCAAAACTGGATGTGAAATGTATAAATAATTTTCAAAAACGTCATAGAGTAATTATAGTAGTTTCAGTAAAAAAAACACATTTTTTTCTATGTGTTTAATTGAAGTATCATGAGCTCTTCTTAATAGGTTTTAATTTGGTTCTGTGTATCTAACATGTAGAAAAATATTTAATAATTATTAACTGTATTATTATTTAGTACCTTTTTAATTCACAAATTTCTCAGTGTCATATTAATCTGAACTGTGTTTCGTTAGAAGAGCCGTAATATACACATCAAAAAATATTTTTGATAGAAGTATTTTTTTCTAATAGCATCTTGAGAAACAAACACATTTAAAACATAGAGAAAAAATTAAAATAAGGAAAAATTGGAATGAAATAAAACAGAAAATACTCTAGCTCTCTTTAAATGACCACTGATTGCTCTAAGACTTGCGTATTTCAATCCTTTCTTTTTAATAATCATCTGTAACTTCATTTACATTATTACCTAAAATTTTATCTTTCTCACTAATGTCTTTTAAAATTAAGAAATGACTTCGTTTGTTAATACCTCTCCTCTAATTATTAGTAAGGTAATTTAGTGGTACTACAGCAAAAAGGAAATGAAACCGTAGTGAAAATTTCTCCCATAAAGTATTTTTAAAAATTTTTTAGGTGTATTTTTGGCTGGTTGTTTATGGTCAAGAAAAAAAAATTTGGATAAAAAAGAAAGTATGGGGAAAAATTAATTACTTTTTAAATTTAGATATAATTCACATAACATTATACTAGTTTCAGGTGGACAATGTAATGACTTGGTATTTTGTATATTGCAAAATGTTTATTGCACAATAACTACAGTTAACATCACCATACATAATTACAAAACTTATTCTCTTATAATAAGAACTTTTAAGATTTACTCTCTTAGCAACATTCAAATATATGATACAGTATTATTAACTAGGGTCACCATGCTGTACATTACATCCCCTTAACTTAGTAATTTTATAACTGGAAATTTGTACCTTTCGAACTTCGTCACCCATTTTACCTACCCCCCATCTCCTGCCCCAGGGAACCACCAACCTATTCTCTATCTCCATGAGCTTGGGGTTTTTTTGTCTGCTTTTTTTTTTAATTTCATGTATAAGTGGGATCATATGGTATTTATCTTTCTCTGTCTGACTTAGTTTACATAGCGTAAAGCCCTCAAGGTCCATCCATGTTGTCACAAATGGCAAAATTTCATTCTTTTTTATGGCCGTAATGTATTTGCTTAACTATAATTATTCTTTTATTTGATTATTATTTAATGGTATTGCTAGACAGGGTAAATATCTGATTTTTATTTTATTTTTTATATGTCATAGTCCATGTGTTTGCTTTCTATTTTATTTTACTCTTAATAGATTTCAGAAGAATTGGAAGAAAATTTCTAAAATTTAGTAGTTATATAATTTATAATGGAATGAGTATCACTGGCATCTCGAAATGGAAATTTCACCTTTACAAATTTGAGACTTATTTGCCCTAGTACCATTACCAGAGGGAAAATACAATCACAAATCTATGAGGAACCATTGACCTTCAGTTGCTGCTAGTGAAATTTTTTAAATAATAATTTTATTCAACTGAATGGTTCTGGAAAGAATTTGTTTTAAAAGGATGATACTATCTTAATTAAAAGTGCATCTATGTGTGAAAACATAAGGTCAAATGCATTTCTACTTTACGTATTATCCAGAAGCATGAACAAAAAGTCATAACTTATTAAATCATAATTATTATACTTTTAAAATTGCTATTTTACTTTATATCTGTGAAGCTTTAGCTCCTCTATTCAAATTAATGAAAACCACACTGCCTAATCATTTTTAACCGATCTAAGAGAATATAGCTCATTTTTTAAAAAAGTGCATCTCTATTTAAAATTTTTAAATTAATTTTACAATACTGTTTTAGAACTTATAAAGAAGAGTCTATTATATTTTATACAAAGAGATTATAATGAAAGGAGTTGTATAAATGATTTAGAAGACAACCTTGCTACGCACTCATTCCTTATCAAATTCACATTAACAACAACATCAGCAAATTCCAGAAGCATATGTTGTTTTGTTTAATTACTTCTTAAGTGAAAGAGTTCTATTAACTAATTACTCAATAGTTTAAACACTGATTTCCTTGCATTGCATTAAGTATAGTGCAGAATATATATAAAAAATAAAATACAAGGCATATATCAATATGTGGCTAATATCTTTTTTAAAACGCAAGGTTTAGAGTGATGTCAGCATCATGACAGCATGAGTTGCTCCCTTTGTCTCTCCCCTCTAAGTTACAACTAGTAGGACATCTATAGACCAACAAAAGATCCTCTGCACAGCACATTGGAACACTTGAGAGATCCATACATCTATGCCTTTGAAGGTGAGTGGACTGGACTTCATGGAGGTGGTCAAACCAGGGGAGCATGAGAGGCACCTCCTGAGGTTCCAGGAATTGCAGTGACGCCCATGACTGGAGGTTCCAGGAAATCAACCAACATGCTACTGAGGAGCTATTAGGTCAATGAAGAAATTGAGAAATACATGGAGGCAAATAAAAATAAAAATATGACATACCAAAATCTATGGGATGCAGCAAAAGCAATAATAAGAGGAAAATTTATAGCAATACAAACCTCCATTTAAAAACAAGAAATATCTCAAATAAACAATCCAACCTTACACCTAAAGGAAATAGAAAAAGAACAAATCAAGCCCAAAGTCAGTAGAAGGAAGGAAATAATAAAAATCAGTGAGGAAATAAATGAAAAAGAGACTAAAAAGATAATAGAAAAGATCAATAAAACTAAGAGCTCATTTTTTGAAAAAATAAACAAAATTCACAAACTTTTACCTAGATTCACTAACAAAAAGAGAGAAGGCTCAAATAAAATTAAAAATGGAAAAAGAGAAATTACAACAGATCATAGAAATACAAAGGGTCAGAAGAGACAACTACAAACAGCTATATGCCAACAAATCAGAAAATCCAGAAGAAATGGATAAATTCTTAGAATCATGGAACCTTCTAAAACTGAACCATGAAGAAACAGAAGATCAGAATAGACCAATCATTAGTAAGGAGATTAAAACTGGAATCAAAAACCTCCCAAAATACAAAAGCCCAGGATCAGATAGCTTCACTGGTGAATTCAACCAAACACTCAAACAAGACTTAATACATATCCTTTTAAACTCTTCCCAAAAAAACCAAGAGGGGCGAATGCTTCTTAGCTCATTTCATGAGCCCAATATTACCTTGATACCAAAACCAGACAAGGGCAACACAAAAAAGGAAAATCACAGGCAAATATTTCTGATGAACATAGATGCAAAAATTCTCAGCAAAACATGAGCAAACTGAATACAATAAAATGTTAAAAGAATGATACACCATGATCAAGTGAGATTTATTCCAGGGATGCAAGGATGGTTCAACATGAGCAAATCAATCGGCAAGATACACCACATTAACAAATTAAAGGATAAAAGTAATTTGATCATCTCAATAGGTGCAGAAAAAGCATTTGACAAGATTCAACATCTTTTATGACAAAAATTCTCAGGAAAACTGCTATAGAAACAATTTCCTCAACATAATAGAGGCAATAGATGACAAACTCATAGCTAACTAAGACTGGAATTCCTAGCCATGCAATTAGGCATGAGAAAGAAGTAAAAGGCATCCAGATTAGAAAGGAAGAAATAAAGTTGTCACCATTTGCAGATGACATAATTTTATATATAGAAAGCCCTAAAGACTGCACTTCTAATAAAATATTAGATATAATAGACAAATACAGTAAAGTTTCAGGGCACAAAATCGATATACAAAAATCTGTTACATTTCTATATGCTAACAATGAGCTATCAAAAAGAGAAATTAAGAAAACAATCCCATTTACAATCTCAACAAAAAGAATAAAATACCTAGGAATAAATTTAACCAAGGAAGTCAAAGACTTGTATGCTGAAAACTATAAGACATTACTGAAAGACATTGAAGAAAACACAAAGAAATGGAAAGATATTCCATGCTCATGGATTAGAAGAATTAACATAGCTAAAATGTCCATATTAGTTAAAGAAGCCTATAGATTCAGTGCAATCTATCAAAATCTCAACGGCATTTTTCACAGAAATAGCCAAAGCAATGCTAAGAAAAAAGAACAAAGCCAGAGGTATCACAATGCCTGATTCAAAGTATACTACTAAGTTATAGTAATAAAAACAGCATGATATTGGCAGAAAAGCAGACACACAGATCAATGAAACAGAACTGAGAGCCCAGAAATGAACTCAAATATATATAGACAACTAATCTGTGACAGAGGAGCCAAGAGCATACACTGGAGAAAGGAAAGTCTCTTCAATAAATGGTTTTGGGAGGGGCTGGCCCGGTGGCACAGCAGTTGGTTAAGTTCACATGTTCCACTTCTCGAGGGCCCAGGGTTCGCTGGTTTGGATCCTGGGTGCAGACATGGCACTGCTTGGCAAAACGCCATGCTGTGGTAGGGGTCCCTCTTATAAAGTAGAGGAAGGTGGGTATGGATGTTAGCTCAGGGCCAGTCTTCTTCAGCAAAAAGAGGAGGATTGGCAGTAGTTAGCTCAGTGCTAATCTTTCTCAAAAACTTAATTAATTAATTAATTAATTAATTAGTGTTGGGAAAACTGGACACTTGCAAAAGAATGAAAGTTGACTACAATCTTACACCATACACAAAAATTAACTCAAAATGGATTAAAGACTTAAATGTAATAACTGAAGCCTTGAAACTTCTAGAAGAAAACATAGGCAGTATTCTCTGTCTTTGGTCTTAGCAATATCTTTTTGGATGTGTCTCCTCTGACAAGGGAAACAAAAGTAAAAATAAACAAATGGGACTACCTTAAACTGAAAAGCTTCTGCCCACAAAAGAAACTATCAACAAAGTGAAAAGACAACATACCAAATGGGAGAAGATATTTGCAAATCATATATCTGATAAGAGGTTAATATCCAAAATATATAAAGAGCTCATACAACTCAACAACAAACAAACAACCTGACAAAAAATGGGAAGAGGATCTGAATAGGTATTTTTCCAGAGAAGATATACAGATGGCAAACAGGCCCATGAAAAGATCTTCAACATCACTAATTATTAGGGAATTGCAAATCAAAACCACAATGAGATATGACTTCATGACTATTAGAATGACTATTATCAAAAACACAAGACATAACAAGTGTTAGAGAGGATTTGGAGAAAAGAGAAACTCACATACCATTGGTGGGAATGTAAATTGGCAGGGCCACTTGGAAAACAGCATGGAGATCTTCAAGAAATTAAGATTAGGACTTGTGATTCAGCCATTCAGCTTCTGGGTATTTATCCAAAGAACATGAAAACATGAATGCAAAACGATATTTGCACCCCTATGTTCATTGCAGCATTATTAACAATAGCCAAGAAATGGAAACATTGTAAGTGCCCATTGATAAATGAAAGGGTAAAGAAGATGTGGTGTATATATATCTATAATGAAGTACTACTCAGCCATAAAAAGGTGAAATATTGTCATTTGCAACAACATGGATGGATCTTGAGGGTACTATGCTAAGTGAAGTAAGTCAGATGGAGAAAGACAAATCCTGTATGATTTCACTCATGTGTGGAATATAAAAAACAAAACAAGACAAAACAAATTCATAGAAGCAGATAATAGATTGATGATTACCAAAGAGAAAACAGAGTGAGGTGAGGATGGAATGAGTAAAGAGGTCAATTATATGGTAACAGCTGGAAGCTAGACTTTTGGAGGTGGGCACGCTGTAGTATATACAGATGTCAGATTATAACGTACAGCTGAAACCTATACAATGTTATAAACTAATGTTACCTAAAAAAAAATACCCACAAAGTTTATACATGAATTCAACTAAGAAGCACATTTGATTTAGTTAAGGAATTTATATCAATATCAAATTTGTCTTCTGTTCATCCTCTTCAAATCGTAGTGAGCTCCTTTCAGTAAACAAAGCCTGTCCTCTCATTTCTCCATTGACTTGATTCCCTGCTGATCATGCATGTCTTCTCCTGAACTACAGCACTATGAGCAAGACTGGGGGACATGCATTTAGGAGTGCTGAGCAATGAGAATTTTTTTGTGCCAAGTCTGTGTTTGGCGTGAGTTGCGGAGAATACACTGTTCATGCCTGGCATAGAGTAAAAAGCAGAAAAATGGGATATGAAGGTGACTCCAGGCAAATTTTTACTTTATTTATTTATTCACTGTCTAATCATTCATTCATTCGTTGATTCAGCCAGTCAATTAGTCATCATCACAAATACATATTTAGTATATGAAGCTGAATAACACCAGCTCTAATGACTAATACCTCACAACTTAGCAAAAAATAGTCAAGCAAAAAATTATAATTAAATCATGATACATTCTATAAGGAAGATTGTTTTAAGTGTTAACAAGAACAAAGAAGAGGAAACTTTTAATTGATGAAAAGACTGATCTAAGGTTTGCATATTAACGAATGGATCTGGGCCTTAAAAAATGTCTAATCCAAAAAGAGGTGAAATTACAAACAATTCTATGGAGATAAAAGAGAAATATTCTATTTTCATTTTCACTAGTTCTTTAAATGAATGTAAATTCCTAGAGTTTCAGATCAAAATATGATATTTTGCATATCTGTTCATTCAAATAATATTTATTAAATCGGCAGAGACTGTGCTAGAAACTTCGAAAATGTCTTACTGGCATAGCAATACATTTAAAAGGCAAATTTTACTTCAAAATAATGAAGCCATTATTTTAAACAATTTTGACCAATATTTCTACCTTTTGGCTATGAATAATGCTATCAATTGAAATCTGTATTAATCAGGATTTTCCAGAGAAACAGAACCAATAGGAGAGAGATACATGTGATTTATTATAAGATCTATTATAAAGAATTGGCTGACTGAATTATGGACATTGAGAAGTCCCACAATCTGTTGTCTGCAAGCTGGAGACCCAGGAAAGATCGTAAAGTAGGTCCAGTGTGAGTCAAAAGGCCTGAAAGCCAGGAGACCCCATGGTGCACGTTCCGGGGTGAATCCAGAAGCCTGAGAACTTGGAGTGCTGGTACTGTAAGTTCCAGTCCAAGGGCAGGAGAAGATCAATATCCAGCTCAACCGTCAGACAGAGGGAGAGAATCCTCCCTCCTCCTGAAGTTTTGTTCTACTCAGCCCCTCAACAGATCAGATGATGCCCCCATCACTGGGGAGGGCAATCTGCTTAACTCAGTCCACTGACTCGAATGCTAATCTCTTCCAGAAACACCTTCACAGACGCACCCAGAAACAATATTCAACCAACTACCTGGGCACCCCTTGAGCTAGTCAAGTTGACACATAAAATTAACCATCACATAATCATTTTTAAAAAGCTAACCATTGACTTTGTGGTAAAAGTCATTGTCAAACTTTTTGAATGTTTTTTTGCAAATTCTGAATGAAACATTAAAATCAAACAAATGATTTTCAATATTTCTAACTAAACTTAGCAATCGTCTGACTGAACGGCTAAATCAGTGTAGCTAACCTTCAATCCAAAAAGGAATTTCTGCTCGAAAGACATTCAAAGAGCTTCACTCAACCTCCAAAAGTATCAAGATGATCAATTTTCAAATTTATTAAGTGTGTTGTAAAGAGGAAAACTATGTGAAAATAATAAATGTCTTCAACTAAGAATGACACAGATTGGAGAAGTGTAAGTACCCAAGACTAGAGGAAGTCACAGCAACCACACATCCTTGTTTGTCCTTTGAGAAAAGTTAATCCTAATCAATGAATTATTAACAGAGATTTAAAAAAATGCATGTATGTAATTTCTAATGGACACGCACAGAGCAATGTTAAACGCAGTCCAGTGTGAATGAGAGAGCAATATAAATGTTTCTTTCTTGAATTTATTTCTATGACAAAATTGAGGATTGACAATAAAATGTTTCATAGCATTTTTTCCATTTTAAACTTCCAAAAATTTAGCTCATATTTAGATGTGGCTGATAATGTATGTTCTTGAAAGGCAAACATATAATTTGCATATTTTAAAAATGATGCCACGGAGTTTCATTGTGAAACAATTCATGGTTTGGTGTCATTGCCTATTTTTTCCAGAGATCTGATAAGTAATTATCATTTGTAAGTGTTTTGTCTATTATATCTCAACTGACAAAAATTCTAGGTAAATATATATCTATTACATATTTCTCTTTAAAAGTGGTATCTATGAGCAATTCATTCTGTAATACTATAGAAGATTAACACTTACCACAAAATTATGCTGATGCTTTTATGGTTTCAAATGTTTCCATAGCTTATTTTATGTTATCAGCTGTAACAGGTGATAGAGAGCGTGCATTTCACCCCTCTCAAGGCCTTCTGTTTCTACTGGCAGATGTACAACATTTGGTAGATATTAATAAAAAAATTCACGCATCCTAAAGAGATGAATGTCATCCAAATTTAGCACCGTTCAAGGAAGACTGTTGGTGGGAGGAACAGCTCTGTAGATATATTTTGGGTAGTGAGCTAAATAATAAATGAAAATGATTGGATATAATGTTTGTACAAAATTGGCCCTAAAAATCATGTATTAAGAGAATTATGAAACCTACATGTATCATTTATTCTAGTCCCCTGTCTCATATATTCTTATAAAATATAGTCCAAAATGAGAACTATATCCTTTGCTTTTAAGTGTTTCTAAGCCAGAAATATCATCCCGGTGTTTGGTGATTTTTTTAAATTGCATGATAATTTGCCCTTTACCTGTGGTAATTCTTTGAGTCCGGTTGTAACGTGAGTTCTGCCAGAAATGGATTTTCCTTTTCTTTTGTTAGAAATATCGCCCACTGCCAATCTGAGTCTACCTTAAAATACGTTTTCATCAGGTTTTTACAAGCCAGGTGGTTGTATGAGTTGAGGGAGGGTGATTAGAGTTCTTCCCAGCAGCTTTTCCTTTACTTCTCCCCTCTGGCTAAGGCATGGAGCCCCATATCACCCTGTCCCCACATAGTGGGTTTTTCCTAATTCACCTGCTGAGGAAGCTAGATTTTTGTGAGAAATCTATGATCTAAGTTCCCGCCTGCAAAGCTCCATTGTCACCAAAGCTGGCTGGCCCAAGTGTAAAGGCTGGTCTTAGTGCTCACTAGCTTCTCTGAATTCCTCCCATCTCACAGTATGTATCCTCTAAGAATTTCCCTGCATTTCCCGAAAAGTCAGCCAAGCCAAAAAAACAAGTTCTCTTCCCCCACCTAAACCCTCCTACCTCAAGATTCTTAGATGTTCTTAACTGGGATATTAATTGCTGGTTGTCTTATTTAAAGATACATCTAAAACAGCCTCTTCCTATCTTTGTCCATTCAGAAAGGATAAAAACATAATGGGAAAGAGGGGTAAGATGTCAGTAACACCTTGCAACCTGAGTAACTTAAGGTAGGTTGGCTCAGAGATTATTCCACTCCTGGTATTAATGTGTGTGGGGGTTAAATTCTAGATTCTTCAACGTAAACATATCTGAAAACTGTGCTTTGAGATAGATATCCCACTGGAGTACAAGAGTGCTCACTAGGTGAATACGTCATAAAAATGAGAACTACATGAGAGCAAAGCACATCCACCCACTTCTCAGCTGTAGATCTGAGAGGGGAAATCAAGTGTTACCCAGCTTGACATTAAGTAGAGGCAAGAGTAATGCAGATATATGACTCTAGCTGGATGGAGAAAGAACAAGAAAGCTTATAAAATATTAAAGAACAGTGAAATATGAGCATTATCCAGATGAAACAGAGAGATAGAATACCTCAGATAATCATACCTCAGATAATCATCTGCTGTGGGATATTGAAAACAATTTCATAATATTTCATAAATGTAGGGTGGAGTCTATGAAAGAGTATTCTTATTCATCACACAAACCTAAAAGTAAACGTAAGCAGACATTGCTAAGACATATTGGTATATTATATTGGTATAAGCTACAAGCTATAAAAGTATAACAAGGTAAATAAAGACCACATATACATATGATTCAACAATGATGTGGAAATATTTCTCTCTCTCACATGTACAATAATGTGAAAACAATAAGATGTTTTCAATTGTGCAAAATAATGTTAAATTCATATGGAAGAACAAACAGAATAAAATAACCAAGACAAAATTAAAGAAAAAGAGATGTGCTACCAAATATCAAAACATCTTATAAAGTTACAATGTTTAAAGTTTTGGTATACATATAAAAATGATCAATGGGATTGGTTAATGGAACATAATAAAACAAAATAATACGTTTCTTATTAAACTATTTTTGTTATTGTGGCTCTTTATTATTTCCAAGTGTTTTGAAATAGTTTTCTATAGTTTGGCTTCATAAATGATATAATGGAATATTTACTTGGCATAAAATCATAAATATGCTTTCTAATACTAATTTGTGGTTCATTAAATAATTATTTAATACAAATGTTTACATATCCTCTCTTCAAATGAAACACTGTAAGGTCAACCATGTTTAGATAGCACATTTATCTGGAGCTGTACTAACTTTTCAAGTTTATTTTCTGGGCTAAGAGATTTTTCCACAATAAACATAGGTTGAGGTCCACGTACAGAAAACAGGGTAATTAAATGGATAGAATCAGAGAATGGAATGTTGGAGAAAGGTGTTGGCAAAAATATTTCTTAGTGGCCAGGCATATGACCCTGGGTTTCAGTCCCCAATATGCATTTATTATACCACTGTTGTCTAGTGTTCCTCATTCCGTTTTCCCTTAGCTATATGTAGTATGTAAATTGTCTGAGTGCTTTCCAGAGTAAGTGCTTAATAAATATCAACTTTCATTCTCTGTTGCTTCCTCTCCAACTCACATTCCTCATCACCCCTCACAATATCCAGAAAATTCTGGAAAATCACCACACTCTAAATTCAGGTTTTCATATTTGCAACTTCAGGTTCTCAGGTTCTTCTGTTTCTACGAAAAGGCTAATATGTAAAGCAGAATGCAAAATAGCTAATTTACAGTTATGTTTCAATAAAATAATAGTGGCTTTCCAAAAGAAATAGTAAGTGGATTTCAAGTTTCCCTTCCTGATTGCAGGGCTTTGAAAATATTTCTCCTTCTCCTCCTAATAAAGAATAATAATAATAAACAATAACTCAGAGGGTCTAAGCAGAGGTTGCTTCCTTCTATTGAACATAGCATTTACTTGTTAGAGGAGCAGGTGACACCACCAATCTGGGGCTCCTGCTTAGAGCCTTGACTTAACACAAAATCTCAGGATCATCCTCATAAACTTAGAGAAAGCCCCAGGCTTAGTTTCCACATACTGGAGCTAGCATCGTTATTTGTACCAGTGAATCATGGCCTTTATAATGCTTATTGTTCATTGTATCAATTAGTATTAGGTTCAGCTGCAGAACAGAAAAGCTAAAATAGCAGTGACATAAAGAAGCAGAAAGTTATTTTTTATCGGTGAATATCCAGGTAGAATCCGAGACTGCATTGCTCTCCCATGTCTCAGAGACTCAACTCCTTCACTCATCTGCCGTGAGTGGTCTTTTGCTGAGGTCTCCATCTGTTTCCTCCTGCTTACTACGTAGCAGAGAAAGGAAGGCAGAACAGCAGAAGAGGGCAAGGAATACAATCCAACATCTCTTGAAGGTTCCTAGACTTGACCACATGACTCTTCTTATCATTCGTTGACCAAACTTTGCCATATGGCTCTATTTACATCAAAATAAGCGTGAGTAATAGTCTGCCCTGTGTTCAACTAAACATTGTGGGCTCCTATTATTACAGAATGAGAAAATGCTTATTAGGTTGCCTCAGTGATGGGCATAAGCTCACTGTGTTTGCTGTTGTTGCTTTGCTCTTGTCTCCTCTTGCTTTCTGTGGCACAGGCATGCTTTACAATGTGTGCTCACCATGTGTCCAGTATCTGTAGGGATGGAGGCAGAAATCCCTTCAGATTATTAGGTGGATACATTGAGGGAGACAGAAAACAACAATTTTCCTTTGTGAGTGTATCAGTACTATTGATTAGGATATGGATTTCCTTCACTTTCAGCCAAATTGTAGCTATGTTTCATATTTTTGCTTTGATGGGAAAAAAAACCCAGCCCTTAGTGACTATTAGAGTATGGGGTTTTCTTGTGGGACAGTAAATTATATTAGACAAGGCTACTCTGGGATCAAGATGGGCCAAACCAAAACAAGAGCAAAAACAAGCACATTATTAAACAACAAAAATGATCACCCATCCTCCTCTCCCAGCCTGTAAGTGACTGCTGCTTTTCTAGGAATTACAATTTTAGCTCCTTCCCAGCTTCTAGATAAAGTTATTAAGATAGCCAATCATATGATCTCCTCTTCCTTTTCCAACATCTAATCCAGAACAAAACTATGCTTTCTTGAACACTCTCCAAATCACTAAACAAAAGCTCAAACCTTATAAGAAACCTGTCCTAGCACCTCCCACTGGGACTCTCATCCCCCAGCCCAGGCTCTGCTCACTTTCTGGTTTCCAGAGCCAATAAACTCACCTTGGTTCAACGTCAATGTGTTCTGCTCTCTTTGACTGAGCGGCATCAGCATGTATTTGTAATTTGGGAGACACCCAGTCCATTAAGTTTATTTCTTTTGATAGCTACTGTGATTCTTTATGTGTGAGTTTTGTCATTTTATTTCACACAAGTAATTGATTTCTAGTGTTTGGGGGATCTAACTGCTAGCTCCATATGTCCATAAGCACATTTTTATAGTAGCTTCCTGTGGACAGTGTCCTGGTTTTTTGGTTTTGTGGGGGTTTTTGTTTTGTTTTTTGCTAACTGAAATAAATTATGTTACTAGTTGATATAATTTGGAATCCTTTGGTTCTATGTAAAACATAAGCGACTTGGGCTAATTTAAACCAAAAGGTAGGATTTATAATAAGTAATCCAGTGCATGTACGGGCAACCACATTTCAGATCATAGCTGGCTCTCTGGAAAGGATTGGAATTAGATACTGTTCTGCCTGTTCTTTTCTTTTTTCTGTGTACCTCATTCTCTGTTTTCTTTTCTTCCCTTGAGAATAGATCTCTACTTCTCCTTTTAAATGTCAGGCTAGTGATAGCCATTCTACAGATCCCAAGTTTATAACTCAGTCAAGACAACTATTCAAAGTGAATTAGAATTACCTGAATCTAGTCCTGAAAGCAAGGAAGAGTTTCGGTTGTTTCCAATTTGAGTCCCAGCAATGGTGGCAGGGTGAGTGGTCTCACCTCTCAGAAGAGAGGTTATTGGGTCTGCTCCCACAGAATATTGTTGTCATTTGTGCAGAAACCACTGAAGAGTCTACTATAGTGTGTCAGACTTCAAATAGTCAATCACAAGTCATTTTTATTTTGATGGGATTTAAAAATACCTCTGTATTTATTTATTTATTGTCCATTAATTGTAGGAAATTTGGAAAAAAAATAGAGATATTTTGCCTTCTGCTTTCCAAGATATAGCTAGCCCTCAATATTTTCTTCTTTGCTCAAAATACTTCAATAAGCTATAGGTTGAAGGATTTAAAATAGAAAGTGCCTTCAGAAAATGCATTCATTTATATTTTATTTTTTAGGGGAGCCCTAGAGAGATGGGAGGAAAAGAACCCGACTGTTTCCGAGGGGCAAGTGACTTTACTCAGAAAAGAGAAAGGAAAGAAAATGAGACCTATACCTGATTTACAGACAGGAATGCAGAGAGATATGGCTCTTGGGGGCCACTGGGATTGTACACTAAGTGATGAGGCTATGAAAGCAATGACTAGGGAGTAGAATGCCTTGTATGAGTCATTCTAACTGATTAGTGGCCACCAGATAACCCAGGATAAAACTCAAGAGCTGAAAGATGTAGCAGATGGAGGAGAGGTAAAGAGAGCCACTGACAAGAACAAAAGGCAGATCTTACCCCATTTTTTTGGACATCGTGTAAACTTTCCAAATTCTTGTGCTACTTTCAAGAGTCAGAGCCTGACAAACTCAATAAAATAGAATTGTTTGTTAACCTGTCAAGCTATATTCTTTTTAAATAATATTTTTATTGAAGAATAAGAGAGGATTGCACAAATCATATTTTTATTGACTTACCAAACACAGAAAGTGTACAACTTGATGAATTTTCACAAAAATTGAACACGATCGTGTAACCACAATTCGAATCAAGAAATACAATATTACCTGCATTCTAGAGGGCTCCCTCATCATAAAACATGCACTCTTTTGTTTTTGGCTTTTTGTGCCTGACGTCATGTTTAGGACGTTCATCTGTGTTGTGATATGCAGCAGTATTCTGTTCACTTTCACTGAGGTTTAGTAACCGTTGTATAAATATAACAGCTTTATCCATTCTCTAGATGAAAGACGTTTGATTTATTACCATTTTTGGATATTATAGATAATGCCTTTTTCATTCCTGATATATGCAATTTAGGCTTTTACTATTTTTTTATCAGTCTTAGTAGATTTTCAAATAAATACTGTTCCCTTTAAGTTTATATTTCATTAATTTCTGTTCTTATATTTTTTCTTCCTTTTTTTTCTTTGGCTTAATGTTAATTTCTATCAAGTTATTTCAATACAAGTTTAGTTTACTTAAAATTTTTTCTTTAAATCTCTTCCAATATAAGCATAGAAGATTGTTCTTGACTCCTGTCTTAGTTCTATTCAATTTCATTTAGTTTAAAATGATTTTTTAATACACATTGTGATTTCTTCCTTGATCTATGGATTATTTAGAAATGAGTTACTTAAGTTATAAATTTATAGGAAACATTCTGTTTATTATGGGTACTTACTTTATTTCTACTATAGCCAAAGACCATACATTCATATATTTTAATTCTTTGAGAAAAAAAATGAGATATGATTTAGAGCTGAGCTCATGACCAATTTTGTAAATCTTTCATATACATTTGAAGATAATGTGAATTCTGCTGTTATTGAATGCAATGCTATACAAATGTCAATTAGGTAAAGTTTGAAATTTTAGTTTTCAAATATATTATCTCCTGAATGAATGTTTTGGTCTATTTGTTTTATGCCTTCCTGAGAGAGGTATGTTGAAATTTGTTACTGTAATTGGAGGTTTGTCTGTTTCTCCTTCTATTTACACCCATCTTTTGTTTTATGTATTTTGAGACAATACATTTATATTTAAAGAGTGTGTCTTCAAAGTAGCATAGAATTGTGTGTTTTTAATACAGTCTTACAATGTGCAAATTAGTCTACCTACTTTTAATGTAATTACTAGTACATGTGGGTTTAAATTTACCATTTGTTGCTATGATTTTTTTTGGTTTGTCTCATATCTCTATGTCTTTTCTTCTGTCTTTTTTATTAACCTACACTGTTATTAATTATTGATTAGTAATTATTATTTTACTTTCTACTTCATCTTTATTCTTTTGCTAATTTATATATTTTTCTATTATTTAGAATAACTTAGAGAGTAAATCATATATAAATAAATAGAGCACCTTGACTTATTGAGTCTGATATAAATTACCATTTAGCAGAAAATGCAAAGACCTTATTAATTACATTTATTTCTTCTGCCTTTTATGTAATTTTTGTCAAGCATTTTAATTTCAATTCTGTATATATTTAAATCCCTTTATGTGATAATCACTTAGATTTATTTGCATTGTTTACCTGTGTCTCCCACTGTGATGGTGAAATTAATGTGTCAACTTGACCGGACCATGGATGTCCAGACATTTGATAAAACATCATTCTGGGTGTGTCTGTGAGGGTGCTTCTGGATGAAATTAACGTTTGAGTGGGTAGACTGAGTAACAGGTTGCCCTCCCCAAAGTGAGTAGCCTGCATTTAATCAATTGAAGAACTGAATAAAACGAAAAGGCTAATTAAGAGGGACCTTCTGTCTGTCAGTCTTGAGCTGGGACATTGGTCTTTTCCTGATTTTGGATTCAAACTGAAAAATTAGCTCTTCTTTTTTCTCAGCCCTGCCAGCTCTCAGCCTCGGACTTGTCAGAGGCTCCCTGGCTTCACAGCCCTTCAGACTCAGGCTAGAATTACATGATTGTCTCTCCTGGGTCTCCAGCTTGCCTACTGATCTCAGGACTTCTTAGTCTCCATAATTGCATGAGTCAATTCCTCCCAATAAACCTCTTTATATAGATACATGTAAAATTATTATATACAAATGACATATTATATATATCACCCACTCAGCTCACTGTTACTGGTATGTGCATTCCCATGGGTCATGTTTTCTCATTTATCTGCAGACTCACCTTTGGCCGACTGGAACCATCTACCCAGGGATGTTCTTTCTACCTCTCCATCCTCATCTTTAACGATCACTCAGTGATTAACTGACATATTGGTACCAATAGCTGCACCCCTTGCCTCAAAGAGGGCTGATTTGATGTGCAATTTGTCCTTCAGATCATCCCGGTGAGGTCAGGTTAGAGCTAGTTTCCATCAGAGACTACATTCTGACTTTTTTTTTTTTTTTTTTTGCTAAGAACTTACATTGCTCTTGGCCCCTGCCCAATCCCACTTTCCTCATTCTTCTTCTTCCAAGAAAATACTGCAAATAAACAATTAAAAAAATTTCTTCCTCAGATTCTGCCTCTAAGGACCTGAGAGAAGTGGTTCTAAGAGGCAGATTGTACAGAAGCAATTCTGGAGTTGTATCATCTACCAGTCAGATGGAGAGAGTGGCATCATTATGAGCACTAGATCAAGTACTGACGGTCTTAGGCATGATTGGGCAGTGTGATTGCTCATACTTTTACCTATGGTTAGGTGGGATTAGATACAGATGTAATAAAATTCACTAGTTGGTGCAAGTCTTGGTCAATTAAGAGGTGGGGAAGAAATACTAATTATAAGGACCATGGAATGGAATGTCCCTTTCATTGAAGAGAGAAAATGACAGGTTTGTGTCTATTAATCAACACTGGAAAGCAAAGTGGGAAACTCAGAAAGCCTTGTAGGCAGCATTTAAAGAGACCTTCATCGTCTAAAGCCTATGGTCCTAAAGAGCCGAAGGTCAAGTAAGGAACTTAATTTCATGAGCGGCAGAAAATCAAAGAAAGCTGAGTTCCAAGCCGAAATAATTCTATTATGCCAAATTCAGGGCCCTCACAGGGAAGAAATGGGGCTGTTAGACTTGGGATAGAGATATATCAATAGGCTCATTTGAGAACCTTGAATTCTCAGATCCCCCTGAGTCATCTGAGCCTGCATTCTTAGTTTTTGCATTCCTAATTTCTATTAATTTATATTTTAATGACAGAATTTGTACTTGACTACATTTTATTGATTTAATTTCCTTCTTTGAATTCTCCATTTCTCTCTTTATTTTCTTGAAAATATTAGTCACATTTATTTTAAATTTATGTTTCTTAACTCTAATGCTTAATTTTTTTTGAGGATCTGTTTCTATTGTCTGTTCAATTGCTGTTGTGCTCTGGTCCTTTATACCTTATAATTTGTGATTAAATGCTTGGTCTTATATATGAAGAACTGTAGAGAAAATATTACATTTTGTATTATCTTATCTTTCTCTAATAGAGGATTTACTTTTACTTCTTGAAGTTTGTTTAGCTATAAGCAGAATGTGTTAATAAAATATATGATTGATCTGATTAGAAAATACCATAAATCTGAAGCAAATAGAAAACAAGAAAGCAAAACAGGGGCCAGCCCTGTGGAGAGCAGTTATGTTCACACTCTCTGCTTTGACGGCCCAGGGTTCGCAGGTTCGGATCCTGGGCACGGACCTAGCACTGCTCATCAAGCCATGCTGAGGTGGCATCCCACATAGTACAGCCAGAAGGACGTACAACTAGAATTTATAACTATGTACTGGGGGGGGGGGGCGCTTAGGGGAGAAGAAGAAGGAAAAAAACAAAGATTTGCAACAGACGTTAGCTCAGGTGCCACTTTAAAAAGAGAAAAAAAGAAAACAAAACAAGTAATTTCACCATTTTTTTATTTGCACAGGAAGACCTATTGATCTTTGTAGAAAATATTTACCTCCCTTTAAAAATGGAGGCTTAAGACAAATTCTAAGTTATACGTGAAATTGTTATAAAAGCATGAAATATTGTACCTTCTCCAAATGCATTTTGGGGAACTTTTTTGAAAGGCAAGGAAAAGATATTTTAGATGTTTCAGTTGAGGTAGCTTAAGAATATTGTAGTTACTAAACAAGTCGAGTGTACAGACCAGGAGGTAAAATGTCAGCCAAGAGAAACTGAAGCAAAATATGCCATCACAAGTTTGTTGGGGTAATTTTGATGAAGAGATCAAAAAGAAGGGCTAACAAAGCCACAAAATAGCCTCTATAAAAAGCACATTAAAGAGGCTTTTGTAAAGACTTTCTTCATAACAATGAAAAAAGAAGTCTGGCTGCGGACAAAGTGGATGTTGGGGTCCAAACAAAATTACCAAACACCTGAACTAGTCATTGATAGGTCTGGGAAGAACTATTGGAAGTGGATGATTGCAAAAAAAGATAGTAATTTTGTCGTTTGTGATAGCAGTGAATAGCTGATAACTGCAATTCTGTGAAGGCTTGGCAGAGCCATCCCACACTGCAGACACAATCAGGGGCTGTATAGGCAGTGACATGACAAATTTCATCTCAGCTATGCAAGCAGGTACTAAGTATAGGGTCTGTTGTTTGTCACAGCAGGGAATAGAGTTGAGGATGGTTCTGCTAAGCCTCACGCATTATAGTGCTGGTCACTCTGTTGAGATTAATCTAAAAGCCATTTTTAAAGGATCCTATTCTCATAGTAAAGGGATTTACTATCTATTTCCTGAGACCAAGAAAATTTTTGTTGACTCTTTTTTTTCTGTGTACGTTTTCTAACTGATTTCATTTGATAATCCTGAGTCAAAGAATCAAATAAAATGATAGCATTTTAAAACAATGTGTATGCATATATATGTACATATAGCAACCACATGGCCATAAATTCCTAATTTTATTATACATATGAATATGAATATATATATGCACAGTATGTAGATTATATATCTATATATCTGTGTATGTCTGTGTGAGATACTAATATATCTATATTATGCTATGTAGCATATATAATATAGTTATAATACATATAATGCTAAATTATATATATAATGCCAAACATCTTACAATGCATAAGACATCTCCCCTCCCGACAAGGAATTATTCAGCCCTAAATTTGAGACTGAGAAACTGTGCACAGATAAACTACTACTTCTCAGAAATCAAAACAATATTATCATGTTCTTGCTATAATTTTAACAGGTGTATAAGGCAACAAATATTGAGTGTCTACATTCTAACCTAGAGTATCCTTTAAAATGAGGCTAGAACCAGCACTATCCCAGTGTAAACAGAAACTCCTTTGCTGTCGTCTCTCGGAATGTGTTGGTGATGATTAAATCTATGATAATTCTGCTGTTAAGGGTGTTCCTTGGAAGAGCGTAATGCATAACTCAGAAAACTATATGCAGAGGTCCTGATAGGATCATCAACTCAGCCCAGTTTTCCCAGGACTTTGCCAGTTTTAGCACTAAAAACCCCACATCAGAAACTCAGTTCCAGGCAAGCCAGGACGGTTGGTTACCCTCCTGGAAATAGTGGTAGACAAGATAGATAAAGCTCCTGCCTTTAAAGACCTTGCATTTAAGTTTTAAAAAGCAGACAAGAAAATATAAATAAATGTGTAAAACACATTCTCCCAAGTATAGATAAGTGAGTTAGGAAGCGAAAAAGAATGAAATTCAGGATGATTCAAGAATTTGGTTGCAGCAACAGGGAATGTAACTTTGGCTGAGATTAAGGGAAGAAACAAATAATAATTCAATTTTAATGAAATACCTAAACTAGCGCCTCAAGTCAGCCTTGATAAGAACAAAGCATGTCAGAAAAGTACTCGGGACATCTGTGCTCTGTTCCCAGAATTGTTCATCATGAGCTGGGTGACCCTAAAAGAGCCACTTAACTTTTGGATTCGGAATTTCTTCACCTACAAGTTAAGGAAGATGGGCAATTTAATCTGTGTGGTTCCTCCTAGGTCTAAAATTCTAGAATAGCAACTTTCCAATCAAGGTTTAAATTACTCATACTTTGTCCTCAGACCTGGTGGATATCACGTCAGCCACTTCTGTCCTGTTGCTACTCAAACAGTTAGAAGTAGAAAATAATTGGCCTTTTGCCTTTTGAACAATGTTATTTATTGTTTCATCAGAAGTTATACGGTGAATAGAAATCTATTGTCATGTCACATTTTACCTGCTAGGAAGGAGTGGCAGCTAATAATGGAACTGTTTACGGCAAAATGCATTTGTACAAAAGAGCTTGCCTTCTGCACGAAGCTGGAGAGGGAGTCTGAGCTGGTTCATTCCCTCCTCATGACTTCTTAAAAAGACTTTCCACTTGCTGGGCAATCATTTAAAAAGCAAAGTTCAGTTTATAGTTTTGTGTCCCTTGTGGCACATACAAAGAAGGCAAAGCGTTTCTCAACGGTGGGATATTTAAACTATTTGCAGTGCAGTCATCACGAGCAGTCATCTCCCCAGTGACTGTTCTTCCGGGGCTTGTTTCACTCTACAGACTTACGAAGCGCACACGCCTTAGAAACCAATGATCTAGTCTGGAAACTAGCTCACTTCCTTACTACTTATGACACTATGGACAGAATAATTACCCTCTTTTATAAAACAGAGAATATTTCCTACGTTATAGAGTTGTTTGTGCATAAGTGTGATTATACAGATAAAATGCTGAGTACGTTACTTGAAACATACTAACTCCTCAATAAATATTTACTAGAACCATGATTATTTTAAGATCCAAAACCAGTACTGTAGGACAGGTTAATAATAAAGAAGTGGCTCACCATTTGGTACTACCGAGCAATCTTTTAACGTACCTAAGTCACATTTTTTTTTCTTGGTAAGGAAGATTGGCCCTGAGCTAACTTCTATTGCCACTCTTACTCTATCTTGTATGTGGGACACCACCACTGCATGGGTTGATGTGTGGTGTGTGCGTCTGAGCCCGGGATCTGCACTTTTGAACCTGGGGCTGCCAAAGCAGAGCACATGAACTTTATTAGCACAACATTGGGCCAGCCCCAAAACTAAGTCACTTATATCTACTATGCCAGAGTATTTATAAATGTAGTAAATTTCATGGTAGCCAGTAGGTTAGAGCTTGGGTTTCAGCTATTTGAGATTGTAGCTGTCTCTTCAAAGTGTGGCACAGATGCTCAGAGTGGAGTAAATATTCTTAGTTGGGAGTAAGTACATATCAGCAAACATTAAGTGGACACAGGAGCCACGAAATGTCTGAATATTTGATATGTGTTTAACCTAAATAGTTGACGTGAAATATAAAATAGGGTTTAATAATTTTTAGAAAAAAAATTGACTGTCACAGATTGTAAGCAAAATCAATTCTTTTACTCTTTATTGTTTTGCTTTAATTATGAAAATAAGAAAATTGTTCACACTTTTCTAGAAGGAAAATTATTTTACACAGAAGAAAGCAGCTGATTTGAAACATGAAATAATCTAAAAGAAAAACTCAAGATCAGTGTCTTGAAATTTATAAGAACTTTGCCTTATGCAAGATTGAAAATTATTAATTGTTTTATAAACACAAATAAAGATTAGATAAACACAAATAAAATAAGTCTAATGAAATTTCTCTTATGGTCCAGATTAGGATGCACTCAAACTGCTTTATGTTTTATTTTTGCTTACAGACTAGGTAGAGAAAAAAGCGAAATTTTAAAGATTTATTATCCAATTTTGCAATTTTAAGAGGTTTATCTCCCTGGGTACAATCTAATGGTATCTCCCTGAGTCTGCAAACCATCACCAACCTTTACTATTTCAACAATACAAGAATAAGAGTGCATTCATATCATATTCCTATTCCAAGAAGCAAGTATTTTCTGATCACATAAATTCCCCACTTCCAGGGAATATATAGAATATCATTTTTTTTAAATAAAAGATTCTAGGTCACAATACAATAATGGATTTGTCATGACATGAAAGAAAGACCACTTAGAAAAATGCAAAACAAAACAAAACAAAACAATAACTTGTTATGGTAAATAATTTAAAGTTTTTATGTTATTAATGTTTTCTTTATATGAATATTCATAGCAGAGTCCATCCCCTTCTTCTTTCTGATCCTTAGACATTTCCAGCTTTCTGCTCTCCCTCTGCTGAAAGCATATATTAATTCGTATTTCCATCATTTAAAAAAAGGTTGGTATACTACCCCTTGAAAAGTTGTCACTAAAGTGAAATTGTCACCCTGTATGAAGGAAACATTAAAAGTGGTTTCCAAGGAAAGAACAGTTTTATTCCTTGTGCTTGTAAATCTTTCAAGCTTTTAAGGATTCCAATTCCTTCTCGATAAAATCTCCTGAGGCAAAGTTCATCTCTGTGCACTCATGAATATCTCTGTGATTATTCTTGGGATATCTTGGTAACTTTTACATATCTATTGCGGAGGGGCAGTTAGATCTTTGTCAGTTGTGCTTTACTTTTACCAAGATGCTATCAAACATAGACTCCAATTAAGTAATCAAATGAGTGAAGCAGCACCTGAAAAAATAAAATGCTAACATATAGGTATAAATAATTGTGATAAGATGATGTGGATAATCCATGTTTTTCTCTTTATCTCTTCATCCATCTACAGTAACAGAGGTAAAGAAAGGGAAGAGACAGCTCTGTCCTCAAGAATGTCTCAGTTTGGCACATGTTTTATTCATTGCTAAAGCAAACGTGTAGCAGGAAGATCTATATATTCCACATATACATATATATTCTTTTTATATGAATTATATATTTAATTATTTTTTATTTTTATGTTTACTTATGAAATATGTGAAATATTTAAATTTTATATTATATCAATATATTTTAACAAAATAATTATAAATAGCTGGGCAATATTATGAAGTATGTCTAATCCTCAAATTTTAGTAATGATATAACTGAGGCTCAAAGAAAATCAAATGTTTCTCCCAAAAGAATGTAGTTAGTTAGTGACAGGCCCGAAACCACAAGAATCAATTCACTAGTGTTTCTCAAACTTCTGAGGTCGTAATTCCTTTTAATAAACAGAAAAATCTTATCTTTGTCCTACAAACACTGGTTCATCCCTTCCACCATGATATCCCAATTTGCTTCTTCAAAGTTGTACATTGATGGTGAGTGACCAAAGATGTGAAGGGAAATGTTTCTGGTTTCATCAGCAAAGCTTCATGCTAATGAGGAAAATATAGTGATCTTGAGGAAAAACATTACTGGGGTTTTCATTAGGCAAAGGTTCAAACGATTGGTTATTTTATTTTATTTTTAAATATCATCATACTATCAATATTATTATCGTGTTACAAAGAGTATATTTACTATACATAGAAAACTATTTATGGAAAAAATATAAAGTAAAAATCTGAGCCAGGATTAAGTTTTCACTGATGAGAAAGAAATTCTTTTTCCTTTTTACGGACTCATCTACTTTGCCTAAAGGATTTTGTCTACTTTTTTCTTGAAATAATTTCAGATTTGCTGAAATATTGCAGAACTAGTACAGAGAGTGGCCATATAGCCCTTTACCAAGCTTCGGCTAATTCAAATAACTCACGTAGCCAAAGCACAATTACCAAAACTAAAACATTAGTGCCAGTCCAATATTATTAACTAAACTACAAATTTATTTGGATTTCAGTAGTTTTTTATTGATAGTTTTTTTCTGTCCCAGAATCAAACCTAGATCACACATTTCATTTAGGATTCCTGTCCCCTTAGTCTTCTCCAATCCAGAATGTTCCATAATATTTCGTAGCTGTTCTTCTCCTCAATACTTTTAAAGAGTACTGGTCAATTATTTTGTAGAATGTCCTTTAATTTTAGTTTGCGTGTTTTCATGGTATATCTTTTCCATCCTTTTACTTTTAAACTATATATGTTTTTATATTTATCATTGGTTTCTTGTATACAGTATGTAGTTGGGACTTTCTCTAAAACACAGCAAATTTTTCTTTTAACTGGTATGCATAAACTATTTCTATTTTAATCTGATTATTGATAATCAGTTTAAATCTATCATCTTTTGAGGCTGGCCCTGTGGCTCAGTGGTTAAGTTCTCGTACTCCACTGCAGGCGGCCCAGTGTTTCATTGGTTCAAATCCTGGGCGCGGACATGGCACTGCTCATCAAACCATGCTGAGGCAGCGTCCCACATGCCACAACTAGAAGGACCCACAATGAAGAATGCGCAACTATGGACCAGGGGGCTTTGGGGAGAAAAAGAAAAAGAAAATCTTTAAAAATAAATAAATAAATCTATCATCTTTTGAATTCCTTGTCAGATAATTTTAACATTTGCATAATATCTGAGTCTATTTCTGAAGATAACTATGTCTCTTGGAAGATTGTTTTATCTTATCTTTTAGAAGGTTCATAATGTTTTTCTCACTGATAGCCAGACATCTGGGTAGGCAAGTAGAAACTGAGGTAAATGTCAGCACTTGTACCTGGAAATGGGCACTTCTTTACTCTTCTAGGCCTCTAGGGTGTAGATTTGAGATAATCCACTTGAGTTACTATTGTTGTTTTAAACAATTAATTATATTTTAAAGAAATTCAGAAATGAAAAAAACTTTTATATTTATTTCCAAATTTATCACTTCCTATGTTCTTTATTCCTTTATGTAGATCCAATTTTCCACCTGGAATCATTTTTCTATTTCATGAAGAATTAATTTAACATTTCTTACAGTAATAGTATACTGTCTCTCATCTATTGATTGTCTGAAAATGTCTTTATTTCACACATTTTTGAAATATTTTTTTCTGAGTGTTGATATTCTATTCACTTGAGATTATTTCCCTCTGCATTTCCCCTTTTCTTTTTACACTCCTAATTTCTGTGAGACACTTAATATTTTCCCACAAATCACAAAGGTCTGTTTTTTTTCCAATCTTTTAGTTTTCTGTGACTCTTTTGATAGTTGTTATCACTATGTCTTAAATTCCAATGATTTTTTTTCCCTACAGTGTATAATCTGCTCTCATCCTTCCAGCAAATTTTTTTCATTTCAGATATTGAATTTCTTATCATTAGAAGTTCATTTGGTTGTTTTTTAACTTCTATTTCTCTAGTTATCTTAATTTCTTGCCTTTAAGTAACTAAGATCATCCCAGATAAACAGAAGCTGAGGGAGTTCATTACCTCTAGATGTGCCCTACAAGAAATGCTAAAGGGAACCATTCAGGCTTAATGAAAGCATACTAGACAATAAGCCTTATAAACAAATACGGTTCTCTGGGAACGGTAAATACATGAGTGGATATAAAAGCGAGCATTATTGTATTTTTTGTTAGCATCTTCATTTTTTATTTCCTACAGGCTACAGAAGAAAATGCATAATAGATTATTACGAATCAATGTTATTTGGCATGCAATGAATGAAGAAGCAGTCTGTGATGACAACAACAATATAAAGGAGAGGGGATGGAGGTGAAGCGCAGCGGAGTTTCTGTATGCTTTTGAAGTTAAATTGGTATGATTTCAACTTAGATTGTTTTAAACTTACCATGTGAAATGCAATATCAAAGTTAACCACAAAGAAGACATCTAAAAATTACACATGTACCAAAAATGAGAAGAAAATGAAAATGATTCATTAAAAAAATCAGCTAAATACAAAGAAGGCAGTAATGAAGAAAATGAAGGACAAATAATATATGAGACCTATATACAAGAGCTACAGAAAACAAATAGCAAATGGCAAAAGTAAGTGCTTCCTTTTCCATAATTACTCTAAATGTAAATAGATTGAAATCTCTAATAAAAAAGCAGGGATTGATAGAAAGGATAAAAAACAAAAGCACGTGATCCAACTATATGATGTCTATAAGAGACTAACTTCGATACAAACATAACTATAGATTAAAAGTAAAGGATGAGAAAAATATCCCAGGCAAATTGTAAGCAAAAGAGAGCTGGGGTAGCTATACTATTATCAGACAAAATAGAGTTTAAGTCAACAACTGTTAAAAGAGACAAAGAAGGATATTACATATTGATAACAGGGTCAAATCATCAAGAAGATATAAAAAGATATAAAAATTATAAGTATATGCACCAAATAACAGAACCCCCCAAAATATATGAAGGAAACATTGAAGGAATTGAAGGAAGAAATAGACAGTTGAACAACAATAGTTGGAGACTTCAAAAACACTACTTTCAAAAATTGCTAGAATATCTAGACAGAAAATTGTTATGGAAATGGAGGACTTAAAATATGATAAACAATCCAGACCTAACAGACATATAGAGAGCACTCCACCCAACAATGACAAAATACATGTTCTTCTCAAGTACACATGGAACATTCTCTAGGATAGACCATATATCAGGCCATGCAACAAGTTTCAATGGTTTTAAGCTAAACATCAATAGCAGAAGGAAAACTGGAAAATTCAAAAATATGTGGAAATTAAATAACACACTCTTAAATAACCAATAGGTCAAAGAAGAAATCACACACACAAAATATCAGAATATACATAGAGATAAACAAAAATGAAAACAGCACATACCAAAATGGATGCAACAAAGGCAATGCTCGGAGGGAAATTTATAGATATGATTTTCTAAATTAAGAAAAAAAGATTTCAAATCAATAACCTAACTTTACACTCTAAAGAACTAGAAAAAAAATTAAAAAGAGCAAAATAAACCCAAAGCTAGTAGAAGGAAGGAAACAATAAAGATTAGAGCAGAGACAAAAAAGATACAGAATAGAAAAATAATAAAGAGAATCAATAAAACCAAAATTGGTTTTTCAAAAGATCAATAAAATTCACAAATATTTAGCTAGACTCATACAGAAATAAAGAGAGAAGACACAAATAACTAAAATCAGAAATATGAATGGGGACATTACTACCAACTTTCCAGAAACCAAAAGGATTTTAAAACAATACTAAAAACCATTTTATGCTGAGAAATTGTCCCAAATGAAATGGATGAATTTCTAGAAACACACAAAATACTTACACTGACTCAAAAGAGAGCAGAAAATCTCAACAGACCACTAACACAAGACTAAATCAGTGACCGAAAACCTCCCAATAAAGTTCAGGACCAGATGGCTTCACAGGTGAATTCTACCAAACATTTATTGAAGAATTAGCATTAATTTTTCTCAAATGATTCCAAAAATAATAATAAAAGTGGCAAGAACACTCCCTAACTTTTTCTATGAGTCCAACATTACCCTGATACCAAAGCTAGGTAAAAACATCACAAGAATAAAAAAACAGAGACTGATATTCCTTATGAATATTTATGGAAAAACCCTCAGCAGCACACTAACAAATGAAACCCAATAGCATATTAAAAGGATTGTATACCATGACCAAGTGTGATTTATCCCAGGAATGCAAGGATGTTTTCAACATAAGATAATCAATCAATATAATACATCACATTAATAGAATGAAAGGAAAGAAATATATAATCATCTCAATTAATGCAGAAAAGTCATTTGACCAAATCTAACACTCTTTCATGCCAAAAAAAGAAAAAAAACACTCATACAAGTAGGAAGAGAACGATCTCTTGCAACATGATAAGGGGCATTTATAGAAAACCTATAGTGAACATAATACTCAATGATGAGAGACTGCAAGACTTCCCCCATATTAGTCTGCTAGTGCTAGGCTTGTCATAACAAAATACCACAGACTAGCTGGCTTAAAGAACAGAAATTTATTTTCTCACAGTTCTGAAGGCTAGAAGTCCAAGATCTTGCCATCAGGGATGACTTTTCTTCCTGGGGTGTAATGACTACCTCCTTGCTGTGTCCTCAGAGGACACTCTGCAAATTTTGAAAAATGCTGAGAATTCCAGAAGAAATGATCATGAGACCAATAAAGAAGAGCATGAACACAAAAACTAATAATATACTACACAAAAAGAAAATATCAATAACAAGAAAAATCATTATATTTACTACTCAGGTTAATAAATCATAATCACAAATATTTCTTGATTAATAAAAATATTAAAATAAAAATTACATGTTATCTTATAGTAAATAACATTTAATCTTTAATATGTAAAACCTATAGGATGGGAACAAAGTAATGGTCAGAAAAAAATTTATAGATTGAAAGCTGATAATGTGAAAACAAGAAAGATAAAAAAGTGAATACGTTTTCATATAAAGAGGGTGGAAAAACAGCTAAACAAATGAAAAAGGGAGTAGAGATACAGAAATAACAAAAAGTGAAAACTAACAGGAAAATATAATAATACCATAGCTAAATAGTAAAAACAATATTTCTTTAAAAGTCAAACAAAACTTCAGCAATTATTATTATAAATGGATAGAGGCAGAAGTTAACAAATATCAAGAAAGAATGCTAGAACTATAGATATGAAAGCATTCAAAATTTATAAAACTACTTGGCACACTTTTATAAAAATTAATTTTAAAATCTAATTAGGAAGAAAACAATTTTCTAGGTAAACTTAATTGGCAAGAAATAATTGAAGAAGCGATAGAAAACTTCACAAATGAACAGTCACAGAAGAATAAAAAGAATTACTAAATGCTTACACAAACAGCCACTGAGCCGAGATGGTTTTAGAGTTTGGCTTTAACCAATCTTCAAGGAACAAACACAAATCTTGTAAAACAGAGCTCCAATGCACAGAACAAAGGTTGGAAAATTACAGATAATGAATTGAACATAACCCTGAAACTAGAACCAATAAAGGAGAGAAGAACAAAACAATACTAGAAGCCACTATCACTTTAGAACATTCATGCAAATATCCTAAATAATACGCAGAGTTATTCAAATAGCAATACATCTTGGCCAAGAAGTATTTGCCTAGCCATTCACAAATCCTTCAATATTATGAATTTTGCCAATGCAATTCACTTCCCTATCAGGAAAAGTGCTCAGAGCTCATTAATGCAGAAATAACCTCTCTTGTACTAACTCTCATTCAGATAAATATAATCTCTGGACAAAATATAAATAATGACTATTTGAAAGTAGTGGAAAACAATAAAAATTAAGCAGACACTGGATGGCAGTCTGTACTCGGGATAAGGGAATACCAATGGCGAGTATCTGGTACCCTGACTTTTTCCAATGCTTTTCTAGAGAGGAAGCCCAGTTTGACTGGCTTGAAGAACAAGAGGACAGAGATTAACGTAGACAGCAGCTAAAAGGGAGAGGAAAAAATTACAAGAAAAGAGAGCTATAATCGGAGACTCAAATTTTGTGAAAAGTCTCTGTCCAAATCTCAAACAGACGTCTAAACTATGTTTGTATAGGGAAGACTGCAAGAAACTGAGCTAAGGACCAAAGAAAGAAACAGAGTAATTCGCCTGCTATGGGGAACACAACATTGGAGTTTGAGTCTAGCCAATTTAACTGGTTTTCTTAAAAAAACAAATCAACATTTTTCAGAGAAACATAGTAGAATTTAGAGCCTATAATATGTACATTCATAATATCTAGGATATATTCCAGAAGAACTAGGTGTAGGAAGAGAGAGGTAAGTATGACCAACACTTAAGAGAAACGGCTGTCAGTACAGGCTCAAGATGACCCAGCTGTTGCAGTTAGCAGACAAGCATTTTAAAACGGCTGTTAGAACAGTACTCAAGGACGTGTGCTGAGATAAATTAAAGTTAAATAAGTGGAGCAATATTAACTGCTTATGGATTGGAAGACTCAATATTATTATGTCAATTTTATCCAAATTAACCTATAGCTTCAAGGCAATGCCAATCAAAATTCTAGCAGGTTTTTTTGTGGTTCTAGAATTTCCGTGAACTCAAAGGGCCCAGAATATACAAAACATCTCTGACCATGAACGAACTTGGAGAACATACACTATCTGATTACAAGGCTTATTATAAAGCTTCAGGAATTAAGACACAGAAGCCTTGATGTAAAGATAGACAAATTGATTAATTATACAGAATTGAACATCCATAAATAGATTCACACATGTATTCTTAATCAAATTTGACAATGAAGCAAAAACAATCCAGTGGAAAGAGGATAATATTTATTTATTTATTTTGGTGAGGAAGAGTGGTCTTGAGCTAACATCTGTGGCCAATCTTCCTCTTTTTGCTTGAGGAAGATTGTCACTGAGCTAACATCTGTGCCAGTCTTCGTCTACGTTGTATGTTGGATGCTGGCACAGCATGACTGATGAGTGGTGTGTAGGTCTACTCTCGGGATGTGAATCCATGAACCTGGGCCACTGAAGTGAAGCAGGCAAACTTAACCATTACACCTCCAGGCTAGCACCAAAAGAATAGTATTTTTAACAAATGATGCTGGAAAAATTGGATAAACATATATAAAAACATGAACTTCGATCCTTAGCTAGCAACATAAACCATAAATAAAACAGAAACAAAAACAAACTCAAATTATATTATAGACCTAAATGTTTAACCTAAATTTTAAAACTTTAAGGAGAAAGCATAGAATAAAATTTTGTGACTTTGGATTAGAGAAAGTTCTCTTAGATATGTCCCAAATACATCATCCATAAAAGATAATAATTGACAAATTGGACTTCATCAAACTGAAGAATTCAGCACAAACTGCTCATTGAAAATCACAAAGAGAATGCTGGGAAAAATTTCAAGTCACATATCTGATAAATGACTTGTATCAAGAATATACAGAGAACTCTCAAAACTTTATAATAAGAAAGTGACCAACACAATTTAATAAATGGAGAACAGTGTCAAGATGCCGTAGAGTGGTCACATTAAGATAACATTAAAGAGTTTGGACAATTAGGAGACTTTAGTGACTTTTCTGGAGGGGTTTTTACGTGGGGAAAGTAAAACACGGAGTACAGTTGGTTAAAGATTGAATAATAGCTCTGACATGTAAAGGAAGAGCTTGGAACTCACCACTTCTTCTTTACAATAAGAAAAATGCTGCAAAAATCGAAAATCAACAATTTTTCTCAGACTTTTCAGAGAACTGAGATCACAGTGTAAACAGTCAACCTGAAATCTGGAAAGACAGCTGAGATCTGCTTACGAGGAGCAGTAAACTGACAGGGCCACTTATATGGTAATTTTGACAAATTGCTGAAACCTGAGGGTGGTATAGCATGAGCTTGGGAAGTTCCTGGTTCCACAAGCTTATGGGGAGCCCTAGACTTACATGAGTTTTACCTCCAGGAGAGATTCAGGGATCAAGGAACCTCACCAGTTCCTCATGGTGAAAATCCTAAAAAGATCTCCTCCTGTTTTTGGCAGGGGGAAGGAAATATAATCCATTGTGAAATATACTCAGAGTGTTCTCTATTGCAAAGTTCTATGACCCAAGGAAAAGACTTTACCAGTGCCTTATCCCTCCCACCTGGGAGAAGGTCATGTTCATAATATGTACACGTGATATGAGGTGATGAGAATACCACTTTGCTTTCGTGGTCTTGCTCCCCAACACTGGTACCCTAGTCTAGTCATGAGAAATACATTAAACCAATCCCACTGAGGGGTATCCTACAAAATATTTGACAATTCACTCCTCAAAACTACCAAGGTCATAAAAATCAAGTAAAGTCTGAGAAAGTGAGAAACTATTGGGGAATGGTCAGAGAAGTGAGTTGCTTGTTTTGAAGATGGAGCAAGGAGACAATGAGCCAAAGAATGCAGGAAGTTTCCAGAACCTGGGAATTGCAAGCAAAGAGATTCTCCCCTAGAGTGTCTCGAAAGGACCAGAGTCCTGCCACCACCTTGACTTTGGCCATTGAGGCCTGTACTGGAACTCTGATCTCTGGAAATGCAGGCTAGCGAATTTATGCTGCTTTGAGTCACTGGTGTGCAACAACAAAAACTTAATCTCATGGCGTATATGATCTTTAACACATGTAAGGTCTTGTTTTTTGATTCAGCAGTAATGCAATGAGTAGTAGTTGGCAAAACAGACCAAGACAGTAAAAACTGCTCAAACCTGAGGTGTGAATTACTGATTCTTTTCACAGTGATTACGCAGACTTTAGTTTCTTTAGAGGGACTGATGGAGTTGCTACCCCATGAGACTTGCATACTGTCAGTGTAGACAGCTGAGAAGGTCCATCCAACAACTGTGGTGTACTGGTGGAGTGTAGTCTTCTCAGTGCAACAACAAGACAAAATCAGCTTCTGTGCAAACACCGTGAGTCCAACTTCAGAGCCACAAGTTAGAAAGCAGCAGAAAGAGCTGAATGGAGTGAGGAAGGGCAGGAAGTCCACCTTAAGACATGCTCTACTGGGAAGGAGAACGAAGGTCCAAATGCTATTGTCAGAAAAATCTAACTCTCAAGATTGTTTAGGGCTGCTGGCTCAGCTTTTCCTAGTAGGAACTAAGAGACACAGCCCTGGCAGTTCTGAGGAGCACATGGAGGCCTAGCAATGACAAGCCATAATCTTTTGCGGCTTCACTCAGCTGACAGCTGAATTGAAAAGCTTGTGTGTTCAATAACAGGCCATAGTTGCTACCATATTTTCGGTTATAACAGAAATTAAAATCCTCTGGCTCAGATAATCAGAGAGAACTAGCTTATGTCTAATTACTTGTTATTTGTAAGCATACCAGATTTTGTAGACTTCATACAAAAAGAAAAAAGACTGTAAAATACCTCATATACATTTTTTTTTCAAAAATTGATTACATGTTGAGACGTTAACAATGGATTTGTTGAGTTAAAAAATATGTAAACCTGAGGGAGGTGGTTTCTTCTTTGTATCTCACTCTTACTTCTGAAATCATTCTGTTTTAGACTGTGACAGTGGAGGATGAAATAAATCATACATTTGAGAATGTATTAACTGAAAGTCCCCCAAATTTGAAAGCTGAGACTGAGGAAGAGGCATCTAGAAATTAAGATGTTAGGGAAGCGATTTATATTTCTCAGAGTCTAATGTATTATTGATGGGTCATACTGAGACTTGATTAGCAAAAGGGCAATATTGCTAATTTCCTTGCTTACTGTTATGCAACAAAGTCAACTGCATACATATATTTTCAATTTCTTCTTATAGTATATCGTTTCTATTCTTACAGCTATTTCTCTATTATGGACCTTATTTTCTATTACGTATTGTAAGAACTTCCTAACTCATGCCTGAGAGTATATTCAAATCCCTTATCAGCCTATTCTTTATATAAATCCCAGAGAAATCTTTCTAAATTCTAAATTTATCATGTCATCTTCTGGATTAAAATATTTGGAAACATTTCCTTTACCATAAGGCAAATAAAGTCTCTCATCTCTAACTAAAATGCAATTCTAGCTTAATCACTAGTGCTTCTCCGTAATCTCACACCATACTACCCTGCAAGCAGTTCCCCCTGACTTGACCCCCTCTATACATTCATCCATTTCTGCTCGTCTAGGATAAAACGCAGGAAAGAGGTCTTAGTCCATCAAGTCAAATCAAAGTTGTCTTATCAAATTTATCAAATGCAATCAAGGCAAACAGACCAAGCTAACTCTCGCAAAAAACAAAATACCAATGAGAATATTTTTTAATAGATGGAGTGGACAGAATATAGAAATTACATAGTTTTGATGATTTAAGTTACCGTGCACAAACTTTTCTCTAGCCAAAATTACTTTCTATAATCCTTGGATTTATCATGGTTGATTACAGGCAAGATGATCATGCCATCATCTTAAAAGGGCAATTTCAGCACAAATGCAGCTTTACTTTGATGTTAAATCTTCCATGAATTCCCTTATCTCTGGAATTTTCTTTGATACTAATGGACTTGTTAAATTTCACTTTATCTTTCTAACGCTTATTATTTCCTTAACATTTTTATGACTTTTTATTTGCTTTGAGTTTAACTCCGGTCTTAACCAAGTTCAGAAACTCCTTTAATTTCCAAAATTATATTCAATATGTAGTTATGATTTTATGCTCATTTTTGTTCATCTTTATAAAGTATACATTTTTAATGGAATACATTGTTATTATGTCACATAATTATTCTGCTCACTTGTAGCAAAATTAATGGAAAAATGTAAACTATTCATATCTTTAAAATATTTAAGTCTCTTGTTAAAAGTATTATGTTACATAATCAACTTTAATTCACACTATGCATTACTTAATTTTGTTCACTACTTAATATAAACTTATGATGCCTCCAAAAATCATACTTCATGTTTGTGTGTTATTTGGATGATTAACATATATTACTTAATCCTGTGTCTTATGTTACCATCTACTGCTTTTATTTAACTCTAGAAATGTCATGAAATTTATGACTGAAATCTATCTCTTTCCAATTGGATTACAAACTCCAAAAAATAAAACAACTAGCCATTTTCTATTTTGTAATCCACCATACATAGCGCATTGCACTTTACTTAGAGATCAAAGACTTTTAGATTATTTTTCCAACAAAATTTATTAATCATATATATTAATACACTTTTTAATCCAGGTATTTCCATTTAAAGAGTCTGTAAAATTTTTTTTGGAGGAAGAGCAATACTTGTTTTAAGACAAATTATCTAAGATTGCGTATTTGAGTTCTGAATTGCATAACCAATACCTACAAAAAGTCTTGTTGAATTCTTCCCTAAGTCTAATATGATTTATAGGTATAATAGTACATTTTGAGCAGATATATACATATAAAATTCAAAAAACAGATGACCCAGTTAAAAATGCTTACAGAATATGAAGTGCGTAACGCATTTGACTTCTATTTTATTTGAAAACATTGGCTGTATCTGACTGAACTAATTTCATAACGTATCAGTAGTCCAGGCCAACCATTTGAGAAACATTTGCAATAAACAAAAGTTCATGCAGGAAGGATATGTTCACCAAAGGATGAGAATTCTACAAACTCTGGACAAAAGGTCCAGAGAAATAGTGGAGAAATGGCATTTGCAATCAGCCTAAAAATGGGAACTGCATTCAAATACGGAAGCTATGTTTTGAACTTGTATTTTTATTCTGCATACTACTGTGGGCATTGCATATTTTTGGGAGGGGAGTGAACTGCTTCTATTTGTGCTTTAGACAGTTATCATTGTCAGCAGTGATGGGAATGGATGGAGCTGGGAGATGCTAGAAAGAAAAGAATCCTATTGGAATAATGAAAGGCAGAGGTTAATGAGGATCCAAATGGTAGAAGTACAGTGAAGACACTGAAAGAAGACCAAAGATTGAAAATGTTGATAAGTAAAATTCAATAACTGGTAGAATATGTTGGGTGAAGGAGAGGGAAGAGTTTTCTGTGATTCTTGGAGTTTTAAACGTGAGAAATGACAATAGTATATTAACATTATCCAAAATTTGCAACACCAAAAGGCAGGCTTTCAAGAGGAAAATGTTAGATTTACTTTTATCCTCAGAGAATTTGAGTGTTTTTTTCTGTGACTTAATAATTAAAAAAGTATTTCTGGCTTTATGATTTCAAAATACTCTTTAATATTAGAAAAATGTCACTGTTAATAAATGTCCAGATAGAAATAATAAAAAAGTATTTCACTCATCCTGCCAGCATAATTAGTGAAATAACAAGGGAGATATGCAAATTTGAGAATAATTTATGATTGTCATTCTAATCTTAATCTTTGTGGGAAGTAATATAAAATGTTATAATATTTTTGAAAAGAAATTTGGCAATTTATTTCAAGATCCAGTAGTCTAGTTAAAACTATATATAGCAAGAGTTTGCCCAAAAAACTGTTTGACACCTGAAAAATATGGGCACCTAAAATATTCATCAATCAGTATTTGGGTTTTTTTTCCTACAAATATAAGAATACTCCAGTCTTTCCAAATGCATAAATAATTCTTTGACTCTAATTATACTTTTAGTAAATCTAAATAGCACTTTAAATAATTCCTTTAAAATATAATACAGCATTTAAGGATATTACAAGTAGAAAACATATAACAACAATCTGAAAATAAATTAGAAATTATTTCTAAAAACTGGTACTTCAACAAAAAACATAAAGAAGAGTAACTATTTTTTTAAAAAGTCTAAAACCAATATTGTAAATAAATTCATCAAAAATTGATAGGGAAGGGTTGGGAAGTAAACAGTAAATGTTTTTCTAAAGTCTCTTCTCAGATGTAAAGGAGACTATGGTTTTTTGACATTAATTAAAATAAATAAATACATTTACATGTAAATACCTTTACAAAATAATTATAAATAGCATTCAGCAGCATAAAATGAGAAGGCAAAATTTTATTACTGCTGCACCAATGGTCCTCAAATTTTGGAGTATCTCAGAATTTATTGGTATCATTGTTAGAAGTAAATAGTCTTGAGATTCATTCCAAGAAATTCTAATTTTGTAGTTCTTGACTATCAGCATTTTCACTGAGCAACCCAGGTAATTCTGATACACATGGTGTTGGACCATATATGTGAAATATGCTGAATTTGGAAAGGAAGAAAGGAAGGAATTCCCCAGGATTTCATTAATATAGCTCAACTCAGCAACATTTTTTAAAAAAGAACCAGAAAATGTGGTATAGAGAAATTACAAAAAAGAAGACTAAATACTGTGCTGTTGCAATCAGCACCCACAAAATAGATGAACCATATCCTTCCTATTTTTTCACATCAATAACCTTAGATTCAAGTCATAGATGCATGTGATTTGTGCAATCAGAGTCACATTTCTTTCTGCTAGCAGCAGTAAGAATCCAGAAAGTGTAGTGTGTCTTTATTTATGATTCTTAATAGTGTTGGAATTTACATTATTCAGAAATTTCAAATTGTGATGAGCTTGTTAAAAAGGCTGTCAGCTACAAATGACTGTTATCAGCTATAACTCCCAAAAGAAAATACATGTGGGGGTATTATAAACACCTATTAATATCTGAAAAACTCAGAAATAAATTGGTAATCTTGCTTCTAGTATTAGATAATGTCTATCAATAGAAAATGGATATATATTTTCTTATAAATGTATAAAAGTGGCCAGTTATTTAAGTTTGTATCCATCTACCTCTAGAGAAAGATATTTTCTATACTTCTAACTGGGAAAATACGTAGAAGTATGTGTTCGTCCTCTGTAGCTTCTGTAATAATTTACCACAAACTTATTGGCTTAAAATAACACAAATTTATTATCTTACAGTTTGGGGGTCATATTTCCAAAATCAATCTCCTGGGGCTAAAGTCAAGGTGACTGCAGAGCCCAGTATTTCTGGAGGCTCTGAGACAATAGGTTTCTTTTCTCTTTTTAGTTTCCAGAGGCCACATGCATTCCTTAGCTCATGACCACTTCCTTGCCTCACTGCAGCCTCTTGCTTCCAGTATGACATAATTATGGATATTGTTGGTGGGGTGACAGAATAAGAAAGACAGATTAGAACTGATGTCGATACAAAATAAACAGGTAGAAAATGGATCCTGCAGTGTGTTTATGATGCTGGCTCAAATTCCCAAGAAAAGAGTGATTGTGTGGAGTGGATCTCCAAGTCAAGGGAGATAAAACCTTTGAATGCCCTTTCTAAACTGTATTAACCAAGAATATTAATAACTAACTAACTGCATTAATAACTAACTGTATAATTATAACTAACTGTATTAATCAAGAATCTCCAGAGAAACAGACCCAGCAGGAGGTATATATATAGAGATACACGGAGAGACAGAGAGAGAGAGGGAAAGAGAGAGGGAGAGAGAGAGATACACATATGAGGAGATTTATAGGAATTGGCAACTTTTAGGAATTGGTTATAGGAATTGGCTTATGCAGTTACGGAGGCTGAGGAATCCCAGGATCTTCTAGCTGCAAGCTAGAAAACTAGGAAGGCCAGTAATGTAATTCTGTCTGAGTTTGATGGCCTGAAAATTGGGGGATCTGTGGTGTAAGCCCTGGTATGAATCTGAATGCCCAAGGACCAGGAATGCTGATTTCAGAAAGCAGGAGAAGATGGATGTCTCAGCTCAGGTGGAGAGAGCTAATGTGTCCTTCCTCCACCTTTTAGTTCTATTCAAGCCCTCAACAGACTTGGATGATGCCCATTCCCATGGGTGAAGGTACTCTTCTTTACTGAGTCTGATTCACATGCATTAGTTTCTTCTGGACACTTCCTCACAGACACACCCAGAAATAACTTTACCAGTTACCTACCTATACTTTAGCCCAGTCAAGTTGACACATAAAATTAACCATCACATAAATATGATATGATCTAACAGGGAAATATGAAACACACAAGCAAAGAAGATAAGACACACCATTACAGATATCTGATGGCAAGCCTTGTAGTGGAGCGAGGAAGTCAAAATTAGAGCAGGAGAAAGGAAGGAAATGAGACAAGATTAGGACTACCAGACTCCCCACTGAGGCTCATTGCAGCTGCTTACAGGCTCCCTCTTGAACAAAAGCTAGTTGGAATCAAGTAAAAGAAGTTTCTGCACTGTTGACTTTGATTTATTATTAAAAACACTTTACCAGCAGGTAGACTATGACTTGGGGTTACTTCTTTCGGATTTGTAGCTGTGTGCTGCTTGGCTTCTGCTGTGCCATTTCTTAAGATCTTGGAAATCAAGATTATTTAAATTCATTGGCATATGCAACTTAGAAAAGAAACTAGAAATCAGAGCTAGAGATAATCAAGACTCTTTGATATAAAATAAAGCTTTTAACAAACAACTTCTTAGAGGTGTCTTCTAAGTAAAAGAGCCATCATTATTACACTCATCATCAGTGTTTAACAATAATAACATCATGACAGTTTTTGAATAATGAATACTGCAACTGATGATTATTTCAATACTGCAAGCTTGGATAGGCAGTCATTCTGTTAAAAAAGATTCCATTTTGGATAACAGTTTAAGGCTTGGAATTTTAGGTGGGGTTGGTATATTTCTCTTTACCATATACTATTGTGACCTGGAAATAAAAGAAACTTTTCCAATAATCGTTGAATTTTTCAAATCAGTTTCTATATTTATAAAGTGAACTACTAAATAATATAATGGATTAAAAATTGGTAAAGACTATTTTTGTTGTGAAGACAAAGCAATTAATATAAGCATGTACTTTGAAAATAGATATTTTATAGCATCTGCTATGTCTAAACTGATATTTTTAATGTGCCCTAATATGACTGAAAATAGTCTTCGATCTTGAGCCCAAAAAAGTACTAGAATTGGTAAATGTATAAGTGACAGCCTGGTGAAAATTTACTTAAATGTGTTATCTTCCTATGAATTTACAGAGCTTTTGCTTATTACATATTACTGCAAAGGGCCAATTAACGCAATAAAAGCCCAGACCAAGAAAAAGAAAGATCTCAAATAAACAACCAAACTTTACACCTCAAGGAACTAGAAAAAAACCAAACTAATGCCAAAGTTTTAGGAGGAAGGAAATAATAAAGATTAGAACAGAAATAAATTAAATAGAGACTACAAAAACAATAGAAAAGATCAATGAAACTAAGAGCTGTTTTTTTAAAAGATAAAATTGATAGACTTTTAGCTAAACTAAGGAAAAGAGAGAAGACTCAAATAAAATCAGAAATAAAAGAGGAAAGATTACAACTGATACTGCAGAAATACAAAGGATCACAAGAGATTACTATGAACAATTATATGACAACAAATTGGGTAAACTAGAAGTAATGGATAAATTCCTAGAAACATACAACTTACAAACACTAAATCACAAAGAAACAGAAAATCTGAATAGACTTATAACTAGTAAGGAGATTTAATCAGCAGTCAAAAAATCTCCTACCTAAAGAAGCCTGGGACCAGATGGCTTCACTGGTGATTTCTACCAAACTTTTAAAGAATTAATGCTAATCCTTCCCAAACTCTTTCAAAAAGTTGAAGACAAAAACGACACTTCCAAACTCCTTCTATGAGGCCAGCATTACCCTGATACCAAAGCCAGACAAGAACACTATAAGAAAAGAAAATTACAATTCAACATCCTTGTTTAACATGGATGCAAAAATCCTTAACAAAAATACTAACAAACCAAATTCAACAGCACAATAAAGTGATCATACACCATGATCAAGTGGGATTTATCCCTTGGATGCAAAATGATTCAATGTCTGCAATTCAATGTATGATACACCAAATTAAGAAAATGAAGGATAAAAATCATATGATCATCTAAATAGATGTAGAAAAAACATGACAGAATACAACATCCTTTCAAGATAAAAATTTTCTACAAAGTGAGTGTAGAGGAAATGTACCTCAACATAATAAAGGCCATATATGACAAGTCCCAAGCTAACATCATACATAGTCAATGATGAAAAGCTAAATGCTTTTCTTCTAAGATCAGGAACAAGACAGGGATTTCCACTCTTGCTGCTTCTGTTTAACATTGTATTGGAAGTCCAAGCTAGATCAAGTAAGCAATAAAATAATAATAATAATAATAGCTATCCAAGAAGTAAAATCATCTCTGTTTGCAGATGACATGATCTTAAATAGTGTAAAACACCCTACAGACTTTGCCAAAAAACTGTTAGAACTATGAGATCGATTCAGTAAAGTTTCAGGATACAAAATCAATACACATAAATCAGTTGCATTTCTATGCATTAAAAATGAACTATCTGAAAGAGAAATGAAGAAAGCAACCCCATTTACAATAAAATCAATACTTAGGAAGCCATTTAACCAAAAAGGTGAAAAGACTTGTACACTCACAACTATAAGATGTTTACGAAATAAATTGAAATAAACACAAATCAATGGAAATAGTCTTGGATTGGAAGAATTAATATTGTTAGAATGTCCACACCATCTAAAATGATCTACAAATTCAATGCAATCTCTATCAAAATTCTGAACATATTTTTCACAGAAATAGAAAAAAATGTTAAAATTTGTATGGTATCACAAAAGATCCCAAATGGACAAAGCAATCTTGAGAAAGAATAACAAACCTGGAGGCATTATACTGCCTGATTTAAAATTACATTACAAACCTATAGTAATCAAAACAGCATGACACTGTCATAAAACCAGACATATAGACCAATGGAACAGGATAGAGAGCCTAGAAATAAACCCACACATATACAGTAAATTAATCTTTGACAAGGGCACCTGGGCCATATTATAGAGAAAGGGCAACCTCTTCAACAGAAGGTGATGGGAAAACTGGATGGCCACATGTAAAAGAATGAAATTGGATCCCTATTTTACACTACTTACAAAAATTAACTCAAAATGAATCAAGGACTTAAATTTTAAGACCTGATACCTTAAACTCCTAGGAGACAAGGTAGGGAAAAAAGCTCCTTGACATTGGTCTTCTCGGTGATTGTTTTGGATACGACACCAAAAGCAAAGGCAATGAAGCAAAAACAAACGAGATTACATCAAACTAAAAAATCTTCTGTATAGCAATAAAGTCAATCAATAAAATGAAAAGCCAAATAAAAATGGGCAAAGGACCTGAATAGAAATTTTTCCAAAGAAGACATTAGAATGACCAACAACTACACAGAAAGGTGCTCAATATCACTAATCATCAGGGAAATGCGAATCAAAACCACAATGTGCTATCACCCACCAGTTAGGATGACTATTACCAAAAAGACAAGAGATAAATTTTGGTGAGGATGTGGAGAAAAGGGAACTCTTGTACACTGTTGATGGGTATGTAAATTTGTACAGCCATTATGGAAAACAATATGGAGGTTCTTCTAAAAATTAAAAATAGAACTGTCACATGATCCAGCAGTCTCACTTCTGGGTATGTATCTGAAGGAAGCAAAATCAGTATCTTGTAGAGACATCTGCACTCCCATGTTCATTGCAGCCTCTGAACAATAGCCAAGATATAGAAACAACCTAAGTGTCCATTTGTGGATAAATTGATAAAGAAAATGTAGATTGTAGCCGCCCCTGACACAGGAAGGGTTAATAATCGCTGGAAAAGGCTTGCCAACAAACTGTGATCCAGAGGTGAGAAGGCTGGTCAGCCAATGACTAGTAAGACCTCCAGGGCAGGACAACCTAAGACAGGCGAGGTCACCTGGGGGCACAGATGGAGACATGATAGCGGGAGCAGGAGGGGCCGTTGCCTAGGAGGACTTGCATGCTCCCAGATAAAAATATACGGGCACAGCAATAAGATGATAATGTCAAAACAGAGGCTGAGAGAGGGCTCCATGAGAAATCACTAAGAATTCTTGGCATTCACTAATTACTTCGTCCAGAACACCTGTGTATGTTTAACAGATGTAAGCTATGTATATATTGAAAGGCTGGTTATAATAAACTCAGAGTGGCCATCAGCCCTCTCTGCATCTATCATGTCTCCATCTGTGCCAGGTTGCGACACCGACATAGACATATATGCAATGGAATATTATTCAGCCATAAAAAAGAAATAAATCTGCCATTTGCAACAACATGCATGAAATTGGAGGGAATTATTGCTAGTGAAACAAGCTAGACAGAGAAATACAAATATGGTATAATATCCTTTATATGTGGCATCTAAAAAAAAGTTGAATTCATAGAAATAGAGTAAAATGGTGATTACCAGAGGCTAGTGGGTAGAGGAAATGGGAAGAGGTTGGTCAAAGGGTAAGAATTTTCAGTTATGAGATGAATAAGTTCTGAGGATCTAAAGTACAGCATGGTGACTATAGTTAATAATATTATACACTTGAAATTTGATAAGAGAGTAGATGTTAAGTGTTGCCACTTTCCCTCACCCCCAAAAAAGTAACTGTGAGGTGACAGATGTGTTAATTAACTTGGTAGTGGTAATCATTTCACAAAGTATACGTGTATCTAACCATCACATTGTACACTTTAATAGATATAACTATATTTGTCAATTATGCCTCAAAAAATTTTAAAACAATTTGTTATAAAACATCAAGCCAAATAACTAAAAAATGATGAAACATCACTTTTTAAATTTTTCTTTTCTTTTCAAATCTCATCAATTATTTTAAGTTCTAGTATTATTTGGAAAAGTGTTCTCCTTATTTGTCTTATAGGATGCCTGAACAACAGAATCTATCATTTTAGGTAAAATTCTGAGCTAACAGTCAGAATGTGTTATCAAATAAAACTAATACAAATGAAAGATTCTAATATCACCAAATATCATGTTGCAATAATTTCAAGGTTAAAGACAATCAAGAGGCACAGAAGAAGCAGAAAGAGGTGTGGACATTGACAGCCTTTCCCCATCTTTCCACATTTGCCATGTCCTTCTTGCCCAGAGTGATGGATGAGGTCCCCAAGTGGGAGTCTATGGCTCATCTCACATAGCAGGGAGAGTTTCAGTTTTGAAATATCTCCATTTCATACCTCAGAGGGTTATAAAACTTACCTGCCTCATAAATCCATAGACCCTGGCTATCAACAACAGGTAATCTTTAGCCAAAGGTATCTTGCTAAGAACCTTCTGTAGGTTAGAACTTTTACAAATATCATTAGTTTAATCATCCAGAGTTCCAATTGACAAAGATGTTTAGAGTAGGTCACCAGTAGGTTTCTTCTTTTCCTGGGGGCATGCCCCAGGAAAGGGAGTGAATGGAGTGCAGATCAGCTGCTTTGATTCCTTCTCGAGGTTCATTTGGTGATCAAATCATCAAACTCAAAGGTGGCTCCATCATGGGGTAACTATTGTAGAGTCTGCTAAAGTGAAGGCAAAAAGCACCCAGCTTCGAGTTTACAATAAGGTGTAGCTTACTAACAACCCTCTTAATACTCTATTTTTTTTACTTAGAAAACAAAAATAAGTAAATAGGCAGCCTAAAAAAATAAATTAGTAACAGCTGAAGAAGAAAATAAAAATACAGACAAAAATAATAAATACCAATGACTAGTAATCAACAAAATAATTCTATCAACTAAAACATGGTAAAAAATAAGAACAATGATAAACAATGACAACGTGCCTGCTTTGACTGGAATACTTGGTAAACGAAGAATGTCCCTTAAAGAGGAAAGTGATAAAGTGATGTGGAAGGAATTTCTCCTTCCCTCATAAGTTCAAAAATAACCTCTTTTCATCTTTAATTCCCAGAAATCTGTGTAGGAGGAGCCAATCAATAAGATCTGCTTGGAATTTGCAAAATATTTTAATATTGCTTTTCCCAATTTTAACATGCTCATTATCATCTATAATTGGATTTGAGAATTTTTTGCGTAACCATCTACATGGAAATATTTAACATCTGTGATAAGTCTTTTTTTTATAACATCTGTGAAATTCAGCCTTCCTGTGACTATTACTTGTCTTTTTGACTGTAACAACTACAACAGCTGAGCTGATAATGAATAGTATAAGACATAATCATTTTATTAACTTCTTTTCTGTTTATCTTGAAAGGACATGCTCTAAATTCTGATGTATCTTTTTAACTTAATAGTGAAGTGGAGATTTTGTATTCAAGTTTGATGAAAGTAGCATGCTTCACCACCCAGGACAGTAAAATTAGAGTATCATTTTTGTGTTGATGATAATTTACTTCATAATTTTATCAATTTACACCTTTCATTTTCACTCTACTACATATCTGGCTTTTTATTGTAGATAAGAGTAAAGATAGTATACAAGAGAGTAGTGTATTCTCTTGACAGAGAAATGTATTTTTGAAGTATATTTAATTGTTTTTATTTGAGTCTTTATTGATATTGTCAAAATTCACTTTAGTGGAGTCATTTTAAAATAAAATCAGAGCTGCCTTTCCAGAGAAACTGCTTGCTGTCTGGAACACTGGACTATGACAAACCTTGGGAATGGTCAAAAATGGCAATTGTTTACAAGCAATTGTTTGAGAAGTCAGCAGGAGAAAGGACTTCCTGACCATAAAGACTGAAGATTGTGGACTTTCTGAAGACAGAATCAATAGCCAATCAATCGGCTGAGCTAGTTTACACCAATAGAATTTTTTTCTTTCCTCTTTCAACTCATGTGATTATCCCCTTCCTTTTCCTATAAAAGCCCTGCTTTCACTGTGTATTTGGAACACTGTTTGGGGTTCTTCTTGAATCTGTACTCCCCAAACTGCAATTCTTTGATCACAAATAAACACTTTGCCTCTTAAACTGGTTTCTGTTTTTGAAAGTTGACAATATCTAAAGAGACATGCAAATTTTTCTTCTAATATGGGCTATGATTTCCAGTAAAAAGAGTATTTTCTTCAAAGTGATATAGAATAAAAATCTGTATATTCATAAGGCCTTTTCAGTTTACCTATGTTGACTAATGATAAAATTGGAGATTGTTTAGTTCCACTGTGTAGGAGGTGCTGCGCTAACTTTTTCATTTCTCTCTCTTTGCGATACCATAATTTCTCAAACTTGAGCACTCTTTTGGTCTTTCTTACAAGCAAATAATCATGGACATCCAGTGACTTAACGATATTTTATTAAGATGATGTTTCTATAAATAACATGTCAAGGTATAACTCCTTATGGTTATAGTTCTTTTACAATTATACAACTTTTTAAAATTTACAAATTATTTATAAGTAACAAAGTCAAGTGTTAAGGAATAATAAAAGGTGATTGATCATCTTGTTTTCCTGAAACCACCAGTTAAGTTCTGTATTTATTCTATTCTTGCATTTTGACTTGAGTAATATCAGTGAAAAGAAAATGTATATTGAAGGAGAATGGTGTATAATATGGTATTAATAGCACATCTTTGTTATTAGCTTAGTATAATCAGACCACATACAGAACCAAAGAATAACCACAAATATCAATTTTAATTATGTGTCACTGTCGTATTAACATACTTGTTAGTAAAAAGATTCGTTTAGTAGTGTAGCATTATAAAAGTATGCCAAGTGCACATTATATGTAATTATTGGTAGAAATAGAAAAGATAATAAAATTCTTGAAAATTTGTACTTGAAAATAGTGTGTGTACAATCCATGTTTTTAAGACTTTAACATTATTCTGACTGTTTTACAGGTTCTTTTGATTTAGGAATGCCTGGATATCATGTGTCATGTAATGACTCAAATCTCTTTTATCTTCCTCTATTTGAACTTCTGGAAAACATTATTCATGTAGCACATTAGGATGTCAATGGGAAAGCATAGAAGAGTAAACTATAATTAAATACTCTAGAATACACTTTCTCTTGGGTTGTCATCATAGTGAAAGATTTTAGAGTATACTGTTTTTCTGGGGACTGTTTGTTAGAGAACTCGTAAATCTAAGTGAAAGGAAAGTTGCAATTCACCATGATGCCTCAAGAATACTTGAAAAAAGGATGGTTACATGTAAAATGACAGAACAATTTTATATGCTGCCTAAGGGGTATGAAATTTTGCTATTTTATTTTTTAAATATTTAAATTTTCCATCAGTCTTTATAATATTCAGCACTTCAGAAGGCTAGAATTTTCTCTCTGCATAAATGTCCTATATATTCTCTCATGAAGTCTATTCTAAAAGTGACATACAGATAGATAATGCCTTTATATCGGTGCTTAGACAGACAATAAGAATACTTGGGGCAGTTTTGGTGGTGGTGAGACTGTATTATATAATGTTAGGAACTAAATATATGCAAAATAATGGAGAGAGGAGAAATGGCAATGTTGTCTTTGCATTTCATTAGCATCATCTTAAAGCCATAGCTTAGTATTCCATGTGTTTAAGTGATTCCAGGCTGGAATTTCAGTTACACTTAGAAACATGGTGACTTTGAGGAATTTCCTTAACCAAGTGGAGCCTCAATTTTTCCACACATAAAATGTCATAGCAGTATCTACTTAACATAATTATTTTGAAAATTAAAACGATTAATAATTATATTATACTTAATACAGTGTTCTACATGACCCACAGTAGGCAGTCATTAAGGGTGCTATTGCTGGGGCTGGGCCAGTGGTGTAGGGTTAAGTTCATGTGTTCTGCTTCAGGAGCCCATGGTTAACATACTTGGATTCTGGGTGCAGACCTATACACTGCTCATCAAGCCATGCTGTGGAGTCATCCTACATACAAAATAAAGGAAGGCTTGTACAGATGTTAGCTCAGGGCTAATCTTCCTTACCAAAAAAAAAAAGAGTGTTACTGCTATTATTAAAAACAGAATTTGTATTTGGTCTCCTGGGACAAATTAACATCCATCTTTTCTTTGATTAATGGGCAGGAGGAGATCAAAGTGAGAAGGACAGACCTGCTTTATCACATTAATAAATAGCTTTTCTACAAAAAGTTTTGTGTAGTTAGTTGTTTAGACCAAGGGAGTAATTTCCCCATGGAAACAATGCTATAAATGGCAGTTTGGCTCTCAGACAAGCCCTTGGAACTCTGTTTAGGCCATAATGTAGTTGAAGTAATGTGCAATTGCAACAGAAAATAGTAGGAAAATAATACTGTTGCAATACTACCAATTAAACAAAACACAGAAAAAATAGAATAAAAAATAGTTCTTTCTTTTGAATTCATGGGCTGACTGAAAACACTTAACTGACAGATGAAGGAATGAGTGCCCAAGATTTCTGAAGAAATTCTAAGGGTCGCTTTGTGGCATTTTCAGAGGCTTTAGAGGATAATTACACTACTCTAAATCTAGTCCAACTTCATTTTGCTTTCTTTTTTCTTTCTTTCTTTCGTTCTACTTCAAGTACAATAAAGAAATAGTTAAGAGGAAAAGAGAAAATGAACATGGAGAAAATATTCTCCTGATATTGGAAGAGAGCTCAGAATAGGAGAGAGAAGGAAATGCAGGTTATTGAAGAGAGGAATGGAAGTTCATTGAAAAAGAAAAAGGGAGAGATAGAGAAAGAGTGAATGGAGGAAAGAGGTACAAGGAAAGGTGAAAAAGGAATAAAGAAGAGTGGAATTTGTTGAGGAGTTTTGTAAGCAGTGTGAGACACGGGAAAAACAGAATTAATCCACAGCATAAGAATCTGATTGCAGTGGGAAACAGCCTACTGCAAGTGTGAAATTTCATTAATATGTTAACATTTCTAAAAATTTACAATAATTTTGCATTCTACAAGAAAAAAGGTCAACAACTGGAAATCAGTGACTTTTCTTAGATCCGTCAAAGAACTGAGGTCACAGAGCAAACTGCTGCCCAGAAATCTAGAGTAGAGTAGAGAATCTGAGAAGGATAGCCCAGATCAGCCCACCTGGAGCAGAAACTCTGGAGTCACACACTTGCAGGGTCAATTACATGGTAATTTTGATAAATTGCTGGAGGCAGAATGAGAAATTCTGGAGGACCCAGTTTTGGGGGGCCCTACAGTTTTGGGGATTTACATACAGGAACATTGTTGGGTTCTCAATGCAATGATCCTAGAAAAATACCCTCATGTTTCATGTTCTGGACAGGTTGGGGGCAGGATATAAACATTTAAAAATATATCCAGAGCACTCTATACTTTGTTGTATTTGTTGTATTTGTTATATATTTGTATATATGTTGTATTTGTTATAAATTTGTTATATATTACTGTTCTAACAGGGAAAATAATATACCAGAATCTTATTTAACTGAATAAAGGGATATTAGCCAACTTCAGTTTTTCTAGCTTTCCTGTCTCACCTAAAATGAGGGGAAAGAAAGTTAAAAAACACTTCTGATCATCAAAGCTCCATACACTTAGACTTCCTAAGAAACTGAGATTTAATCATAAGGTTACAGAACACTTCCTCTCACTCACATGTTACCACATCAACAGGGCTCCAGAATAATAATGGGAGGTTATGACAGAAAGAGCTTCCCTACAGACTATAGTTAAGAAGTTCTTAGAGAAACTCAAAGACAACAAGGGAGGAAAAAAGCCAAATAAATGCAAGAACACTGTAGGACATAGAAGCCTCTGACACCTACAGCTACAGCAAATAATAAACATAGCCAGATTCTATCCAGGTTACCATAAAATGTCACACTAAAGGTCTATTAATCCCATTCCTTGTTATTCAATACATCCTGTCCAACTTTTGACAAGAAATACAAGGCATGCTAAAAGGCAATTAAAAAGCAGTCTGAAAAGACAAAGCAAGCATCAGAACCAGGCTATGATAGCACAGATTCTTAGAAGTCTTACCTAGTGCATTAAGGCAAGAAAAGAAAAACAATTTGTACAATTTGGGAAAGAAGAAATAAAATTCTCTTTGTTCACAAATGGCATGATGGACTATGTACAAAATTGCAAAGATTTGACCAACAAACAAACAGACAAACAACTTCTGCAACTAATATGCGATTAGTTGGTCACAGAATACAAAGTTATTCAGAAGTCAGTTGCTTTCCTTTACACCAGCAATGAATCATTCGAGTTTGAAATTAAAAACACAGTACCATTTACATTAGCTCCTTAAAATGAAACACTGAAGTGTAAATCTAACAAAATATATATAGAATCTATATTCAGAAAAATGAAAAACCCTAATGAAGGAACTCAAAGAAGAATTAAATGAGGAAGTATTTAACGTTCATAGATTGAGAGACTCAACATTGTTAAGATGTCAGTTATTCTAATTTGGTTAATACAATCTGAATCAAATGAAGCTATTTTATAGAGTTTGGCAAGCTAATTTTAAAGTTTACATGAAAATTCAAAGACCCAGAATATTCAACATAACATTGAGGAAGTAAAATATTTAAAGACTGACATTACCTGAATATAAGACTTACTATAAAGCTACATTGATCAAGAAAGAGTAATACTGGTGAAAGAATAGGCACATGGAAATCAACAGAACAGAATAGAGAGTCCACAAATAGACACACACAAATAGACCAAATGAATCCTTGATTAAGAAACAAAGGCAATTGAACAGAGGAAGAACAGTCTTTTCAACAAACAGTGATAGAAGAATTCCATCCATAAGCCAAAAAAGAGAGTCGAAGAGTCTAGAATTAGTTGTTATGCTTTTCATAAAAATTAAATGTATCGTAGACCTACACATAAAATGCAAAACTATAAAAACTGTTAGAAGATGACATAGGAAAAAATTTAGGTTATCTTGGATTTGGCAATGAGTTTTTTGATACAAAAATAAGCAAAAATATACAAATAAACAAAAATCATAATCCATGAAAGAAAAAAATGAATAAGTTGGACTTTTTGTTAAAATTAAAAATTTCTTCTCTGCAAAAGACACTGTTAGGAGAATGAAAAGACAACACATAGCCTGGGAGAAAATATTTGCAAAGCACATATCTGACAAATAACCTGTATCTAAAATATTGTTTAAAAACTAGAGCTAAACAAAGAAAACAACAATTCAATTAAAAATTTGGGAAAAAATCTGGACATGTCACCAAAGAAGATTTACAGATGGCAAATAGGCATACGAAAAGATGCTCAATATCATTTTTCTTCAGGAAATTGCAAATTAAAAACAAGATACCACTACACACCTATACGAATGGCTAAAATGTAAAACAGTAAAAATTTCAAACGTTGGTTAAGATATGGGGCGATAGCCATGTCAATCATTTCTGGTGAGAATGCAAAATGGTACAGCCTCCTTGGAAGATAGTTTGGCTGTTACTTACTGTAGGGCATTCAGGGAAAAAAGTGTGGCCATGAGAAGCAATAGCAGATAAGAAGCTTCGCTTGTAAGGAGGCTGTCATCCAGAAATGATCAGGGCAAGGGAACTACTGGGGAGAGGCCAGTTGGAGAGGGATCTGTGTGTCTAGGTAATGTTTCTCAGCAGCAAGATGGGCCACCTCTAGGTCAGAGAACCTTGAAAGGCATTGGTGGCTTGGGTTCTTACAACCACAATCTATCTCATGAATGGACAACAAACACCAGATCAGTTTTCAGTGCTACAAACTGAATTGCTCCCCCATTCATATGTTTAAGCCCTGAACTCCAGTGTGATAGTATTTGGAAATAGAGCCCTTGCAAGGCAGTAAGGTTAGATGAGGCATGAGGGTGGGGCCCTAATGACAGGATCACTTTCCTTATAGAACAGATACCAGAGAGATTGCTTTCCCTTGTTCTCAGCCATTTGAGGAAAGACCCCACCAAGAATTGAACAGGCCTTGAATAGGCCCACACCTTGACCTTGGACTCCTTAGACCTCGGAACTGTGAGAAAATAAATTTGTTATTTAAGCCACCCAGTCTATGATGTTTTCTATGGCAGTCCCAGCTAAGACATACAAGAGTATGAAAAGCAAGTGAGCTCTAAATGGCTAAACATTAGCTTTTTTAAGCTGAGTTTAGAAATGATGGAGTGGTGAAATAAAGGGACTCATCAAATAGTGAATAAATAAACACTCTAGCAGCCAATATACAGAGGCCATCTTTGGTTTATTCATACAATACAAAGTTAAATGTAGTCTTACTGTATGATTGAGCGATCACACTCCTAGGTATTTACTTAATTATTTTGAAAGTTTATGCCCACACAAAAACCTGCACATGAATGTTTATAGCACTGTTATTCATAATTGCCAAAAAACTGTTAGCATCCACGATGTCCTTCAAGATTTGAATGAATAAACTCTGTTACATACATACAATGCAATATTATTCAGCAATAAAAGAAATGAGCTGGTAAGACATAAAGACACGGGAAACATAAAGTGCATATTGCTAACTAAAAGAACCCAGTCTGAAAAGGCTACATACTGCATGATTCCAATTATATATCCCAGAGAAGACAAAGCTATAGAGAGATGAAATATTCCTGAGAGCATCCTTACATAAATAAATGGTTGAAAAAGTTCATACATATGTCAAAAGGGATAAATCTCCAGTGCAGAAGAATGAAAAATAGTTTATGTAGATATTCTTCCCTGAATGAAGGGGAGCATGACTCCCTACTCCTTCAGTGTGGGCTGCACCATAGTGACTTCTTCCAAAGAGTAAAGCATGGGAATCAGGGAGGTGAGAGAAAGATAACTTTATATCAGAGAAACTTGACAAACACAGCATCAGCCAGGTGATCAAGGTCAACATCTAAATCAACAGTCTTGATCAACAGACTGATCAAGGTCAACAGTCATAAATCATGTTGATATTATGATGTGATCAAAATGGCAGTTACTTCTATGATGTTCCCTAAAATCCATAACCTGAATGAAATCCTTAGAAAAACGTCAGGCAAATTTCAATAGAGGGATATTCTACGATATATGTCCACTGCTCCTTACAATTGTGAAGATCATCAAAAATGAGGAAGTGTGAGTAACTCTCATAGCCAGAGAAGCCTAAGGAGAAGTGACAATTCAGTATTCTTTGGAATCCTGGAACAGAAAGAGACAGCAGGTAGAAAGTAAGAAAATCTGAATAAACTGTGGACTGTGGTTTGAAAATAACATTTCAATATTGGTTCATTAATTTTAGAAATTCACTATACTAATGTAAGGTGTTAATAATAGGGTAAAGTGTGTATGTGTATGTAGGGGGACATATGGGAACTCTGTACTATATGCTCAGTTTTTCTGTAAATCTAAAACTGTTCTAGAATTTAAAGTCTATTAGTAAAAAGTAATGTATTTAATAAAGTATTTTTTATTAAAATTGATGTTTTATTTTTGTTTTAAATTTCTTGTAACATAGTCTGAAAATCAAAGTCTTAAGAAGAAAAAAATCAAGATTGTGGGGAACTTGTTGACCTAAATATTCCCCCAGGAGATGTAAGCCTGAGTTTATTGGCTTCCCTTAGGATATGTTGTTGCAGATGTTTTATTTCATTGCCTTGAGAGTGTTTCAAGAATGGGAAATCATTGGTAAAGACTGTGTCATTCCAGAATGGAAGATACATGTCATAATTATGTTTCTAAGTAATAAATAACTGTAACATACTATCTCTATTACAAAAGAGAAGGTAAATCTTTAAAAAACTTCACTTTGGTAACTTTATTATCAGATGTGGAAATAACAGAAAAGTACAGGACACGTGATTCTTATTATCAGAAACATATACAGATATTAAAATACAAAATTTCATTTGCCACTACACACATGCACACACTCCCCTTAGTACAGAATGTAAAACTGATTTAATAAGGAAACATGAATGTCTATAAGCAGTGCTCAGGGAGGAAAAGCTAGAGAAGTTAAGTTCTGGAAGTTATATACCATCCAACCATTCACCAATTCCTGCATTGCACAAATATTTATTAAGTTGATACCATATACCAAACTCTTATCTAGACGCTGGAACTGTAGTGCTGAATATGACAGAGAAGGACTCTGCTTCATGGGTTTAGTGATTCCAGAGGGATACAACAGGTAAAAACAACTAGATAAATGAGTATACAGTAAATGAAATAATTCACGTAATGAAAATGCCATAAGGAAAATGAAGCAGGGTAATTATACAGACAGTAATCAGACTAAGGTGTTTTAGATAAGGTGGTCAGGAAGAAATATCTAAAAAAATGATATTTAAGAATAAGTATACATGATCAGAAGAAGTTAATCATGTGAAGATTTTGATGAAGAACATCTCAGGTAAAAGAAAGAGAAACATGTACAATTTGTAAAAATAGGAACTAGCCTTGCTGGTTCCAGGAATGATAAGACTGATGTGATTAGAACATTGGGAATTACATGTTAGAGGAGAGTCTGAGTTGCCAAGCTTGGTGAGGTAGCCGATCTTGGACCACGTGGGGCTTTGCACACCATGGGAAAGTCTCTGGATTGTATTGTTAGTGAGAGAGGAAGCAATCAGGATCAATGGCAAATAAATGAGATGATTTGACTTAAATATTTAAAGGAATAAGTTGACTGCCGAATGGATTATAGAGTGTAGTGAAACAAGAGTGGAGACAGGTGACCAAATGTACATTGTTAAAGTATTCAACTTGGTAGCTGAGAGTACTTGAAAGAGTGTAATAGAATTGGAATGAGTAAGAAGTGATTAAAATTCTGGATATAATTCTTGAAGGAGATTCAAAGTAATTTGCTCAAGAATCAGGTATGGCAGTGCAAGAACGATTACTCTGATTTGTTTTGACCTGAGCTGCTAGGTAAACAGACTTGGCACCTACTGAGCTGGGGAAGACCACAGAAAAAGGATGCTTTTGTAGGGGCAGTTATCAAGTGTTATGTTTTGAACATTTGCTACTTTAGATATCTATTAGACATGATGAAGAGGTCAAATAGATAATTGATGTTTGAGTTTTGAGCACAGGGGAGAGATTATACCAGAAGATATAAACATGAGGATACTATCAGACAATAGATTGCATTTAAAGCCACAGAAATAACCTACCATAAGATTACAGAAGGATGAAAGAAAAAGGCTTAGCTCTAGACAGTAGGTTCTCTAAAATTTAGATACTGATAAGAAGAGTTACCATAGACGAGGAAAAAATTGCCCCGAGATAGAAGGAATTTTTTAAAAAGTAAATTGTTATGTAAGGTCTGATTAAGGAGGAAGGGGTCAAATGGTAAGCAAGTTGAGTTCACAGAACTATTAGTCTTGTCAAGATAACCTTCATTAGAGTAAAAGGGAGAATAACAGTAATGTTTTTTGAAGACTTTATAACCTAGGCACCATTCTAAGTACTCTACTTGTGTTATATCATTTAATCCTCACAAAAGCAATTATTTTCTTGGTATTACAGATGAGGAAACTGAGACATGGGAGGATTAAGTTAAATTTATTTCAAGATTGCACAATTAGCAAGTGGGATAGCTAAGGTAAAAATCTCGAGAAGTCTGATTTTCATGTCCATGCTCTTAACCGCCACAGGAAATTGAATGAGGAAGGTTTGGACGCACACACTTAGAGGGAGGGAATTAGACAAGTCTGCCAGTTCTACTTTCTGTTGTTCAACCTATTAGTGGAAATCTTGGTTAATCAATATGATAAAAAAATAATTAAGAAACATGAAGATTGAAAAGCAAAACCAGTTTCCATTATCTATATACGAAATTATCAATTAAGTAAAAACACACAGAATCAGCAATTAGAACTAAAAAAAGAGTTTGACAAGTTGCACTTGATGTAAGATACAGGTACAAAATAATAGCATTTCTTCTCTGTGGAGTTAGAATTTAGATGACACTTGCCTAAGTGTCTTTATATTTTATATATCTATATTTTATATCTATATTATATATATGACTTTATATTTTTCCTCTAAATTTAATTCTGATTAAACAAAATAATGAGCAATTATGTGCCGGGAGGAACTCTGATAGCCTCAAGTAACAAGGAGATGCAAAAGGTACAGTGATTGCCACAAGGAATTCAACATTTAGGAGAGTAGAAAAACTATTAATAAATAATAATAATAATAAATTAATAAATAACCACAGCAAAGTGTTACACACCGGAATGGATACATGAACAAATTGTCAAGTGAAAAGGGACAAAGGAGTATTGAATTCTCTCAGGTTATGGTAAGGCACTTGTAAATTCCTGAAGTCTTTATTGAGGACATTGAAGCAGATCATTGAAGGATGAGAAGCGTATTTCATAAACTGATGACAGGGAGGGCATTCACCAGGGCCAGGAAGGTGAAGACAAAGAGTCACTCAAGTGTGTGACATTGTTGACTCACGGAGTTTAAGGGAGGAGCACCAGGCTCTCGTGGAGAAGATAGGAATTGGAGAATGAGAAAGATGGGCAGTGTAGACACAGCACCCAAGAAGTGGATGGTGTATAGGACGTATTAGCAATTCGTTTGGGGTTTTTTCTTTAATATTTTAAAATGTAATTTTATTTACATTTTAGAATTGGTAACGTATTCACATGACACAGAAAGTATTAGGGGTATACAGTAAAAAGCTCTTCCCTGTCTGTATACCCAACTATGCTGTTTCCTTTTCCAGAGGCGTGGAATACAAAGAGCTTTTGTGTACCTTTTGGGAGATAATTCCTGCATGTAAAAACAATTCACATTTACTTTTTCCTCCTGTTTGTACATAAAAGATAGCATACAACTATATGCACCATAGCTTGCTTTTTCTGAGTAGCTTAGGTCATGGAGCTCATTCCATATCACACAAAGAGCGTCTTTATAGCTGTCGTATCACAATAGAGGGACGTATCCTCACGTACACTCGCTACCGATAAACTCTTTTCATATTGCAAACCATGTTGTCATGAAAGACATGTTTCATCATCATTTCTTACGTGAGTGAGTAGGTCTGACATAAATTTCCAGAAGAACTGTTGGATTGCATTGTTAATTCCGTGAAATAATGCCAAATTGCCGCTTTATACTCAGCTAGCAATGTATAGAACCAAATTGTCTAATCTAACCCTTAGATCATTGCTAATACGAAAATTTAGAAATTATATTTCAATGTTGCTTTAATTTGCATTACTGATTTTGTGAATAAGATTGAACATCTTTTCATATGTTTATTGGTCATTTGTATTTTCTTTTATATTGACAGTCTGTTGGTCATTTTATTGATTTACCAAAGCGCTCAATATATGAGAAAAATCAGTGCCTACCTATGGTATGAGTAGGAAATACTTCTCTCAGTTTGTCAATTGTCTTTTGACTTTTTGTTTATTGTCTTGCAGAACTTTATTTTTATGTAGTCAAGTTTATTAATATTTTATTTTATGGCTTCTGAGTTTGGAGCCATATATAGAAATAACCTGCCCACCTCAAACATTTTTTTTTTGTTCTTGACGTTATGATAGTTTACAACATTGTGAAATTCCAGTTGTAGATTATTTGTCATTCATCATATAAGTGCATCCCTTCACCCTTTGTGCCTACTCCCCACCTCCCCTTCCCCCAGTACCCATTAAACTGTTCTCTTTGTCCATGTGTTTGTTTATATTCCGCATATGAGTGAAATCATATGGTGTTTGTCTTTCTCAGTCTGGCTTACTTTGCTTAATATAATACCCTCAAGGTCCATGTTGTGAATGGGATGATTTGTCTTTTTTATGGCTGAGTAGTATTCCATTGTGTGTGTGTGTGTGTGTATGTATATATATATACATATAAGCCATCCATGTTCATGGAATCTCTTTCCATTTCTTTATGTCATCATCAATTTCTTTCAGTAATGTCTTATAGTTTTCATTGTGTAAGTCCTTCACCTCCTTGGTTAAATTTATTACAAGATATTTTTTTCTTGTTGTTGCTATTGTAAATGGGATTGTGTTCTTGAGTTCTCTTTCTGTTAATTCATTATTAGAGTATAGAAATGCAACTGACTTTTATAAGCTGATTTTGTACCCTGCAATTTTGCTGTAATTGATTGTTTCTAAGAGTTTTCTGATGGATTCCTTAGGGTTTTCTATACATAAAGTCATGATGTCTGCAAACAGCAAGAGTTCACTTCTTCATTGCCTATTTAGATTCGTTGTATTTCTTTTTCCTGCCTAATTTCTATGGCCAAAACCTCCTGTACTATGTGGAATAAGAGTGGTGAGAGTGGACACGCTTGTCTTGTTCCTGTGCTCAGAGGGATGGTTTTCAGTTTTTCTCCTTTGAGTATGATGTTGGTTGTGGGTTTATCATATGTGGCCTTTATTATCTTGAGGTATTTTCCTTGTATACCCATTTTGTTGAGTTTTTTTTTTTTATCATAAATGAATGTTGGTTGGATCTTGTCAAATGCTTTCTCTGCATCTATTGAGATGATCAAGTGGTTTTGCTCTTCATTTTGTTCATGTCGTGTATCACATTGATTGATTTGTGGATGCTGAACCATCCCTGTGTCCCTGATATAAATCCCAGTTGATCATGGTGTATGATCTTTTCAATGTATTCCTGTATTCAGTTTACCAATATTCTGTTGAGAATTTTTGGATCTATATTCATCAGAGATGTTGGCCTGTAACTTTCCTTCTTTGTGCTGTCATTGTCTGGCTTTGGTGCCAGGGTGATATTGGCCTTGAAGAATGTTTTTGAAAGTATTCCATCTTCCTCAATTTTTTGGAATAGTTTGAGAAAGATAGGTAATAAAACTTCTTTGAATGTTTGGTAGAATTCTCCTGAGAAGTCATCTGATCCTAGACTTTTATTTGGGGGGAGGTTTCTGATTAGTGTTTCAATCTCTTTACTTGTGGTTGGTCTATTCAGATTCTTTGCTTCTCCTTGATTCAGTTTTGGGAGGTTGTAAGAGTCTAAGAATTTATCCATTTCTTTTAGATTGTCCAGTTTTTTGGCATATAGTTTTTCATAGTATTTTCTTATAATCTTTTGTATTTCTGTGGGATCCATTGTAATTTGTCCTCTTTCATTTCTAATGTTATTTTATTCTTCTTTCTTTTTTCTTAGTGAGTCTGGCTAAGTGTTTGTCAATTTTGTTTATCTTCTCAAAGAACCAGCTCTTTATTTCATCAATCCTTTCTACAGTCTTTTTTGTTTCAATTTCATTTATTTCTCCTCTAATTTATATTACTTCCCTCCTTCTACTGACTTTGGGCTTTGTTTGTTCTTTTTTTTTATAATTTTGTTAGATGTAGTTTGAGATTGCTTACTTTGGATTTTTCTTGTTTCTTAAGGTGAACTTGTATTGCAATGAATTTCCTCTTAGGACCACTTTTGCTGTATCCTATATGAGGTGGTATGGTGTTTTTTTCATTTTCATTTGTCTCCAGATATTTTGTGCTTTCTCCTTTAATTTCTTCATTTTTCCATTGGTTGTTCAGTAGCATGTTGTTTAGTCTCCAAATCCTTGTTCCTTTCTCAGGTTTTCTTATAGTTGATTTCTAGTTTCATAGCATTGTGGTTAGAAAAGATGGTTGATATTATTCCAATCTTCTTAAATTTGCTGAGGCTTGCCTTGTTTCCCATCATATGGTCTATCCTTGAGAATGTTCCATGTGCACTTGAGAATGTGTAATCTACTGCTTTTGGATGGAGTTCTCTGTATATATCTATTAAGTCAATCTAGTCTAGTTTTTAATTTAATTCCACAATTTCCTTCTTGACTTTCTGTCTGGATGATCTATCCACTGGTATAAGTTGGGTGTTGAAGTCCCCAACTATTATTGTGTTGTTGTTAATATCTCCTTTTAGGTTTGTCAAAAGTTGCTTCATGTACTTTGATGCTCCTGTGTTGGATGCATAAATATTTATGTGTTATGTATTCTTGCTGAAGTATTACTTTTATCATTATATACTGCTTCTCTTTGTCTCTCTTAACCCATTTTATCTTGAAGTGTGTTTTGTCTGATATATGTATGGCAACACCTTCTTTGTTTTGTTCACCATTAGCTTGGAGTATCATCTTCCATCCCTTCACTCTGAGCCTGTGTTTGTCTTTGGAGCTAAGATGTGTTTCCTGGAGGCAGCATAATGTTGGGTCTTTTTTTTCAATCCATGGTATCTTTTGATTGTAGAATTAAATCCATTTACATTTAGAACGATTATTGATATATGAGGGCTTAATGCTTCCATTTTATTGCTCATTTTCTGTTTCTTCTGCATATCCTTTGTTTCCCATCCTGTGTATTTCAGACCAGCAATTCGGTTAGGTAGTTTTCTATGCTGATTTTCTTAGTTTTCTCCTTATTTATCATTTGTATATCTGTTCTAACTATTTGTTTATTGGTTTCTATGAGATTTGTATTAAAAATCTTGTAGATAAGATAGTCCTCTTTCTAACAGCTTCTTATTTCTTTAGACTAAGTCGATTCTATCCTTTTCCTCTTCCCCTTCTAAGTTGTTATTGTCATACCTTATTCTATCTTGCATTGTGAGTTTGCAGTTAAAATGACAAAATTATTTTTATTTTTGGTCTTTTCCTTCTCATTATCTTTAACGTTATAATTAAGTGTTTGCTAACCTGTTCTGATAGAGAGCTGCAATTTTCTGATTTTATTTATCTATTTATATCCTTGCTCAGGGTTTTGTAAGCCTTTTCTTTTTTTTTTTCAAGTATGGGGGCCTTCCTGAGTATTTCTTGTGTGTGTGGGGCGGGGGGGAGGGGGCTTGCTTGTGGTGATGAACTCCCTTAGCTTTTGTTTACCTGGGAAAGTTTTTATATCTCCATCATATCTGAAGGATATTTTCACTGGATAAAGTATTCTTGGCTGAAAGTTTTTGTCTTTCAGTATTTTGAAGGTTTCTGCTGAGAAATCCACGGAAAGCCTGATAGGGGTTCCTTTGTAGATTATTTTCTTCTACCTTGCTGCCCTTAATATATTTTATTTTTGTCATTGATTTTTGCCAGCTTTACTACTACATGGCTTGGAGAAGATCTTTTTACATTCATATAGTTTGGAGATCTATTGGCTTCTGTCACATGGATTTCCAGCTTCTTCCCCAGGTTTGGGAAGTTTTCAGCTATTATTTCTTTGAACAAGTTTTCTGCTCCATTCTCCTTCTCTTGTCCCTCTTGAACACCTATAATCCTTTTGTTGCATTTCCTAAATGAGTAGGGTATTTCTCCATTTCTGTTCAGTCTTAATTCTTCCTCCTCCTCCATCTGAAGCTTTTCTGTATTTCTGTCCCCAAGACTGTTGATTCATTCCTCCATAAGATCAGGTCTATTGTTCAGGAAGTCCATATTTTTCTTTATCTCAGTCATTGTGTTTTTCATCTCCAGTATTTCTGATTGATTTTTCTTTATAGCTTCAATATCTTTTGTGTAGAATTCCCTCTGTTCATTAAATTTGTCCCTGATTTCATTGAACTGTATATCTGTATTTTCTTTTAACTAATTGAGGGTTTTTATGATAGCTATTTTGAATTTTCTGTCATTTAAATTATAAATTTCTGTGCCTTCAGGATTGATTTCTGGGTACTTGTCATTTTCCTTCCTGTCTGGAGATTTAGTATACTTTTTCTTACTGCTTGATAGTATGGATTTGTTCTTTCGCATAGAGGTAGTATTTGGTTGCAGCCTCCACCTGCCACCACTGAGGGGAGTGGCCAGGAGCTGTGTAACCTGAGCCCACTAGGATCCCCACCAGCTGTGTCTGTCTGAGCATGAGCCACTCCTTGTGATCACAGGGGCCCTGTGGGTTCTCTCACTGAATGAGAAAGCAATCGTGTTGGGGTTCTGGGCTGCTTTGGCCTCCTCCCACAGTCCCTCCCAGGTGCACTCCTCCTTTTGAGACTGCAGCAGTACTATGGGCATTTGCAGCAGCCAGGAGCTCATTTGCCTGGACTTGTAACTCCATTGCCTCCTGATGGACTTGGTGGGTAAGGCCTCCCCAGTGGGTCTGAGGCAGAGCTGCTCCCTGGGACGATGGTGGGACAGTGGACTCTCCCACTGGATGAGAGGGTGATCACACAGGGCCTCAGGGCTGTTACTGCCTGCTCCAACAGTCCCACCGAGTCACACTCCTCCCTTCAGGGCTGCAGTAGTACTCTGGGCATTTGCAGCAGCCAGGACCTTGTTCGCCCAGCCCACAGATATGCTGCTGTCTGCTCATAGGTCTGCTCCCAGGTCACACTAGCTCTTGTGCTTGGTGGGCAGGGGCCCCCCACTGAGTCCAAGCCAGAGCCACTCCCTGGAACTGTGGTGGGACTAGTAGTTCATTTTTTATACCATAGAAAATATGAATTAGAGTTTTATGTTTTTGAAAGAAATTTTTTACATATGTAAGAATGGAGGAGAGTGGAAAGTGATAATGTAGGGAAACCAAGTAGGTCAAAGGAAGTAAAATAAAATCTATTTTATTTTCAAAACCCTCTCAAGTGTCTTTCCCCTTCTGAAAATCCCTATATTCTTCATTCTTCTGAGAAAAATATTTCTGTCCTCTGAAGACTGATCACTCCTGTGAAACTCTTTCCAGCTATAAACAACTACCCCACTGATGTAAGGCTACTTTACCACTGTTCTATACAGTTTGCAATTTATTGCTCGCTATTTTACTAATATACATTGTATCTTTTCAATTTAGCTCTAACTCATTGAAGGCAAGGCTATTTCTGTCTTTCCACTACTGTCTGTTACATTTAAAGGACATAATTGAGACAAACATGTGATTGTTAATGAATTCTAAATTTAAACCTCCAGTCTGGACTTCTCCCCTAAACTACAGACTGATGTATTTAACTGCTTACTGGACATCTCCACTTGATGTTTAATGAGCATGTAGACCTTAATACGCAGAGATTGAGTGTTTGATATTCCTTCCCAACTTGATCTCCCAGTACTGTTTGCCATCTCACTAAATCACAACTCTCTTCTTCCAATTGCTCAGACCATAAGATTTATAGCTTTGGTGACTCTGCTTGTTCTGACTTTCAACATGCAATCTCTTAACAAATTCTAATAGCTTTACCATCAACATTTATCCAGAATCTGTTTACTCTTCCCTGCCTCTACCACTATCTTCATTGCTACATCTCCAGTCCAAGCTACATCACTTGCACCTTGATTTTTGTGCTAGTCTCCTACGTGCTTTTCCTGCTTCACCTTTGCATACATTCAGTACTTTCTCAACAACAGTTAGAAGAATACTCTTAAAATGCAAGGTGGATACTATTGCTTCTCTGTTGATTTAGTGTCTTTTCGTCTAAATCAGAATAGAAGTCAGTCTGTATAACGATTTGCAAAGTCTTACATGCGCTGGACCCTGCTATTCTTCTGTGCTAATTTCTGGCTCTCTTTTCTGCTCATTTTGCTTTAGCCATTTGGGCTCTTTACTGTCTCTAGCTCATACTAGACAACATCCTAGAACACAGTGAGCCTTTGCTCTTCCCTCTGACTGGAATGTTCTACCACAGATACAGCATGGCTTGCTGATTCACCAGCTTCATTTCTTCACTCACATGTCACCTTCTTACTAAATCATTTCTGGCAAATCCTGCATAAAACTGCAATTCTCTTACCTCTTAAAGTGTCCGTTTCTTAGCTTTATCATTTTCCAAAATAGTTTATATTCACCTATTCTTCTTTTTACCATCATTAAAAAAAAATGCTGTTGGAGTTACAATGTCTCCACTGTTCCTAGAAGATTCCCTGGCATAGAATCAAAACTCAAAAATTATTTGTGGAGTAGAAGAATAAACATATCATAGAATATAATTTGTTGAGTTAATTTAAAACAGAGTAAATCTGATGTCCTGACATTTCTTCTTTCAATTATTCTGATCTATTAAATTATGGCACTAGCTTAGTCACTGTAATAAAATACTTCCATGTTAATTATGGAAATTGAATATTTGTTTGAAGAGAGACTTCTGTTATAAAAAACAAGTTTCTACTCGAATTTAAGTAGCTCCAGGTTTCCAAATGATGAGATGTGTCTCTTTTTTGTTGTTTTCTGAATGAGAATACTTTACTGAAATAGATCCCAGCAGGAGGATGGATTAGCATGGTTAAAAGAAAAAAGGAGAAGCTACAAGAGAGACATTCACTTATTTCTATTTTATTGTTGACTCCAACATAGCAGAATCATTTTTTCTCATTTCCCTTCCTTTCTAGCTTACTTAATTTGCTGATTCTCTGCATTTACTGATGCCTTCTTGCCAATCTGACAAGCTGATCCCCCTGCCTCGAAACCTCGACTCCTCACAAGCTATTTTTTCCTTCCCTGCCGCCACCTGTTTTTTTTTCCTTATTCATACTTCTCCATCAGGTTTCACAATGCCTAATATGCTCTTTGTCACAATTTTGTTTCCTATCCAGTCCACACTACACATTACTGAAATATTTTTTATGAAATTGTCATCTAATTAGGTTACGGATCTTTAGGAAAGGTCTTTCTCTCTTGTATATAAAAAATATTCAGCATGCTTATTTTTAAAGAGTCAGCTCATATATTATTCTTTATGTTTTCCGTACCCACCTAACCATAATTTCCAACCCCGAGACATTTCCCTACCTGTCTTCCCGTTGTAGTTTCTTAATCCCTCAATTCCAACATCTCTTTTATTGTATCACAAGTATTTATTTTTGTTTCTGTCATCCAAGATACGTAGAGAAATCTTTGAAAGAACAATTTGAGTCATTTTCACTTTTGCATTATGTTTTCAACACAAAGAAAGATCAGAAGGAATGAGGGAAGGAAGGAAGGAAAGGAGGAAGGGAAGGAAGAAAAAGAAAGAGAAGGAAGGAAGGAGAAAGATAGAAATCAGAATGGATGGTTATTGAATCTCCAAAGACTATTTGAAAAAGAACTCTAATATTTTATAGTTTTGCTTGTTACCCATGTTACTCTAATTCAACTTCTCTAGTCACTTGCTTTTGTAATCTTGCTAAAGTCTTTAGATGTCTGCTCATTTTCTCAAATTTAAGCTGTCAAAATTTCACTTTAGTTTAGCTTGTTATAAAATAAAACAATCCTTACAGGTTTTTTAACTATCACATTAACCTGGTCTCAAGGTAGTAAAATTAGAAAGAGTATGACGGTAGTTTTTCCTGGGAGTCTCTTCCCATATTGTTTGTTGAAGGCAGAGAGGAGCAAAATACAGACGAATATTCTCATCTGGAAAGCATATACTCAAAAACGATACCCTGTACAAAAAGTTGATGTCATTTTTCCTTCAGTGATGCACAAGCATCGTGGTGGAAATAATACAACAGCAAGAAACTTTAGAACACAACTTGCAATATCTATCAGGATTACCAAGGTGTTTCTTATTATTCCCAGAAGTCTCACATATGAGATATATCCTATTGATTTACCTGAACATTTGTAACATGATGTAAATGCAATAATAGGTGTACACTGATAACATTGCAGCATTTTTGTAATAGTAACGTATTAGAATTAATCCCAGTGCCCATGAATGGAGGAGGGGAAAGTTAAATTAACTATGATTTTATCTTCACAATAAAGTAAAATGCACCTTTAAAGAATAAAAAACAAATTTTCCATGTTCAGAGGTGGAAAGATATTCAGGATATATTGTTTATGTAGTATACAAGAATTTATTTGATTAATAAAGGAGAAAATAGTAATGTATTCAAATTTTCTTAATTTACAATATAATACATTTGTAATATAAAATATTTGTCCATAAATATATTCTGTAGGGATACAAAATAAACTAACATGATTACTTTGAAAAGAAAAAAATCAACCTTATGATGAGAGATGAATAGAAAGTATATGAATGCAGCTTATTCATCACTTTGAACCAAATCAAAATCCTCTACATTAATATATTCTAGATTTGTAGAAGTGAATAGAAATTGTTTTTCTCTTAAAAGCATACTTTATTAAATTTCACAGTCTATGATATAAAATCAAGTGGAGACATTGCATGACTATCTTAGCAAATGTAGAGTACTTAATTGTCCTTTTCCCAGAATATTTAGATGGAAGATAGACTGTTTTTCCTCAACTTTTTTAAAATATAATTTCAATTATTTAATTTTTTTAATTGCAGTAACATTGGGATTATAACATATAGCTTTCGGATGTACACCATAATATAATTAGAATTCTGTGTAGATTACATTGTGTTCACAACCCAAAAACTAATTATAGTCCATCACCTCACATGTGAGCCTAATCACCCCTTTTGCCCTCCTCCTCTCCCCCTTCCTCTATGGTAACCACCAGTCCAATCTCCAATGCTATGTGTTTGTTTCCCTTTGTTTTTATCTTCTACTTATGAGTGAGATCATACGGTATTTGACTTTCTCCCTCTGACTTATTTCACTCAGCATAATACCCTCAGCTAATATTCGACAAGGGAGCCAAGAGCATATGATGGAGAAAGGAGAGTCTCTTCAATAAATGGTGTTGGGAAAACTGGACAGCCATATGCAAAAGAATGAAAGTAGAACATTCTCTTACACCACACACAAAAATCAACTCAAAATGGATTAAAGACTTGAATGTAAGACCCAAAACCATGAAACTTCTAGAAGAAAACATAGGCAGTACACTCTTTGACATCAGTCTTAGCAGCATATTTTCAAGTACCATGTCTGACTGGGCAAGGGAAACAAAAGAAAAAATGAACAAATGGAACTACATCAAACTAAAAAGCTTCTGCACGGCAAAGGAAACCATCAGCAAAATGAAAAGACAACCTAACAATTGGGAGAAGATATTTGCAAACCATATATCAGATAATATCCAAAATATACAAAGAACTCATACAGCTCAACAACACAAAATCCAACAATCCAATTAAAAAGTGGGCAAAGAATCTGAACAGAGATTTTTCCAAAGAAGATATACGGATGGCCAACAGGCATATGAAAAGATGCTCAACATCAGTAGCTATCAGGGAAATGCAAATCAAAACTACAATGAGGTATCACCTCACTCCAGTCAGAATGGCTATAATTTCCTCAGCTTTGATTTATTCAAATAATGACATCAACCTTCTACATTAAACCTCTGATAGGAACTTGGCTTTGAGAAAAAGATGCTATACACAATCAAGTTTAAAGACAATCTAATTTCAAACCATATATCTAAGTATTCTGTAATTTTACATCCCTTTTAATATGCCTAAACACTTCACATTTACAACAAAAACAAAAAATCCATTGTCACCTCTCATTGTTTCTCCACTTTGGCTGCATTCTAGCTCTTCCCATCCTCAGCAGAGAGCCAGGCTCCATGAGAAGCCCTGACCCATGTCCAGCTGCAGATGGGTATGCAACCAGCCAGACTGCTGACTCTTTCTCTGAGAAATTGGAAAGGCTCACATAGGCTGCTGGGAAGCCTTAAGGGAGAGGAGGTGAGTGAACAGATTGTCCTTTAGAACTGGCCAAATTTCAGTTTCCATATGGAAGAAGAGATTTCAGGAAGGTTTTTCATTTCGTTTTTTTTGCCTCCCTTTTACTCTTTAATGCTTTGTTCTTCAACCAAAAGTGTCCCAGCGCCCATTCTGGGTTTGGTGGGTCTCATTTCTATTCTACTTCAGATATATAGCCTTATTAGTACAACGCCACCTGGTTATGCTTTTAATCTGTATTGGGTAGCCATCCACCTCCAGCATGGTATCAGGAGGATATTCTCTTGATAATTCCCAGGGATGGCCTGGTGGGACTCTCTTTATAGAGAAGGATGGTGTCCAGCACCCACTATTCCTGTCTCAGCAAAGGACAGGCCAGTCTGTTTCCTGGAGACAAGAACTTGCTTTAATTTTTTCATCTGCCTTTTTCATTAAATTCTCTGGTGTTCAGAAAAAGCAGAAGGAATAATTTCAGCTTGCTTATGCTTGAGGAACATTGTGAAATGAAGGAAGCACTGTACTGGGAGTCGGAATATTTGACTATGTTCTTCCATCTGTCTCTCCCTGGCTGGGTGGTCATCCTCTCACTCTGGGCCTCAGTTGCCTCCCTGGTAAAGGGGAATGATAATAATATCTACCTGCCTAAAGTAGAGCCTGCATTAATTAATATTAGAGATTCTTCACAAATCTAGGTTTCAGTAATAGTAAAGATAAACAGGCTCATCTGAAATTTACCAGTTCCTGAAAGAGGCCCCTATGCCAATGACAGGTTGAGCAAAAAAGTTCCAGATATAAGGCCTGCCACCCAGAGTGGTGGTAAGAGTGCTATTTATGGAATGTTTACCCCCTATCCAGCACCATGAAGGTGCTGAATTAAAATGCTGAGGAAAACCTGCAGTGCTCCTACCCTCACTGAGGCCACTGAGGACATGAAGGTGATGTACTGGGTGTCATGACTGATTAGAACACCATGTGTTGTGCTGGCCTCTTTCTACCTGAGCGTTCTCATCTGTAACAATTACTTGTTTTCTCCATCAGCTGTGTCAGAATAAATGAAAGTGCTTGTGAGACTTTCCTGCCTCCTCAGAACTGGCATCAAGAGCTGTAGCTAATGACATGGAGGCATGGAGAACTCTATTTGCATTCCAAGTTCAGAGACCCTCCAGTTGCTTTTTCCAAGCTGAAAGGCACCCAGGAGAAAAAGAGCATGCAAATTTGAGCATCTCTCATAAAAAGGGGCTCAGGTTCTAGGAGGACACTGTATACCCGCAAGAGCAATTCTTCCTTATTTTTCTAAAATCTCCCCAACAATTCCGTTCCTTGGGGAGACCATAGATGCTGGGCTGCATTTTCTACACTAGACAGCAGTGGGAAGAACTCTGTGATGCTAAGCCAGGCACGTTTCTGTGCCGTTGGTCTCCCACCTCACCTGAGACATATTGCAGATATTTTCAGATTCCCCAAACCTTCCTCAATGTACTAGCCCCACACTTGCTACTCAGATTCAGTACCAAGCCTGAGGAGGAAAGGGCCGGGAAGCTCCTGGTTCTTCTGATCTCCTGCCAATCTCTCCCAGCCACTTAAGCAATTTTTAGACAAGTGAAAATAACTGGTCTAAGTGGTCCCTGCTCTCCCTCACTGGCATTCCCTCCCAGAAACAAAATGCCTTCTTCCTCTGCAGTACATAACTACCCCTTTTGTTCTTTCTTTCTTCTTTTATTTTGAGGAAGATTAGCCCTGATCTAACATCTGCTGCCAATCCTCCTCTTTTTGCTCAGGAAGACTGGCCCTGAGCTAACATCCATGCCCATCTTCCTCTACTTTATATGTGGGATGCATGCCAGAGCATGGCTTGACAAGCAGTGTGTAGGTCCACACCTGGGATCTGAACCCGTGAACCCTTGGTCACCAAAGCGTAATGAAAGAACTTAACCGCTGCACCACCAGGCCAGCCCAATCCCTTTTGAATACAACATAATGACTGTCATTATGGTAGGCAAAATTCCGAAGATTCTCCCAACTCCTTGATTCCCATTCCCTGGTTATTCAATCAAACAGTAATCTAGATGCTGCTGTGAAAGGACAATGCTGGCAGAAGTTAGGTTGCTAATCAGCTGACCTTAAAATAGAAAGATTATTCTGGTTTATCAAGAAAGGTCCAGTGTAATCACAAAAGTTCTTAAAAGCAGAGGAGGAAGGCACGAGAGTGAGTCAGAGAGATGTGGCAGAAGGGAAAGGAGGAGAGGTTTGAAGCCGGAGTCGGACTAGACTCGCTGTTGCTGAAAAGAGGCCACAAGGAAAGATGGAAAGCACAGGGCGGAGCATGGCTGCCTGGGAGCAGAGTCCCCTTGCTGACAGCCAGCAGAGACATGGGTTCTCAGCCTCACAACTCTGTGGAGCTGAATTCTGCCTGATTAAGTCTGGAAGAGGATTGTATCCAGAGCCTCCAGGAAAGAGCGCAGGCTCGCAACTTCGTGGTTTTGGTCCTGCGAGATCCATGAGAGTTCTGACCTATGGAAACTGTGAGATGATAAATTTGTGTTGTTTTCAGCTACTAAGTTAGTGGCGATTTGTTGGGGCAACAATAGAAAACAAATACAGTCCTATCCTCCTGCTGTAAGGTGTATTTGTGTTCCTGACTCGGAGGGCAAATTACAGCAGGAAGGTGGGAAGCTGGATCACCAAAAGGAGAAAGTAAATTGGCAGGAGTGGGGATATTACTCCTCTTACACTTTTTAACTTTGTATTGATGTGATACTCGATATTAAGAGTACAAAACTCTTGACAGAACTTACACACAGTGTGCGTGTGTGAGAGGGAGAGATTTGGATTAACAGTTCTTCACACATGAATGTTTATGCTTCATATGAATATGTGAAGAACTGCTAATGGAATGTCTTATATTCAATTCAATATTCTCTCAGTGGAACCTTATTAAAACTCTGCAAATTAAATACCTTTATTATATTTAAAGAAACTGAGGCTTATAAATTTTAAGTGATCTGCCTAATGTCAATGGGATGAAATTCTGACTGTGCAAAATGGAACAAACTCTAGGGGAATAAAATGTGTAAAATTAGTGATTTTGCAAATGCAGCCTGAGGTCACCAGAGCTTGGAGAGAAAGCCAGAAGATAGCTTGGCCAAGTGCAGGAACACCAAGGGGTAGCCTGCATCTCACTGTCAGGACAGGAATACGTGAGTTTTCTACATATTAAGGGATCACCTAGTTTGGTGTGTTAGATGTAAGTTGTTTGATTGTTATTTCAAAGTGAGGTGCCTCCTTAGCAAAGAGCCCAAGTGATACAAAACTGTGACGTAGACCACTCTTGGAAGCACTCAATAAATATTGAGCATAATTATACTACACAGTCACTACTTCAATGGCTCATCTGAGGAGCATTTAAACTTTTAAAAAAAAACTTCTTGAAATAATTTAAATAGGTGGAGTGAAGGGTGGAAACAGGAGGAATGGCTTAAGGTGAATGTCCTGTGTGGGAAGAATGTCCTATAGGAACCTCTGTATAATAACACATCCTTCTCCTAAGGGAGCCAGCATCTGAGCACTTGCCATAGAGAAGTAAATGAAAGCCAGTTAGTATCAGCTGGAGAATTAGTAGCATCCCACACAATGGGGACAACAACGTCTGCCCCACTAACGTGGAGTTGTCATTTTTACCTCTCCTTACTCTGCATCTTCCCAACTAGAGCAGCAAGTACAAGAAGGGGTTGAGGAAAAGAGCAGATCTTGTCTCCACTCAGCCTAAGCTGGTGGAGGGAATTCTGAGGCTAGACTACATTTGGGAATGAAGGGGACTTTGAATCAAACACGTGGTTGAAGGCATTTAAAGTGATCGAAATTCATGGGTTCAAATGAGAAGCAATTATAATAATCAATTACACAGTGAAAAGTGAGATTTCAAAGTTGGTATCAAGTATTAGAAAAAATAGAAATATTTTCTACTTATACTTAAATGATTTTCAATTAAATTTGGTCAAATAATTCATATTACATAGTTTATATCATGAGCTGTGTGTATATATTACGTATTTTTTTTAACTTAGGAGTATCCTATGAGAATTGTCACAAGAAAACTTAAAAATTCGTTGAAATGCTCTTCAAATGAGGCATTAAATTGATGTCTGTGCAGTATAATTATAGTTAATTTATTGAGCATTTACTATGAGTAGGACACTGTTCTAAATTTTTTACATGTGTAATATCATTCAAATTATCAAAACTACCTTAATAACAACCTTGGTAAGATGAGGAAACTGAGGCACAATGAGCTTAACTACCTCGTACATCTCAGAATTATAAAGTACCAGAGCTAGGATTTGAACAGTTGAGGTTGAACACTTGGGCTTTTGTGCCAAGTTTTCTGTTCACAGAAAAAGCATGAAAGGTTCAAATCAGAAATGCAACATTTATTTCAAATTATTGACCAAAATCTAGAAGGAAAAACCAAAGTTAATGAAAGAATCAACCTACTTTCTCTAACGCAGTGCTTATTTTAACAATCCCTTGACTTCATTTCACTGGCTTGACACTTGATAAATAAATTAATATTATTAGTCTTCATGTCTTTTCTTCATCCTGAAAAAAATCCGTTCTCAAAAATGTCTTTGACTTTTGCCTCTCCTTCCTTCTCTCTTCTATCCTTCTAGAATTCCCGCTGGATACATGCTGGAGACTTGCATTTGACCCTCCATGCACTGAGCCCTTTCTTTCAGTCTTTCACATTACCTTGCCTTCTCTGGGATGACAGGGATATAGCAGCTTGATCAAGCACCGACTAGGCGCCAGGCTCTGGACTTAACATTTACACATTTGCATTCACAACAGCACTAAGATGCAAAAACTATTATAATTCCCATTTTGCAGATGAAGAATCTGAGGATCATAGGGAGGTTAACTATCTGATTGAATCAGTTTGACCACAGGGTCTACAGGACTAACTCCTGCATTTACTTCTGGTTGCAGTTCATTCATTTTCCCTTAGTAAGAATAACCCTACTCTTCAGCACTCCTATTGAAAGTTTTAAAAATTTAATTTCAATGATTATATTTTTCAATTCCAAGATTTTCAAATGATTCTCTTTTTTTGGTGAGGAAGATTGGCCCTGAGCTAACATCTGTGCCAATCTTCCTCTATTTTGTGTCTGGGACACAGCCACAGTATGGTTTGACGTGTGTGTGTAGGTCGTCACATGGCCACAGCATGGCTTGATGAGCGGCGTGTAGGTCCACACCCAGGATGCAAACCCGCAAATCCCAGGCTGCCAAAGTGGAGCACACGAACTGAACCACTACACCACCAGGCCAGCCCCAAATGATGCATTTTTAATCTCTGTACATAAAACCCCCTACTTATTTTTTGAGTGCTAATTATACCTCTAAATTCTGGAGATTTATGCTTACTTATCATAAAATATTGTACATATAATTCTTTGACCTCTATTTCCTTAGAGGTGAAGTTTCCTGACTGTTAGGTCTTTCAAATGTTGAAAGCTCTCTGTAGTTTCTCCATCACGCACCCTTTAGTTTCTTGCCTGCCTCAGTAAGAGCTCCTTAGGAGGTAAGCTGGTATCAAGTTATCAGCTTGCTTCCAGGGCCTTACCCTCTGCAGATGAGCAGCTTTGACCTTGTACCCACAGGTGACACAGGCCAAATCCTTGCCCTTTGTGAGTGCATTTACTTTGCCCTCTGGATATTCAAGTGGTATACAATGGCTTCATCCCAAGTTCACAAGCAAAGGTAATTCAGCCAAAGTAGTTAGCAGACACTAGTGCTTTCCTGGGTTCCCAGGATCACGCAGGCGCTGGTAGCCTCCCCCAGCCCCACCCCACCGTGTGGAAGGTCTTCCATCAGCTCCAAGCTCTCAGGGGCAAAGCTTTTGCCGCCTTGGCTTCTTTGGTATTTCTCTTTCTATTTTGGTTCTTAGAATCTCTTCTTTCGTTCCTTTTTAAATGCTGTAGTTAATATTTTTTCAATAGTACCTATGAACTAGACTGAAATTTATATATTTATTCACAAATTAGAAATTATTAGCTATATTTAGAAATATTATTATTCTAAAAAATATCTGCAAATGTTTGACTTCTTCTCAAAATTATGTTGCTGCTTTCAAATATTACATTAAAAGTAAACAGTAAAATGGGCCAGCCCTGGTGGCCTGGTGGTTGAGTTCGGCATGCTCTACTTCAGTGGCCTGGGTTCAGCTCCCAGGTGTGGACCTACACCAGTTGTCTGTCAGTGTCCATGCTGTGGTGGCAGCTCACATACAGAAAGAGGAAGATTGCAACAGATGTTAGCTCAGGGTGAGTCTTCCTCACGAAAAACAAAAAGAAAAACAAGTGTAAACAGTAAAATAATATTGTTCTTTCCTTTTCCTTATTTCCTCTTTTTATCTAGTCTTCAAAGTGCCAACAGGCACATTTCATTATCTTTTTTTTTTTTAGCAATATACTATTTTGAACCTTAATTAAAACAAAAACCTCAAAGTAGATTATCTTTCAATATTGTTTAAAACTATACATTTGTTTTCACAGAAAACTAAAATAGCATTCAATTCTCTGAATGAAAGCTGTTATTTTAGTATTAATATCGTGCATTATTTTTAAATTAAAAGATAGTTGAATTCAACTTTTACATTTGACATAAAGCTCTCAATTGAAAAATTTTTTACATGCAAAAGATATTTCTTATATTTGACACAAAGTCAAGGATATTAAAGATGAAAACTTTCAAATATGTTGTCCTTTCTTTTATTATTTGAGTTTTTAAAAATAAATCAAAATAAAACTACCTGAATCTTAAGCTCATTTCTCATTATAGCTCTGAAGTTCCTCTTGTTTTTATTTTTCCTTAGAAGATGAGAGAATATAGCTTTTGTTAGAACTAGATGTGGATAGTAAATATAAGCTTGTTTTTACACAAGTTTAATGTTCAGTTAATATGTAGTTATTTGCCTCATAATGTAATCATTCATTTATTTCAGAACTTCCTTATTTTTTATTTCTTCTTTTCCTTCTTTCTTTTTTCTTTTCTCTTTTATAAGTATGCATTAACATTCAAAACTTTTCCCATTACTCAAGACCTCTTCAGCAACAAGAGCAATAAACTTACACTCTTAGAGAAGGGTTCACATTTTAAGAAAAATTCAGTATTTTACTTATCATTTCATATCCTACCAGAAACTATATGACACCATGAGAAATTATTGCAGAAATGATGCCTAAGAAAATAAAGAGAAATCAATTATCTAAGCTTCACCTTAGGAAACTAAAAAAGCAGAGCAAATTAAATCCATAGTAAGCAGAAGGAAAGAAATGATAAAAATTACAGCAGAATCAATGAAATTGAAAACAGTAAATAAAAAATTTAAATAATAAAAGCTAGTTCTTTGAAAAGATCAATAAAATCAATAGCCTTCTAGCCAGGCTAACTAAGAAAAAAAGAGACAGGACACAAATTATTAATATCAGAAATGAAAAGGAAGATATTACTATAGTTCCAAGGATAATCAAAGAGTACTATGAATGACTCTATTTCCACAAATTTGCTAACTAAGATGAAATGGACCAATTCCTTGAAAGACACAATCTGACAATCTCACTCAAGAAGAAATAGACAATGTGAATAGGCCTATATCTATTAAAGAAATTGAGTCAATAATTAATAACCTTCTAAAACAGAAAGCACCTAGCTCAGATGAATTCTGCCAAACATTAGGAAAAAAATGTACTAATTCTCTACAGTATTTTTCAGAAGATAGAAGCAGAGAGAATACTTACTAACTCATTCTATGAGGCCAGCATTACCCTAAGACCAAGCCACACCGACATTACAAGACAAGAAAATGATATCTTTCATCACAGGAAAATAAAACCCAATATCTCTCATGAGTACAGATGCAAAAATTCTCAACAAAATGCTATCAAATCTAATCCAAAAATGTATAAAAAGAATTATACACCATGACCAAGTGCAGGTAAGCAAAATTAGTTTGACATTTGAGAATCAATTAATGTAATCCATCACATCAACTGTCTGAAAAAGAAAAATTACATAATCATACCAATAGTTGCAGAAAAAGCATATGGCAAAATTCAATACTCATTCATGATAAAAGCTCTCAGTAAACTAGGAACAGAGATCTTTCTCAATTTGATAAACAATATCTGCAAATACCTGCAGCTAACATTATACTTAATAATGAGAAACTCAAAGCTTTCCCTCTAAGATCAGGTACCAGGCAAAGATGTCCCCTCACCACTCTTTTTTAACATCATACTAGAAATTCTAGCTAAAGAAATAAGACAAAAATAGAAAAAAAGAAAATGTATACAGATTGTACGTATACAGTAAAGAAGAACTAAAATTATCTTTGTTCACAGAGGAAATAATTGTATATGTAGAAAATCCAAAAGAATTGACAAAAAAAAAAAACCCTCCTGCAAGTCATAAGCAATTATAGCAAAGTTGAAGGATACAAGATTAATATACAAATATCCATTACTTCCCTATTTACCATGATGAACAAGTGGAATTTGAAATTAGAAACATAATACTATTGACATTAGCATCCTCCAAAATAAAATGCTTAGGTATAAACCTAACAAAATATGTACAAGATTTATAAGAGGAATACTACAAAACCCTGACGAACAGCGTCAAAGAACTAAGTGAAGAGATATTCTGTGTTCATGGATAGGAAGACTCAAGATTGTCAAGATGTCAGTTCTTCCCAACTTGATCTATAGTTTCAACATATCCTTATCAAAAGCAAGTTATTTTGTGGATACCAACAGATCCTAAAGTTTATATAGAAAGACAAAAGACCCAGAATAGCCAACACAAATTTGAAGGAGAAGAACAAAGTTGGAGGATTGAAATTATTTGACTTCAAGACTTACTATAAAGTCATACTAATAAAGACAGTGTAATATTAGCAAGAGAATAGACCAATCAATGGAACAAAATAGGGAGCCAGAAATAGACCTCAATAAATACAATCAACTGATCTTTGGCAAAGAAGCAAAGGCAATACAATGGAGAAAAGATGGTATTTATAGCAAATGGTGTTAAAACAATTGGACGTTCACTTGCAAAAGAATGAATCTAGACACAGACTTACACGCTTCACGAAAAAATAACTGAAAATGGATCACAGACTTAAATGTAAATATAGAACTATAAAACATCTAGAAGATAAAATAGCAGAAAACCTAAATAAGTTTGGGTTTGGCAATGACTTTTTAGATACAATACCAAAGGCACAATCCATGAAAGAAATAATTGACAAGCTGGACCTCATTAAAATTACAAATTTCTGCTCTACAAAAGACACTGTTAAGAAAATTAAAAGACAAACCATAGACTGGGGGAAAATATTTGCAAAGACATATCTGTAAAGGAGTGTTAAAATTAATATACAAAGAACTCTTAAAACAACAATAAAAACAAACAACTCAATTAAAAACTGGTCAAACACTTTAACAGACTCCTCACTAAAGAAGATATACAGATGGCAAATGTATGTATGAAAATATGCTCTACATCATCTGTCATCAGTGAAATGAACTTAAAAAAGCAATGGGAGGAGGGAAGGCTAAATAGGCAGAGTACATAGGATTTTTAAGGCGGCGAAACCACTTTGTATGAGAAAATAATGGTAGATAGATGTCATTATGTATTTGTTCAAACCCGTATAATGTGTAACACCATTAGTGAACCAGAGTGTAAACCATGGACTCTGGGAGATAATGATTCGTCAATGTAGGCTCATCGACTCGAACAAATGTACCACTCTGGTGCAGCACGTTGATGATAGGGAGGGTATGTATATGTGGGGGCAGGGATATATGAGAAATCTCTGTACCTTCTGCCCCATTGTGCTGTAAACATAAAATTGCTTTAAAAAGTAAAATCTCTTTTAAAAAGTGTAAAGATTAGGGGTGAAGACTATGTTTAAAAAGTTAGAAATCCTTTAAAGAAGTGAAAAGCTATATGAAACAAACAAAAACTACTTTTTTATGGTACTTAAAATTTGTTAATTCAGCTTTAAAGAAACATCTGTTGAAATTCTAACATAAGCAGTTATAATATGGTAAAAGGACTATTGGTTTGTAGTCAGAAGAACTAAATATAATTCCTAGTTCTGAAATTTAACTTGTGAGTCATCTTCTAGCTATTATTTACTTTGACAAATATATGTATTTTTTTTATCCCATAAGGATAATGAATCTCTCTTTACATTGGAGTTTAGCTAGTTAAGTGGAATCATATTTTGAAATTATCTGTCATAGTTAAACTAAACGTTAATTGAATATTAATCTACAGATAATTCTGCAATCAAATTGAAGAGTTTTAATGAGAGGAATTTCCAATAAACTCATGAGTGACATATGTTTTCCTATCTTAATTTGTTTGACTTAAAGTTATTTGAATTTGAAAACAGTGGATGTTTGTTACCACAAAATCCTAGCATGGCGCCTGAAATAAAGTATTAAACAAATCTGCTTGTTGGATGTTGGGTCATAGTAGGAAAGTTTGTGCAGCTTTTCTTTATTATCGTGAGTTTTTTCACATGTTCTTCAACTTTTCACATTTTCTTACTTATCATTCAATAAATACAATATGGTCAAGAACATTCCGTAGGATCGCTTCCAGCTGCATCGGTGATTCTCATGACTCATCATGATTTTAGTATTAGTGATGGTGTTTGCTCAATGACATGTGCAGGAATGCAATCTGCATGATAAGAACTTATATTATATATAATAAAATTATGTAGATACAATAAAACTTCAAAAATAAACTGATTCAAAAGTTAAGATATTCAAAATATTAAAGTCTTTGGTGTTCCAATTATTTTCATACAATTTACCTAACACATGAGAGTTTGGACTAAGGCTTTTTATTGGTATTGGTCTATTGATCATTTCAATATAGTATTTATAATTTGAGGAACTTGCAGAGATCAACCTATCTGTTAATAACAATTATATCTTGTTTGTTTTGATAAGTTTATTGCAAAAAGGAAGTCCTACAGTCTGCTCTTGAATAGATGACATTTATCATAACGTTAAGAAATTACTGTAACAGGGGCCGGTCTTGTGGCTGAGTGGTTAAGTTCGTGCGCTGTGCTGCAGGCGGCCCAGTGTTTCGCTGATTCCAATTCTGGGCACAGACATGGTACCGCTCATCAGGCCACGCTGAGGCAGCGGTCCACAAGCCACAACTAGAAGGATCCACAACTAAGAATATACAGCTATGTACCAGGGGGCTTTGTGGAGAAAAAGGAAAAAAATAAAATCTTTAAAAAAAATAAAAGAAATTACTGTAACAAGGATACACAATTAATCAGTTCTATGTTTCATGCAGCATGTGCATGCCCTGACACATTGCTTTCAGCAATGCAGCAGCTGTTCTTTAATGCATGTTTTTTGTCTCCAGGTAATTCCTTCATGATGAATTATGGCACATTCTGCCAGAATTAATAATGCACCAAAAGCTTGTGTGGAAAATTAAGTAATATCTTTAATGAAGGCTTAAATTTGATTTCAGATTTTAAATTTCAAAAAAAATTAAACAAAAAGTGTAACAACTTTTCAGCTGATCAGAATTCTACCTTGTAAATATCTTTAATAGCCAAGAATGACAGAATACTTAACTGAATGAAAAGTAAATCTTCACCTAGGAAAGAAACAGGAATTGCCTACTGTGGTCACAAGTAGGAATAATAGTCTTTGAAAGAACTACCCAAGTAAACAGAAAGTGTGTAATTTTAACTTTGAGAAACCGTCATGTCATATATATTCTGTTATTTACATGCTGGCTGCTCAATCCTTGTCACCAGTGGAAAATGTCCAGTGATTTTACTTTTATCACTTATTCTCACTTAAATGAACCCTACATGAAGAAACTTGAGAGGAGTCACTTATATTTAGTATGAATTAAGTGAACTCCATTGAGTTAGCATGTATTCCTGGAATGTTGATGATCAAAGGACTATTAGCAGTCTGGGTCCAATCAGGAGAGAGAATCCATACACTAAGTTGAACAAAGAAAGTTTAATGTGAAGAACATTAGCCACAACAAGGAATTGGAGTGAAGTTTCCTAAGCTTGTAAGAAGTAAAGAAACATTAAAGAATATAAGTACAGCAGACATATTGAATAGCCGCTCTCTCTATGGCTGAGACAGAGCACATGAGGGAAAGGCCCCCACAGGGCTGAGACCATGTGAAAGGACACAGCCATTGGTAACTGGATGGTAGAGAAGTCGCTTTGCTGCAACATAGGCAAAACTTGCTGGGACTCTACCGTCTGACACCTGCTGTGTATCCACCTGCTCTGGTATTGGGGAGAGTTCTTCACTGGGAAGTGTCTCATTGGAGACACTCTACTATAAAACCACTCAAGGAGGGTGTGTTGTGGAAGCTGCTGGCCAAGGAATGCTGCTGGCTTCTCCACACTGCAGGAGTCAGGAGCTGAGAAGTTGCAAGCACTGCAGATGTCAGGTGCTAGACAAGGTGTACACTATGCAGAAGCCCACCAGGAGGACTCATGGAAATCAGGAAGCAAAACCCTTCCCTCCTGCAGCGTCCCCCCAGCACTCTCTTCTGATAAAGCTGAACGTCATGCCAGCTGGTAAAGCAAAAACATTTAAAGGGCACAGACTCATTTTTACAGAGCAAGCAAAGCTTTTGAATTTGGAGGTGAGAGCCAATAAATCAACAACTGGCAAGAGTCAAGTAGGTGCATAAGGGCAATTATCTATGATCCCAAGACAGTTTGTTTGAAAATGAGATATTCATCACATTAGGTGATAAACACTATCAAATAACCAGCTACAAGAAGGTCAGAGAAGGTGATATGGGTGCGTGGGGGGGTTTCATGGAAGACACACAATGACATGAACAGCAGTTGGATGTACAATACAGAGGGAAGAGCATAATCAGAGGAACAGTGGAGGAAATGAGGAAATGGAAGGAAATGAACGCCAAGTCCCAATTAGCTATTATGTAGCTATCAGTTTTTGATGGCCTCTAAATCAAGTGATAGATCTTACTTAATAGGCAATTGGGACAATAAAGGTTTCTAAGTAAAGGGCTAAGCAATTCAAAATGTTCTCTAGAAATATTGCTCCTATATGCTGAGCAAAACAGATAAAACCACTGCAATATTCCTAGGCCTTATCTTTTACCATGAAATAAATGGTTTTATTTCTATCTAAAGAAAAGTGTGCATAGGAAAGCACATGGAGGAGAAAATAAACATGTAAATGGTGCTGAGAAAAATGCTGATCCAAGTCAGCCGACAAGTTTGTAGCCCTTAGTCTACTTGAGAGCAGAACCAGCCATAGTTGACTCACAGGAATGATCACAAAAATGGGGAGTCTCATGGGGCTACAAAGAAGAAGAAAACCACCCTTGACCACTCTAACCTTAAACATAAAATTTTGAAAGATATACACTCATTGCTCAATTTTGAAAATCGTAAGTGTTCAATATTCTTCTCTAGTAACCTAAAGCTAATTGTGGTGAAGTTTTAAACTCAATCTAGTGCAAAGTAAACTGAATATAGAGTCAGAAAATATGCATTCAAGTCTAGACTATGCTCTCTATTTCCCAGGTGATGTGAGGCAATAAAAGTGACCTTTAAAACAGAGAGGTTAATATAGCACATGATAAAATGAAACACTGTAGGTGAATACTTTTATTTGTTGGAAAGCACTATATAAATACAAGGCATTTGTTCTGATTTAATTTAATTGTTGAGGAATGCTAGCATTTTAAATAACAAAGACATCTCTCAGAGAATCAATTTTTCCAAGTTTTGTCCAGGATATCTTTTTTTAGGGATATATTCCTCATGAATACCCAGGACGAAATCCATTTTTCTCCCCTGATCTGAACAATGAAGAACATGGTGTCAAAGTTATGTTTTTTTTTTTTTTTTTTTTTTGGAGGAAGATTAGCCCTCAGCTAACTACTGCCAGTCCTCCTCTTTTTGCTGAGGAAGCCTGGCTCTGAGCTAACATCCGTGCCCATCTTCCTCTAGTTTATACGTGGGACGCCGACCACAGCATGGCTGCCAAGCAGTGCCATGTCCGCACCCGGGATCCGAACCAGCGAACCCCGGGCCGCCGAGAAGCGGAACGTGCGAACTTAACCGCTGCGCCACCGGGCCGGCCCTCAAAGTTATGGTTTTTGAGAGGCATTTCACAATTTCATGGAATCCTCATGAATGTTGCATATTTGATCTTATAATTACCCTAGTTTTTGTGTTTTCAAATAAACATGCTTCAAACTATTTTTTAAAATTTTATTAGATGATTATCTGCATCCTCTTTTCCTTTTTTATAGGTTTACTCATTTAAGTGACATTGCAAATTCATTGTTAACTTTCCAAGATCCATAATTCTAAATCTTCTTCGACACATTTTAAATTTTAAACTGTGTGAATTTAATATCTGTTTTAAGATATTTATATTCAGTTTAAGTAAGTTAAAAATCTCCCTGCTGATAAACTTACAAGATAAATAAAAGCTTACCAAATAAGTGTTACTTTTGTAGAAAACTGCTTTACATGGGTCATATGTCTCAAGTAATGGAAGTTGAAGAATGTAATTTCTATTTTCATTAATTAAAAAATTATATACTCAGCACTCAATTTGCATTTGTTAAAAGAATCCAGCCATCACTGCTGTTTGGAGTATGCCATACCAAGGGAAATGAGCCTCATAATGGAGCCCCAAACTGGCATTCATCCTAGAAGCTGAAGGGGGATTTTGCTGGGGTAACAATAACAAAATAAGACTTGATCCTTAAGCCTCATCTCCTTTCGTACAGTGTGCCTCTCTGCAGAATAAAGAAATACAAAAACTGAACTGTCTAGCAGTATGAGGGCTGTGAGTAAAAGAGAAATCAGAGGCTGAAATCCAAAAGCAGAACCCTGTCTATATTTATCCAGAATGAAAGTCATACCATCATATTTCTGATTCTAGTTGCAGTAAGCATAAATGTTGCATGATGGAGGAAGATCCTGAAATAGTATGACTTAGTCAAATATTATGAAAATGCAAAAGGTACCATAGCATAACTGAGGGAAGGTAAAATGCAAATATCAGTGTTTGATGCCAATTAAAGATATTTCATTTGATCACATCAAGATGGTAATTAGCTTAATAATAAACTTAGGTCATTGAAACTATTGAACTATTAAATAGATTTAAGAATTTTAAAGGCTATTGATTGATTCAGGTGATGTGTATCTTTTCCTCATTACACACGCTAATGATTTTACCAACACAGCAAAACGTGAGCCTTATTGTCAATTACAAAAACTGCATGTGTCACAAAAAATTGTGCTTTTATTTTTCAGAAGTCCTTTAAATTTAGTTACATATACAATAATGTTAATTTTTTTTTAAATTGAGCATTATTGTTGATTATCCTCACCAACATTTTTAAACTGGATTAAAAACTAACCTGAGGGGTTTCATTTTCTGGTTATAGTGGAATAGCTTATATTAGACAAAATCTTTAATCAAGAGAAAGTATAAAACCCAGATAAAAATGAAAACTGCTGTTTGAAGATATTGGAAATCAACTCAGGCAGTCGGGATTTCAGGGTCTAAAATTTCCAAAAGAAGAAAAACACAATGAAAGGACTCAAACACTGTCTGTCTGTCCCTTCTCTTCTTGATGCGTTTGCAAACTTGTCAGCAACATGGGACCTATAGGCCCAGTAAAACATGGAGGCTTTTTGAAGTAGCACAGAACTGTGGAGACAAAAATTAGGATTCAGAGCTTCCACAAAAGACCAAGATCTCAGAGCAAAGGCAGCAATACACAGGTGAACTTGATATTAAGTGCCTTTGCCTGTATAGTACTTTATTTAACTCCTAATATTCACAGTCTAAGGAGCTGGGCTGAACCAAACTGAGAGAAGTTGCTAAGAGGGTAAGTAGACAGAAGAGCAGTCTCAGAGGGCCCAAAAGGGAAAGAATGCTGTTCAGGTCCTATCTAGGAGGAAGAATCCAGGAAAGTACTCCAAGTCTCAGTTCAGACTCATGAAGGGTTACTGCTAGATATAGCTGAAGAAAGTATTAGTGGGATGGAAGACAAGTCAGTATAAAATGTAGACAGATAATGAAGTGACCATGAATAAAAATATAGAAAAGAATGTAAAATATCTATGGATCAAAATAAGGAATTGTAGACCTGGAATTGGAGTCTTAGAAGGAGGAGAGAAAAGGAGGCGGTAAGTTTTCTTTGAAGAGATGCTGTTGTGAATCTTCTAAAATTGATTAAAAAAAGGCTTAAAGCTACAGAGACAAGAATGATAAATATGAAAGAGTCAGACTTAGGGAAGTGATAGCAAAATCAATGAAATTCAATCACAATAAGAAAAATGCTAAAAAGAATCAGAGAAAAAGAGAGCATTATCTTCAAATAAGCAGCAATAATAATGGCACACAGTCTTTAAACTAAAATGATGAGAACCAGAGAATAGTAGATGATGTATTTAAAATTCTTTAAAAGAAACAAATTTTAGGGTATAATTTGATATCCACCAAAAATATATTTAAAATTGAAGGTGAATTGTACTTAAGACCGTTTCTCTTCCCTAAAAAAAAGAATTTGTAAGTAGCCAACTTGCACTAACAGAAATACTAAAGGAAATTCTTAGGACAGAATAAAAAGTAACTCAAATAGATTTTCAGTAATAAAGAATAAAGAACACTGGAAAGCATAAAAGTGTGGTAAGTTTAAATAAAATTGGCTCTGTAAAATGGTAATACGAATTACTTATTAAGAATGAAAATACCTAACAAAGGAAGCACAAAAAACGGGAGAGGATAAATATACCAACCCCAAGTGCTTTAATGTGAATTCCATACACACAAAAGTAAAGAATAAATAAAAATAATGTTGGGATGGATCAATAACAGGTTTTTTCCCAATTAAATTGCTATATTTTTCTCTGGCACTTAATATTTATTCAAAAAACTGTTTCATGCATCAAGAAATATAGCAGGCCTTGAATATACATTTAAGAATATGACACATGTCCTGTCCTCTGGTGCATTAACTCCAGTTTAATAGCAAATTCTGTCTATCCTAAGATTCAATATGATTTAATTTAGATTCGGAGAGGAGAAGAGACACGGATAAATATACATATTTTTTTAAAAACTGACTGAAAATAGCATATATTCAATCATCCATTTATATACTTCTTTTATTTGTATCCAAATTGAAATGTGAATCTAAATTTTCTGCAAATTTAGAATCTAATTTTTATGAATTCTTTTGGTTATTGGTAAGAATTTATTGCATCATTATTACATTCTACTAATAATAAAAATTATTTTCTTGACTTGTTTTAAACTTTTGGGATTGATAGTATCATATGTGGCTATTTTTTATTGAATTTCTTCTTTGGCTAAAATTGAAATTGTGTTCACGTATGCATAGAAGTTAAGTAGCATCTCTCAACAATCTTTATTTTATCTTATTCCACTTTGGTGCTTGAATGATGTCCCTTCTTGATTCATGAGCTTGTGATATCTAAATCTCCTAACTGAAAATTGTACTATTTATTTAAAGACATCTGGAATTTTATCTGACATCAGTTGAATTTCCTTGCAACTGGGTAATGTTCTAAGTGTACAATGCCAATTAATGTTTCATTAATAATCTTTTAAAAAACGTTTTAAGCTACAAATAGGAATTCAAATTTCATTAGCAGGAGATCCCATATAGCGCTATAGATGAAAATAATTCAAATGATGTGATAATCAGATAAGTAGAATATTTCAGCAACGATAAGTTAAACCAGGTGAAGTCAATGACAGCAGCATCAATGATAGAGTACCCATTGACTAGTGTGTTAAAAACTATTTTTTCTAATCATTATTATAGGACATATTTCAATAATTCAATTAGAGAAATGTTAAAATGTGAAAAAAACAGAGGTGATGAAATATAATGATTATAAAGCAATGGACAATGCAGAAATGCAATGGTAAGCACAAAATATTATGAGGCACAGAAAAGGATGCCAATCTTTATTAATGAGAACTTCTTCCTCCATTTCTGAGAATGTTTTCCTCAATATTCTTTTACACATGTTTTAAAGAAGAATAAGCAAAAAGCATTCAGTATCATGTGATTGCAGGTAAAAAGAGGGGTGGGAAACCAAAGTCTTTCTCTTGTCCTTAAGAGTAGCACTCTAGTAAGACTTGAAGCCTCCCATTATCATGCTAACTCCATGTTCCTCATCTATTGTCGCCATTTATCTAAACAGACAGTTTGGAAAAAAGTGAATGTCTGGCAGAGTCCATCTAAGTCTCTCTTCAAAGTACAGCTAGACCAAGTTACTTCACTCCAGAAAGGCCCCTTGGCCTTTTCACATACTCCTGTCAACCCAAAGCAATTTGATTTCAAACAGAGAGAGAGGGAACATCTCTATGTTAAAGATGTTCCTAAGCCAGGCTATCCTTAAGATATTCTTCAGAATCTGGTAAGCATCCTTTATTGTTGGTGTCAATGTATCTTTCACAAAATGTTTATAAGTTTGGAGAATATTTGTTTAAGACAGTTATTGAGATTTTTAAAGCTTTTTGTAAAATGTTAAATGCATTATGGATTTCCAAGTGCTCTATGAACAGGTTGGAAAATGCTGATTTCATAAATGAGTAGTATGAGCAGACAAAATAAACTATAGTAATAGAGTGCGAAAAACTAATAGATATATTGAAAGAATGTGTTCTTCATCATCAGAATATAAAAATTGAGGAAATACTTTATAGGGGAGGCATCATTTGTGTCCCACCTTTGATATATGTGGGCGATTTGAACATATGTGAATGAAGGAAAGAGTCTTTCAGGTAGAAGAATTGGGTGAGCCTGGAAAAAAGGGCAGAAAATCCAAATCACTCAGAGATTGGAGAGGAGTTTACTTTGATTGTATTACAGGATGGATGAAAAGGAACAGGGGTGGTGAAGGGACAAGATAGTAATATAAACATCTCTAACATGGTCAAAAAAAAAAGTCCTATGAAATCAAACAGAGTTTAGATTTTAATTTTAGATTAATTATGTATGTTTGTATTTGAGTGTGTTTGAGTGTGGGCTGAAGTGAGCATCTTGCCATATTAAGACTTAGCCATCAGAAGGGCTTTTAGTTGGCAGCATTGTGCAGAATAGATTAGATCGAGTAAACACTGACTACAGGGAGGTCAGAAACAAGACGATCATGATGATCTGGTTTACTAATAACGAAGGCCTGAGGAAGCATGGTAAGGAGCACAGCACCATTTAAAATGCTGAAAGAAACAAATAAGAGGACTGGAAAATAATTATGTTGTTGGATAAGTTGAGGAGTGGAAGAAGTAGGGAGGACTCTTGTCTTCTCAGTCCAGGAGAAGGAGAGACTGCAAATAAGGAGGAAGACATGATGATTATGTACTTACTCAGAGTAGTAAGAGCAAGCATAATCTTTCATATAAGGGCTTCTTAAAAATTCTATTTCTTCTATTCTTTTGTCTTCTTCAAACTGTATATGGAAGTTATCATTTCACAATTATAATTGAATTTTGCTTCATAAAAATTTCTGCTTTAGTCTTAGTTTTAACCATCAATGGTATGTAAAAGTGTGATCACTAAAACATAAATTCTTACAGACAGCATAGTTTAGTGAAAACAGTATTCTATTAAGACTCATGTGTACTGAGTTCAAGTTCTGCCATTGCCACTATATTAGTTATGACTATATCAGTTAAAAGTAAATTTGATGGCATTAGAAAGAAGGCTGACTACAGTGACTGTCCAGATGGGGTTATATTTTTCTTATAGAAAAGATGACCAGGGGCTGACCTGGTGGCATAGTGGTTAGGCTAGTGTGCTCCACTAAGGTGGCCCAGGGTTTACCGGTTCAGCTCCTGGGCATGGATCTACACGTGGCTCATCAAGTCATGCTGTGGCGGCATCCCACATACAAAATAGAGGAAGATTGACACTGATGTTAGCTCAGTGACAAAAAAAAGGAAGCAAAGAAAGGAAGATTGGCAACAGATGTTAGCTCAGGGCCAATCTTCCTCACCAAAAAGTAAATTAATTAATTTAGTAATTAATAAATTAATTGAAATAAAATAAAATTCATTCATTAATTTAAAAAATGACCAAAGATAAGCAGTCCAGGCTGCAGCTGTTCAAAAGGTCATTAAGTAACTTTATAATACAGCATCCTTAGCATGTCTGTTTCATCCTCCTGGTTGCAAAACAGCTGCTCCAACTCCTGATAGCACATATATCTTTCAGGCAAAAAGAAGGTAAAGGCAAAAGGAGAATCAGTTGAGTCCCCGCTTTGGATGAGGAAAACTCCAGGAAGCTCTATCTAGTAGATGTTTGTTCAAGTATCATTAACAATAGTTGTGATACCCCTATCAACAAGGTAATATGAGTATTGAACATTTTTAATGAGGCATATGCACATCCAGATAAAATTGGTGTTATATTAGTAAGAAAAAAAGAGTGGATAACGAATAGACACCAAAGAGTGTCTGTTCCTATAATCTTATTTTTCTCATTTGAAAAATGAAGGAATGGCATAATTTTTTATAGTTTTGAGGGTAAAAACTAACTCTGAGATTCTAAGATTATATATCAACTGAAAAGAATTTGACCAATGTATTCAGATATCAGTTATATTTCATGTCATAATCACAATACAAAAATCAATTGCTTTGGCTGTAAATGGCACAGCCCTGGGAATTGTATTTTGTGATTATCATAGTAAAATGCTTCATTATAAAAAGGTTCTCTTTCATCAGAAAAAGTAATATCTCTGAACACTGAGCAAGCTAATGTCAGAAATGAGTTAATTAGACTTTTTACTTTTTATATTGTTTACATCAGATCTAAAGGACTCTTGCATTTCAAAGTAGCAGAAATGCAATTTCATGGTCTTCTGCTTAAGTGACTTAGAGACATATACTAACTGCCTAAAATTTGATTATTTTAATGATTTTAAGTCTACCGAAACTCAAATACAGATTTGTGATTTTCTAACGAATATACTTGTTCCAGAATGAAGGTTGTAATCTGAATGTTAAATTATAAATATTCTCATCAAGACTAATGTGCAGACCACAGAGAAGACAATTCAAGTAAAAGGAACTAAAAGTCTATAAAAGTTTTATACATAATTTATGATTAGTAAATCAAGCATAGAATAAACTATCAGAGAACCTGAACATAATTACTGCATAACCTGAGATTGTTGATAACGCTAATCTAGCCTTTTAATCAAATGTTCACTAAAATAGATTTACATCATTGACAGAATACTTCATTGATTGTAATTTCTATTTTGTCAAGTGGATTTTTGTTGTTATATAAACACACTACTTTGAGATCCTGAAAGATGTCAAATTTGAGCAAAATATTTACAGCTATATGCTATTTGTATTAAGTTAATAGAATGATTCATTACTTTTGAATAATTTGAAGAGTTATATTTAAAACATCTTGTGCTTTAAATTCACTCATTCATGTATTCATCAGGCATGCTAAGGATTTTTCTACATTATAACTAACAAGTAATATGAACATTTGTTTTGCAAAAGCAAACGCGATGCCATCTATTTCATAAATAACATTCAGAAACTTAATATTCTTATTTAAATAGTTAATATATATATTTTATATCTTTAAGAGTTGCAAATTATATTAGACGTAATCTTGATTGAGGTAGCCCAGTACTTGGTAAGCAGAATGGCACATCCTCTTACTTCATCTTCAGTTGTACATTGGTATGTGGTTACTGGTAACTTACTAATATATTGTACATCATAAATAAATTCATACACACGTGCAAACATACATACCACAAGAATGCATAAGAGGGTATATATGTACATATATGTATATTCATAAGCATACATGTAAATGTGTATATATCAAGATTTATCTTTTAAAAGTGTAAGAAAGTCTATACTGTTAAAAAGAAATTGATAAGAAGATGTACATCTCCAAAGATTGGCTCTGGTCTCCCTCTCTTGGTAATTAATATCCAGTAATTCAGAGAGCTTTCCCATTGGGAATAATTAGAAAAGCTGGACAAATACAATGCGTAAGTCTGCCTAGAAGAGAGTGAAGAATTTCTACAATGGTATTTGGAGAAGCGCTAAGGCCAAAGGGGGCGCACGTGAGCTTTGTAAGTTTTTACTCTTGTGGGTGTTCGATGATTCTGGTTAAGATGGCTGAGAAGTTGAGTTGCTGAGGTATTTTCACATGATTTTTCATGAGAATTTCAAAGATGGGTGTCAAAATAGGTAAACATACGTACTCTGAGACTGCATAACCTAGGTTAAACTGGGTTTCTTATTTACTAGATCTATTTTCTCAGAAAAATTAACCTCCTTGTGCTTTCCTTCTCCTTCTTTGATATTTTATAACATCCATAGTAAAATAAAAGGTTCGTTATTATGAACACATATTATGGTAAGTGATAGGGTAATGCGAGAGGGAAAGGAGAGAAAATTTATTAATAGATACGTACATATGTTCCTATTAAGCATAGGGGAAAATACTCATAATACTTACCATCCTTATTTGACAAATGATCTTGTGATTGCGGCTGGTATATTTATCTACCTTCTTGGTAGATATAAGTATATCATTGCTATCTAGAATATTTAAAAAACTAAAAAATCCTACAGATAGAACAGAATGAATCTCGTAGAAAAATAATCAAAAGAATATTGACAATCAAGGGAAAAAAAGGACAGTAAACAAGAAAAATCTACTCAGCCTTACATTTTTGTTAGTGCCAGGAGTGGACTCCTAGATACTTGTGCTTGGCTGAGCTGACCCCTGCCGGATCTTTTTGCACCATCCTCTCACCTTTCGGTGCCACATCAGACAATGCTCTACCAAGTGTTTTGGAAGTGGTTGGCCAGGTCGTTCTTCCTAGCTTGTCTTAGTTCGAAGCTCCTCTGAAACTTGTCTACCTCGGGTGACCCTGCCGGTGACATAGCTTTCAGCGTCACAGCAACATGCAGCCGCCACCATGGTATGACAACCAACTGATGGAAGGGTGGTGTAGTTCCCTAACAGGGAAACGAACCCTAGCCACTGCAGTGAGAGCCTTGAATCTTAACCACTAGACCACCAGAGCTAGCTGAGCCGTACCCATCATCTCATAAATGTTTATTCAGAGTATAATATGATGCAATTTCAAATCAACAAGAGAGTGAAAGAAATGAGGGCAGGAGGGAAGAAAGAAAGGAAGAAAGAAACACAGGGAAAGAAAAACTAAAAAAAGAGAAAAAAAGCAAAGAAAAGGAATCAGGGAAGACTGGCATCACAGTAGGGGAGAGGTGGAGCAATAGAAACTCTCAGACACTGCTAGTAGGAGTGGACATTGGCAATGCAATTTTGGAAAACAATTGGACACAATCTAGTAATGTTAAAAATGTTCACAACCTTTCATCCACCTACTTCCTCCAAGAATTATAATGGTAATTATTCATGAACATGTTCATAAGAAGACATATAAAAGAATATTTGTTGGGATATTGTTTGTAAAAGCAGTGTATTGTAAACCTCTTCATTTATAAGAGAATTGATACCTAAGTTGTAGTAGAGACATACAATTAAATAATCTTTTAGCAGTAAAATGGAACGAACTGGGGTTCCTGTTTCAACACAGATAGACCACAAAGATATAAAACTGAGGGAAAAACCAACCTATGTAAATTCCTACAGAACTATAATTTAGAACATAATTAGATATGCATAAGCTATGCATGAGAATACTAAGCACCATAACAGGGTAATGGATTCCTACAGGAAGGAGAAATGGATTCCTACAGGAAGGAGAAGCCAAGGAAATGGCTCAAAGACAGGTCATTCTTTTGGTTCCCTGTCACATCCCCAGTTCCTCAAACAAAACCTGGCACAAAGGAAGTTCTCAAGAATGCTTGTTGAATGGATGAAAGAATGAATGATATTTTCAGTTTATTTCCTAATCTGTATAACTATTAAGATTTTAATTATATTAGCTCTGTACGATTATGCCAAGTATGAAACACTTCAGAATTTTAAAAACTAAAGAAAAATAGTGGTTTCCTATAAAAATTTAGTTTAAGCAGTTATTCTAATTTTTTTAAAAATGTATGTGCCATTTTGTCACTCAAGATCTTTTACTATTGATAAATTAAAACATTATAAATAAAATAAAAGGTATCAGTTTTACCCTCTAAAATGTTTTGAATCAAAGATCTCTAGTATTCCCATAATAATCTTCTATCTAGTAAATATTATTGATGGAATTGTGTACACACTTTGAAAAATGTCCAAGATTGATGACATCAAGTATTATCTGAAACTTCAACTAAGCAAAACAATTCTTTTAATATTGGAATAGCACACCTTATTTTACCTTACTCAGCATCAATTTGCACTGACCCGATAATTTGCTTAGGGCAGGTTAATGCTAATGAAGCCAAGGTTACAAGCTCTTTGCCTTGCAGGCCAAGTACTTTCCTTTGTACTTTGGGTATTAACTGCACCGTATGGTGGTGGGTCTTGCATGAGAACTTATTCAGACAGAAAAAAGGTTTCATTTTAAAAGATAGTCGGGAAAACACAATTTTTCTCTTTTGGAAATCAAGTTGTTACTGGAATGCAATAAGCTAGAGGAAATTCTAAATGTTAAGTTGCCAAGAGAAAGGTATTTATGTTTAAGTCAGAGTTAGATTGCAAAGCTGAAGCCATCCTTAGCTATGCCTTTGAGTGTGGTATGTGAATCTCTCTTTCCCTCATCTTCAACTCAGTATGCCTATAGTTGGAAGTATAGAAAAATATATAAATAATCCATAATTTCCTAGTAACGATAGGCAAAAATTAAAGTACTAACATTTGCTCATTCTGTTGTTTAATCTCTAGCCTTTGTTCAAAGTAAAACTTTTTTCACATTATCTAATTCTACGAATTGCAATAAATTTTAATAATTTCAGGAGACAAGGCGGTCATATATATATCTGAGTCGGTCTGGTGTCCTGCTTGCATAAGGAACTGTGGGTTTTGTAGTTAATGGGAAATTTTATATTTTAACTTACTGGGTGGAAATTCAATTATTTGCCACTAGTTGGTGATTTCTCTTATTCTGGTCTCCGCCTTGTTGATCAAGTGATATGCAATATTTCACATGTCTGTTACATTTTAGAATTTTACTATGTTACCATTTTAAAGTGTAGCAACCGTATATTATTACTTTTTCTTTCCTTAGCATTCAATACATTTAAAGTATTTTTAGTGATATAATACAAAAAAATACAATTATTGAGTCTTTATTTGCAGATAGTAATGGAGAAAAGTACTTTGTGATATATTATTATCTCATTTAAACCACGGTACAACACTGCATTATAGGGATTATTAGGCTCATTTTACAAATAAGAAAATTAAGTATTAAGAAAACTATTTTGACAAATTTTCTCCTAGGAATATCTACCAGATTGGTGGTATGTTTGAGTGAGCTCGTGCCAGTTTGAGAGCCAATCGTTAAATTTTGTGAGAAGGGTGTTAAACCGTTGGTAGATTTTAAATGGCTGTGATGGGAGTATTTACACCACAGAAACTGGCAAATGCTACAAGGCAGAGCTCTCTCTTTTCAGAGAGCAGCTTTACCAGCACACAACTGAATGTCACTCAGCTACTTTCTACTGTAAGAATTTATATGCTTCTATGTTTTCTTAAAGAAACTATGCTTTTGATCTCCGTGTAGTATGGTTTTCATGTGGCATCTTTACTCTTCAAGAATTTCTTATTATGTATTAGTACAGCATTGATAAAGTTAATAAATCTTAAATTATATGTTATAGTGCTCAATAGTAAATCATGCTTAGATTGATTAAATTAGTGATCCTTGAATGTCAACTAGGAAATGAGACCATTATTTAGTAGCTAAAGGAGAGTTTTCATGCAGGGCAGGGCCATGACCAGAGCAATGATAAGCTTCTGAACACCCTGTGATGGAAGGGTGAAAAATGGTTTTCCTTTTAGTAGAAGAGACTAGAGGTGAGAAATGAGAGTCTATTGAAATAGTCCGTGTCGGAGGTACCATAGTCTTCATTAATATAGCAGTGGCAATGTGGCTCCTGAATTTTATGATTATACCAGAGGACGTCTGCATAGGGTAATAAAATGTGTATGGGAACCTAGCTTTGGTAGCTCAGTACAAAATTGTGCTCCTAGAAAATACTTAATTTACATGAATCGATACTATTGCATCTGAGTGTCTTCTTTTTTTAAAAAAAAATTAGTGCTCTCCTAGAGAGCACTGTACCATTTCTAATTATTTGATGAGAGTAATGAAGTGAATTCATCTTCAGATTTTAGAGGCTTATGAATTTATGCCCAATTGAAAGCATTTTGTCCTAGGAATAGCCACTGTTTTCATGTTAATCTTTTCTTCCATCTGTCCAAATATTCAGAATGTGAAGAATATATTTGATGATATCCAAGTTGCTCTTTTTCCTTTTTGTTTTGCTAAATGATTTCCACTAAGGAAGGCCATTCTCCATTTTTTCAGATTTTAATCTGTCTTGGAAACATCTTTAATGATAAGGGTTACTATGTAGGATTCCATCTCTTTTGTTTTAGTGATTTTTAAAATTCTATTAATTATTATTTTTGAATAGCAAAGAATTGATCAGCTCCAAGATCATAGGTAGAAAGAGGAACAAATATATGCTTAATCAAAGGGTTTTTATTACTAGGTATTTACATGAAATTTGTATAGCTGATATTTTGTAATTTAATATATGATCCAAGATGAAATTGGGACTTAAAAAAATACATAGCAGGTATAAATCTCAGTCCATAAATTCTGTTGTGAAGGAAATGTCACTTATTATTTTGTAACTTTATTAAGTTTTTACATTGAGCTCCATTCTCTCGGGCCGGCCTTAGAGTTGAGCTCAGTAGTCACGTTCCTTCTTCTCTTTTGCCCTGGTTCCAAGACCCTAGACATCACCAGGCAGAGTTGGCTCTGGTTTTTAGTTCTCTCTCTACACAGATCATCCAACATCCTGCACGTGTGTTCCCTTTAGTTCTGGGGCTCTCTGTCATTTTGCTGAACTTCTTTGTAAATAGAAATCTTTATTGAGTTTTGGACCCCTATGCCTAGAGTCTGAAGTAACTTGTAGTCATTTTTCTATAAAACTTTGCTGCCCATATTCCCAGCTGACTGCACATAGCACTGCTATGACACAGATTCTTGTTTCCTCCTGCCTCCAGACCCAAACACCTTTCCCTCTTTTCTTTTCTCAGGAGGAGGAAATCTACATACAATCTGGAAGAAATTATTCCCCATCATGTTTCATTGTCACCTACTTCCATCTGAAACCCTGTTTCTTTTCTTTTTGCCTCCTTAGGAAAGTCTCTAAGTTCTCCTAAGAGTGTAGGCTATTGGAAAACAGGAGCCAATTCTGTTGTGTATCCAGCCAAATCTTCGCTTGAAGCTGTGAAATATAGATCAAACTACCTGAAAGAGATTGAGGTAGGGGCTAGCATTTCAGGACATCTCCCGTCCACATAAGAAATATTACATTTTGCATACATAATTAAACAGAAGGTACTGAATACGAGGACCTCTTGACTCGACATAAGCTTATTTAATATGCTGTTCATCTGGGAAACCATTGCCTTAAAATTGATGTAACTATCCTTTTGTCAGAAGGATCTGTCGTTTGAGAAAATTTTGATATTGAGATTCTTTTGATAATCAGTAATATTGTCTTTGGAACAAAGGATATGTTTGAGATGAGGTCAAATCTTTGACCATGATCTGGCAAAAGTAACCTAACCCACTTAGTGAATGATGGCCTAGGACTAATGACTTCGATGCTCTAACCAGCTGTTTTAGTTAGTCACAGAATATCACCAAATTGTAACAATGTACAAAGCAGTAGACAGTTCACACAGGTAGCAGTGGTCTTAACTAGTTAGCTATCCTAATTTTCATGTATCTCAGATTCAGAAGTATTCGAGACAATTATTATAAAAGTAAGTAAGATGAACTTCTTACTACTAATTTGAATTGCTGATCCCTATATATTTGTTTGGGGCATAAGAAGTTAAATTATTCCAAAGGCAGAGAGTAAATTACCTTTCTAGTTCACCTGGCTACCTTCAGAATCGTATTAAACCATAAAAAGAAATTTACATTATTTATTTCCAGCAATAGAACCAAAATTGTATCAACAAAAATCATATATCCTAAAACCAACAAAAGTGTTACTAAATCTTTCTCTTAATTTCTCCATTCATTTTGTCATAAGGCCAGGTTTCCTGTGTCTGTATGGCTTACTGTTCAGCCAGTGACTAGGCAGAAGTTGTGCTCAGACCCCTGGTGTCTCTAGGGCTTTCATTTGCCTCTGATGGCTCTGGGAATGGAGGTGGGATGGAACAATTTTCAAGTGTGGCTTAGCATTCTGGTCCAGCCCAATCTCCTCTGTGTGTGCCCGTTGTTATCTTTTCTTCGTTTTATTGAGGTCACATTGGTTTATAACATTATATAAATTTCAGGTGTACATCATTATATTTCAACTTTTGTATAGACTGTGTTGTGTTCACCATGAAAAGTCTAGTTGCCATTCGTCACCACACACATGTGTTCCTTTACCCCTTTCACCTTCCCCCCACCCACTTCCCCTCTGGTAACCACCAATCTGTTCTCCATATCTATGTGTTTGGTTGTTTGTTTATCTTCCACATATGAGTGAAGTCCACATATGAGTGAAGTAATTGTAATTGTCCGTCTCCATCTGACTTATTTCACTTAGCTTAATACCGCCAAGGTCCATCCATCTTGTCACAAATGGCATGATTTTGTCTTTTTTATGGTAAAGTAGTATTCCATTGTTTATGGCTGAGTAGTATGGCTGAGTGTATATATACCTCATATGCTGCTGGTGGGAGTGCCTACTGTTTTCTAGCTGGCCAAGGATGTGTGGAGAGCTTCGCTTCCAGGGCTCTTTCGTTTCCACGCTCTCCCTTTTAAAGGGCTGGCTTGTCAGTCACTTTCCCCACCAGGTCACAACCTCCGGCAAGGAGAGCTTCGGTTTCCACTCTGGCTTCCTACTTAGGTGGCTACTTTTACTGGCTGTGCCACAGGGTATGGTTTTTCACTCTGTTCCAAATCAAGTCAACCACCTCTGTCAGCAAAGCTGCAGGTTTTATTGGCCAGCCACACCCTGGTTAAACTCCTGTGCGGATATCACAGGGTGGGGGTAGGTGGGAATGGGAGCAGCCCCAGGCCAGAAAGCCAGAAAGTCCCACTGTTTTTAACTGAAGTTCTAGCAGTTTTCCATAAATAAATACTTCTTAATTTTTTTTTGTTTTTGATTAACTTTCAGGGTCCTAACTTGGTTGTTTTCCACAATATTGTAAAGGTTTATACTTGCTTTTTATAGGTGAAGATTTGCTGACATCTTCAATCTCTCATTGCTGGAAATTCTGCCTTTTTTCTTACATTGTTAAAGGATTTTTCAAGTATTTCATTTTATTATCACCAGTAGTCTATGAATTAATGTTATTTATATTATAATTTTATAGAAGCAGAACTTATGACCAAACAGATTCAGAAGTATAACGAGGAGTAGGATCTACATATGCCCAAAGAAATATAATTGGCTTGTTCCAGAAAACCCATTCATACCAAAGCGATAGGTGGTCAGCCTTTACATTAGTACCTTGTGTGAGAAAAAACAGCTCCGTGAGCTCCACAAACACACACCTTCTCACACAATGTCCTCTCTTTCATAGCTGAGAATAGAATGAGCTGTTCCCACCCCCCCTCATCACTTTGCCTCTCAAACAATATCCAAATCTTCTCAGTATTGAAACACATTGTTTTTATTAAGTGTAATGAATACATCTGAAATTAGGGGCATACTCAGATTCCAAAGAAAAATAAGAAACAGCTTATTTATACAACATGTACCAAAAACACAGCTCCATTAGGAATAACTCTCTTTAAAACACAGCATAAAGGTGATGAATTATTTTAGCATCTAACAATCAATCTGGGTTATGTTTTCCAATTCTATCACTGAGGTTGGAAACATTTTCATAAAATGTTTCCCACATGTGCACTCAGTCTTCCCATGAAGCAATTAGTTTTGTAATAAGAACATAGCTTATTTTTCATGTGGAAATTCTGGGTATTGCAAACAGTAGGCTTTGCAAATTCTGACAGGGAAGTTAAATGCTATCATGAGATACTATGAAACAAACAGTTCTAAATTTTGATCACCATTTCAGTTTTGTTGAAAAGATATATACACTATCTCAGTTTTAATTTGTATTTCAATGTTTAGTTTTGTTGAGTATATGACGCAATATTATAGCTCAAAACTAGCTTAGAATGTTGTGTTCGCCAGCTTGTGCTGCCATAACAAACGACTGTAGACTGAATGAATTAAATGACAGAAATTTATTTCTCACTGTTCTGCAGCCTGGGAGCTCCAAGAACCAAATGCTGGTAACGTGGGTTTCGTGCTGAGGCCTCTTCTCTCAGCTTGTAGGCAGCAGCCACCTTGCAGTGTATTCTTCTTTGGCTATTCATGGAGAGAGAGGGAGAGAGCTCCCAGTCTCTATTTTTATCAGGACACTAATCCTGTTCGACCAGGGATCACCATCATGACCTTATCTACCATATTTACCTCCAAAAAGTCCGATCTCCAAATGCCATCATACTGGGGGTTAGGGCTGCAACATATGAATTTTGAGGGGACAAAAACATTCACTCCATAACCAATGTCAACAAAAATTCACTCATTTATACATTCAAAGAGTATTTATTAGGGGAGGCTTGTGTTGCAGAGTGAATAAAAGAGACATTGTACTTGTCCTCATGCAGCTGGAATCTAGTTTATGTCTTTTTGCTTATGTCAACCTTTGGTAAAAATTTTGAAAATAATCCCCAGAATCTAGGGAAACTATATTTATACTGGAAGAAAGAATTGCCATGGCTGCCCTTTTTCTAATAAAAATTTTAATATTTCATATAGACAGTTTATGTGGAGGTAATAACTTTTTTTATTAAGGTTATGATAGATTACAACCTTGTGAGATTTCAGTTGTGCATTATTGTTAGTCATGTCGTGGGAACAACACTTCACCCTTTGTGCCCTCCCCCCACCCCCACCCCCCTTTTCCCTGGTAACCACCGATCAGTTCTCCTTGTCTATATGTTAACTTCCACCTGTGAGTGGAGTCATATAGAGTTCGTCTTTCTCTGTCTGGCTTATTTCGCTTAACATAATACCCTCAAGGTCTATCCATGTTGATGCGAGTGGGACAATTTTGTCCTTTTTTATGGCTGAGTAGTATTCCATTGTGTATATATACCATATCTTCTTTAAGCTGGGCACTTAGGTTGGTTCCACGTCTTGGCTGTGGTAAATAATGCTGCGATGAACATAGAGGTGCATGGGACTCTTGGAATTGCTGATTTCAGGTTCTTAGGATAGATACCCAGTAGTGGGATGGCTGGGTCATATGGTATTTCTATTTTTAACTTTTTGAGAAATCTCCATACTGTTTTCCATAGTGGCTCCACCAGTTTGCATTCCCACCAACAGTGTATGAGGGTTCCTTTTTCTCCACAACCTCTCCAACATTTGTCACTCTTGGTTTTGGATATTTGCCAATCTAATGGGTGTAAGGTGATATCTTAGTGTAGTTTTGATTTGCATTTCCCTAATGATTAGTGATGATGAGCATCTTTTCATGTGTCTATTTGCCATCCTTATATCTTCTTTGGAGAAATGTCTGTTCATGTCCTCTGCCCATTTTTTGATCGGGTTGTTTGTTTTTTTGTTGTTGAGCTGTGTGAGTTCTTTATATATTATGGAGATTAACCTTTTGTCAGATAAGTAGCTTGTAAATATTTTTTCCCAATTAGTGGGCTGTTTTTTTGTTTCATTCCTGTTTTCCCTTGCCTTGAAGAAGCTCTTTAGTTGGATGAAGTTTCTATTGTTTCCCTCATTTGAGGAGTTACGGTGTCCAAAAAGATTCTTTTGAAACTAATGTCAAAGAGTGTACTGCCTATATTCTCTTCTAGAAGACTTATTGTTTCAGGCCTAATCTTTAGGTCTGTGATCCATTTTGAGTTTATTTTTGTGAATGGTGAAAAAGAATGGTCAATTTTCAATCTTTTACGTGTGGCTGTCCAGTTTTCCCAGCACCATTTGTTAAAGAGACTTTCTTTTCTCCATTGTAGGCCCTCAGCTCCCTTATTGAAGATTAGCTGTCCGTAGATGTGTGGTTTTATTTCTGGGATTTCGATTCTGTTCCATTGTTCTGTGCACATGTTTTTGTACCAGTACCTTGCTGTTTTGATCACTGTAGCTTTGTAGTATGTTTTGAAATCAGGGATTGTGATGCCTCCGGCTTTGTTTTTCTTACTGAGGATTGCTTTAGCAATCGCAGTCTTTTGTTGCCCCATATGAATTTTAGGATTCTTTGTTCAATTTCTGTAAAGAATGTCATTGGGATTCTGATTGGGATACTGTTGAATCTGTAGATTGCTTTAGGTAGTATGGACATTTTAACTATGTTTATTCTTCCAATCCATGTGCATGGAATGTCTTTCCATCTCTTTATGTCATCATCAATTTCTTTCAAGAAAGTCTTGTAGTTTTCATTGTATAAATCTTTCACTTCCTTGGTTAAATTTATCCCAAGGTATTTTATTGTTTTCATTGCAATTGTGAATGGGATTGAGTTCTTGAGTTCTTTTTTCTGTTAGTTTATTGTTGGTGTATAGAAATGCTACTGATTTATGTACGTTGATTTTATATGCTGCAACTTTGCTGTAGCTGTTGATTGTTTCTAATAGTTTTCCTATGGATTCTTTGGAGTTTTCTATATATAAGATCATGTCGTCGGCAAACAGCGAGAGTTTTACTTCTTCATTGCTTATTTGGATTCCTTTTATTTCTTTTTCCTGCCGAATTGCTCTGGCCAACACCTCCAGTACTATGTTGAATAGGAGTGGTGAAAGTGGGCACCCTTGTCTTGTTCCTGTTCTCCAAAGGGTGGCTTCCAGTTTTTGTCTGTTGAGTATGATGTTGGCTGTGGGTTTGTATATATGGCCTTTATTTTGTTGAGGTACTTTCCTTCTATACCCATTTTATTGAGGGTTTTTATCATAAATGGGTGTTGGATCTTGTTGAATGCTTTCTCTGCATCTATTGAGATGATCATGTGGTTTTTGTTTCTCATTTTGTTAATGTAGTGTATCACGTTGATTGACTTGCAGATGTTGAACCATCCCTGTGTCCCTAGTATAAATCCCACTTGATCATGGTGTATAATCTTTTTGATGTATTGTGTATTCAGTTTGCCAGAATTTTGTTGAGGATTTTTGCATCTATGTTCGTCAGTGATATCAGCCTGTAGTTTTCCTTCTTTGTGTTGTCCTTGTCAGGTTTGGGGATCAGAGTGATGTTGGCTTCATAGAATGTATTAGGGAGTGCTCCATCTTCCTCAACTTTCTGGAATAGTTTGCGAAGGACAGGTATTAAATCTTCTTTGAATGTTTGGTAGAATTCTCCAGAGAAGCTGTCTGGTCCTGGACTCTTATTTTTGGGGAGGTTTTTGATTACTGTTTCTATTTCTTTACTTGTGATTGGTCTATTCAGATTCTCGATTTCTTCCTGATTCAGTTTGGGGAGGTTGTAAAAGTCTAGGAATTTGTCCATTTCTTCTAGGTTGTTCAATTTGTTGGCATATAGTTTTTCATAGTATTCTCTTATGATCCCTTGTATTTCTTTGGTATCTGTTGTGATTTTTCCTCTCTCATTCCTAATTTTATTTATTTGAGAATTCTCTCTTTTCTTAGTGAGTCTGGCTAAGGGTTTGTCGATTTTGTTAATTTTTTCGAAGAACCAACTCTTTGTTTCGTTGATCCGTTCTACTGTCTTTTTTGTTTCAATATCATTTATTTATGCTGTAATTTTTATTATTTCTCTCCTTCTACTTACTTTGGGCTTTGTTTGTTTTTCTTTTTCTAATTCTGTTAGGTGTCATTTGAGGTTGGTTATGTGAGATTTTTCTTGTTTATTGAGGTGAGCCTGTATTGCAATGAATTTCCCTCTTAGGACTGCTTTTGCTGTGTCCCATATGAGTTGGTATGGTGTGTTTTCATTGTCATTTGTCTCCAGATAATATTTGATTTCTTCTTTAATTTCTTCAATAATCTGTTGTTTGTTCAGTAGCGTGTTGTTTAGTCTCCACATTTTTGCACCTTTCCCTGCTTTATTCTTGTAGTTGATTTCTAGTTTCATAGCATTATGATCAGAAAAGATGCTTGATATTATTTCAACTCTCTTGTACTTATTGATGCTTGCTTTGTTTCCCAAGATATGGTCTATCCTTGAGAATGTTCCATGTGCACTTGGGAAGAATACATAACCTGCTGTTTTTGGAAGGTTATATATATATATCTATTATTTCCATCTGGTCTAATTTTTCATTTAATTCTATAATTTCCTTGTTTATTTTCTGTCTGGATGATCTATCTATTGCTGTTAATGGGGTATTGAGGTCCCCTACTATTATTGTATTGTTGTTGATGTCTCCTTTTAGTTCTGTTAAGAGTTGCTTTACAAATTTTGGTGCTCCTGTGTTGGGTGCGTATATATTTATAAGTGTTATGTTGTCTTGGTGTAGTGTCCCTTTTATCATTGTGTACTGTCCCTCTTTGTCTTTCTTTATCTGTTTTACTTTGAAGTCTACTTTGTCTGATATTAGTATAGCGACATCTGCTTTCTTTTGTTCATTATTAGCTTGGAGTATTGCCATCCATCCCTTCACTCTGAATCTGTGTTTGTCTTTGGGGCTGAGGTGTGTTTCCTGGAGGCAGCATATTGTTGGGTCTTGTTCTTTGATCCATCCTGCCACTCTGTGTCTTTTGATTGGAGAGTTCAATCCATTTACATTTAGAGTGATTATTGAAATGTGGGGGCCTACCGCTGCCATTTTATCTCTTGTTTTCCAGTTCTCTTGCATTTCCTTTGTTTCTCGTCCCATGGTTTTTGGATTACTAATTCAGGTATGTAAATTTCTGTACTGGGTGTCTTCTTATTTGTAATTTGTGTCTTTATTCTTGTTATTTGTTTAGTGGTCACCATATGCTTAGTATAGAACATCTCATAGATGAGATAGTCTGTTTTCTGATAGCCTCTTATTTCCTTAAATTGAAACCTTCTATCCCTTTTCTCTTCCCCTTCTAGGTTGTTATTGTCAGATTTTTTTTTCCCTTCTTTCTTGTGTTGTGAGTTTGTGGTTAAAATGACAGGGTTATATTTATTCTTGGTGTTTCTCTTCCTTTAATCTTCAATGTTTTATTTGATTTTTGCTAACCTGTTCTGATGGAGAGCTGCTACTTTCTGTTATTGTACTTCTACTTATCTCCTTTGCTTTTGGTTTTGTAACCCCTTTCCTTTTTTCGATTTTTCAGGTATGAGGGTTTTCCTGAGCATTTCTTGAAGAGGAGGTTTTGTGACAATGAACTCCCTTAATTTTTGTTTATCTGCGAAAGTTTTTATTTCTCCATCGTATTTAAAGGATATTTTCGCTGGGTAGAGTATTGTTGGCTGCAGGTTTTTGTCCTTCAGAGTTTTGAATATAACATTCCACTCTCTTCTAGCCTGTAAAGTTTCTGCTGAGAAATCTGCTGATTGCCTTATGGGGGTTCCTTTGTAGGTTATTTTCTTCTGCCTGGCTGCCCTTAGTATTTTCTCCTTGTTATTGACTTTTGCTAGCTTCACTACTATATGCCTTGGTGTTGTTCTTCTTGTGTTGATAAATTTTGGAGATCTATTGGCTTCTGTCACATGAAGTTCCATCTCTCTCCCTAGGTTTGGGAAGTTCTCAGCCATTATTTCTTTGAACAGGCTTTCTGTCCCCTTCTCCTTCTCTTCTCCCTCTGGTATACCTATAATCCTTACGTTGCATCTCCTAATTGAGTCAGATAATTCTCGGAGAGTTTCTTCATTTCTTTTTAGTCTTAGTTCCCTCTTCTCCTCTGCCTGCAGCATTTCTATGTTCCTATCTTCCAAAGTGCTAATTCTGTCCTCCATATTATCAGCCCTACTGTTCAGTGTGTCTAGATTTTTCATAATCTCCTCTATTGTGTTCTTCATTTCCAGTATTTCTGTTTGGTTCCTCTTTATAGTATCAAACTCTTTTGTGACATAGCTCCTGAACTCGTTGAGTTGTCTATCTGAATTCTCTTTTAACTCGTTCAGTTTTTTAATGATGGCTATTTTGAATTCATCGTCATTTAGGTTATATATTTCATTGTCTTTGGGATTGTTTTCTGGGTATTTGTCATTTTCCTTCTGTTCTGGAGATGTAATATATTTTTTCATATACCTTGATGGTGTAGATTTGTGCCTCCGCATAGAGACAGAGTTTAATTACTGCTTCCACTTGTTTCTACTGGTGTGGTGGGGTAACAGCTGTTTATACTGCACCAACCAGGAACCCTATCAGCTGTTGCTAACTGGGCCTGGGTCCCTCCTCATAGTCATAGTGGTCCTGTGGGGTCCCTCTTCAGCTGTGGGGGCAGTCACAAGGGAGCTTCAGGTTGCTAGTGCCTACTTTTGCAGAGCACCTAGACGTGTTCTCTCCTTAGGGTCTGCAGTGGTATTATAGGCTTTCCCAGCGGCCAGGGGCAGGATCACCTATATTTGCAGCTCTGTCACTGTCGGAGCCCACAAAATCTCACTTGTCCACTATAGGTCACAGCAGAGCTATGGGCATCTTCTGCAGTCTGTGGTTAGCTCACCTAGCTATGCTACTTTTGTCCCAGGGTCTTCCAGCCTTGTGGTTGCCAGGCGGGGGCTCTCTACTAGTGCTGTGCAGAGGTTTTCTCTGAGGTTGCTGTGAGACTGTAGAGTTTCCCCCTGGGCCATGGAGCTGTGCCGCCAGAACTCCACTCAGCCCAGTCCTCTCCCCCAGGATCTCTGGGAGCCCCTTGCCCTGTCTGGGGCACAGCCGGAGACCGTGAGCTCAGTGGCAGCTGGCCGGCTGCTGCCCTGCCTGGGATTCTCCTCTTCGGGATCCTCCCAGTGTTCTGAATGCTGGGTGGGGCCTCTCCACTAATGGTGGTTAGAGGCTTTGCCTGCTGCCAGGATGGAAGCCTGAAGTTTCCCCCTGGGCCGTGGAGCTGGCCGCTGGAACTCCACCCAGCCCCAGTCCTCTCCCAGGAGATCTCCAGTAGCCCCGAGCCCCCCCAGGTGACAGCCGCAGTCCATGAGACTGGCAATGGCAGCTGGCAGGCTGCTGCCCCGTTCCAGATTCTCTCTGGGAGCCTCCCGGCATTGTGGATGCTGGGCGGGGACTCTCTGTTAATGATGGGTAGAGGCTTTGCTTGCTGCCGTGACAGAAGCCTGAAGAATCCCCCTGGGCTGCGGAGCTGGCCGCTGGAACTCCACCCAGCCCCAGTCCTCTCCCAGGAGATCTCCGGTAGCCCCAAGCCCCCCAGGCGACAGCTGCAGTCCGTGAGGCCGGTGGCGGCAGCCGGGGGGCTGCTGCCCCATTCGGGGTTCTCTCTGGGAGCCTCCGGGCATTGTGGATGCTGGGCGGGGCCTCTCCACTAATGGCCAGTAGAGGTTTTCCCTGCCGCCTCCGGTGTGGAACTGTGGAGTTTCCCCCTGGGCTTAGGTGTTATCGCAGGGGGCTTAGGTAGGGCTGTGGTCACCTGTTTCAACCATCCTTCTTCTGGTGTGCGCACCCTCCTGCCCTTGGTGTGTAGCGATGTTATGGGGGCATCCGCTGGAAGAAAGCTGCTCGCAGGTACTCGGCTGTTCGGGGGTGGGGGTCGGAGAGTTTTCACCTATCTCTGGAGGTAATAACTTTTAAATACATCGTGTGGTATTTTCTGAGGCCTTTCTTTGCTGTTGATGATATTACATCAATATAACACATCTACCAGTTTCCCACTTACGTAGTGATAAATATAGTTCAACTCTGTTTCATCTTACCCATCTTTTCAAGGGATAATGCAGGGGAAAGATGAAAAGGTTTTGAGCATTGGGTAGAAGAAAAGACATAGCACGAATCCAAAATGATATAACAATAATAATTGAAAAATTATAACATGGTAAAAATATTTTATGTCCAGCTATATATATTTGTTTTGTTAAAATATATGCTCTAAATCTGATTAGAAGCAGAATTTATACTTCAATAAGCTTTTCCCTAGTTAACAATTTTTTAGAATTATGTAATTCTCCCTCAATTTCTTAAAACTGTATGTTTTGGAGGAAGCCATCATTTAATGCTGCTTCATACAACTTAACTGTCAATGTGATTTCATTTTATAAAGCACCGTAGCTTTCTTTGCTTGAGGGTTCTTGTGCCATTCCAAATCTTTATACACAAATTTTCAGTTGGTACTCAAGGTCCTTCACAGCATAATATAGAAGAAACACGATCTTTCCTTCTCCTCACCCCTCCTCATTGACCAAGTCTCACATTGTTCAGCTCACCGGGAAGACTAGATTAGATACTATTTGCTGAACAAATCTAAACCATTTTCCCATCTGTGCCACTTTTCATGCTGTCCTTATCCAGGAATGAAAAATACACACAAACATACACACATGTATGGAAGATGCATAATTCACATAGGACATCCCTGAATTTTCCTAACCACTTCTGTGACTTTTACCTCATTGAATCTCCAATCACACTTCACAACCAAATTTGAAGACAAATCTTTAATTGTTTCCAAGTTAGATGAAACAACACACAATCACATAAGGAATACTTTTTCATTTTCCATAAAAAATATGTTCTTAAAGGCATTTTTTATGTGGTTCAAAGTGTCTTAAATAAACAGATGCAATATACATTTTGTGTGAAGAAGTTTGTCCCTGAGCTAACATCTGTTGTCAATCTTCCCCTTTTTCTTGAGGAAAGTTGGCCCTGAGCTAACTTTCATGACCATCTTCCTCTATTTTATATGAGGGATACTGCCACAGCATGGCTCAATGAGTGGTGTATAGGTCTGCTCCTGGGATCTAAACCCACGAATCCCAGGCCACTGAAGTGGAGCACGCAAATCCAACCACTACGCCACTGGACCAGCCCCAATAAACATTTTTTTAAAGTAGGGAACATATACCGTTTTGTTTCTTTTTGTCATAAAATGATAATTGTGTAATTTTTTATCCCTCCAAGTTAGTCAGCTTGGAATTATATTCAATATACAATCATAGTAGCTATATGCAAACATGAGCTCCCAGGAGGTTAGTCACTCATGCATAAGGTGTGGTGCATAGGAGAGCCAGAGACCCAAGACATGCCAGACCCAACTTGTACTCAGTGAGTCTCAACCATAGGCATAAAGCTGGTTGATGACTGTGATCTGTAGGCACAGGTTAAAGCCCTGTTTTGGAAGAAAAGGAAAGATACAGACAAAGTTTTTGGCAAAGTAGAATTTATAAGACATTCTGTCTAATAATGATGAGGAAGCTAAGGAGCAAGTTTGGCAGGAATGAGGCAAGAACTTGTGCCCTGGCCAGCTGGCTGGCTGTGGACCCAAGGGCTTCATTCAAGCCTCACACCAGAGCAGACGTGCATTCAGAGCTGCTTCTGAGCCTGACAGTGCTCAGGTCCTCGGGTATTGATGATAACAGAAAAAAGCTCTGCTCTCACAAAGCTTACACTCCAGGGCAGGGGCGCAGACAATAAACAAACACATTTACATCAAGGCAGGGGCGAGTAGCAGTCAAGAAGATGAATCAAAAGGAAAAGGAGCACTAAATTAGGTAAGGTGAACAGTGAAAAACCTTTCAAATTAGGTGAAATGTGATTAGGGCCCTGTGTAAAGTAATGGAGGAGCCATAAGGATTTCTGAGTAATGTACCTTTCAGGCAGAAAAAAACGAAAACTGCCCTGTGTCTTGGTGAGAACATACTTGGTTTCAGGAGCAACAAGGTAGTATGGGTGATTGGGACAAAGTGAACCAAGAGTGAGTGGCCTAGATGAGGTTTTTAAAGTTATTTTTGATGAACATTAGCCAAGTCCATCATAGCTTTATACCTGTTTGTAAAAATATACTTCTACATGAAGAAGAAGGCAGTGGAATTTAAACAAATGTCTTGCTTGTTTAAACAAGGAATGATTGTTTCCCATCTACCTATATCACATGCAGTCACTTCACTGTCAAACATAGAGAGGCTGACAACCATTTTGCTCATGTCTTGGTATATTGTGAAACGTAAAGATTCATGTAGTATTCAGAAACTTATTTGTACGTTGAAGAGTATAAAAGAATTCTTTTTTTTCTGCTTTTTTTCTCCCCAAATCCTCCAAGTACATAGTTGTATATATTTTTAGTTGTAGGTCCTTCTAGTTGTGGTATGTGGGACACCGCCTCAACGTCGCACAATGAGCAGTGCGATGGCTGCACCCAGGATCCGAACTAGTGAAACCCTGGGCCACCGCAGTGGAGCACGTAAATTTAACCACTCGGCCATGGGGACAGGCCCTAAAAAAAATTCTCGAAGAAACTTATAGCCATGTTTCTTTTTTAGGTGTTTGTCTAGGTGTTTGTCTCCATATAGGAAAATGCAACCCATAAGTTGTTTCTAAAAGCATTTCTTCTCTGGTAAATTTATTTTGGCTGTTTAATTCTTTTGTAGGTTAATGCAGCAAGATTTTTTCTTATTAGATAACAATGCTAGGATAAAAATATGTTCTTAAAAACCAAGTCAAAATGTTTCAATTTCTTCTGGCTATGGGAGATATGCAATTTATCAAAACTAGTATAGTGGAGAAAGTATGAGGATTATTTTTGAGAAATGAAATCTATTTTCAAGAAAATTTAGGAAGGAGATCATTTATCCTTATTTTTAAACCATAAGATTGAAATTAGTTGGCATCTCTTTATATCTAAGAGAGCCTCATTAAGCAAGATGCACAGCTCTTAGATATAATCCAGGACAGCTGAGCTTTTCCATATGTGTGACCAGTGTGACAACAATTATTAGTGTTCAAAGTTGAGGTAAGTCAGGCAGATGATGATGATAATGGAAAATGTATCCCTTTTATTACTAACTTGTTAATAAATACTGGTTATTTAAGAAATTCATGGGGCTAGCCCGGTGGTGCAGTGGTTAAGTTCGCATGTTCTGCATCTCAGCGGCCCAGGGTTTGCCGGTTCGGATCCCAGGTGCAGACATGGCACCACTTGGCATGCCATGCTGTGGTCGGCGTCCCACATATAAAGTAGAGGAAGATGGGCATGGATGTTAGCTCAGGGCCAGTCTTCCTCAGCAAAAAGAGGAGGACTGGCAGTACTTAGCTCAGGGCTAATCTTCCTCAAAAAAAAAAAAAAAGAAAGAAAGAAATTCAGATGGCTAGATATTAAAATGTAAATTAAATGAAAAATGAATTATTCTTTCCCTTTTGCCAGGCATTGTGTCTACAGCTATAACTAATAATGACATAGTCTATGTCCTTGTGAAACTTTTTTTAAACTTTTTTCCACAATGACAAACAAGTATTTGCTTGATGTGTTCAAAAGCATATTGAAAAGACAATGTAAATAACTTCCATTCCTGAGAATATCAGGCTAGGTATATCAAGACTCCATTCTGCTGTGAATAACTAGGAAAAAGTCGTTAAAATATTACCACAAATTTGCTTAAAGACATTCAAAATCTAACAAGGTCCTAAAAATAGATGGTTTTAAGATCTGAGAAGAGAAGAAATCCAGGTAAGTGAGTCCAGTTTGGGAGCTGCTTTTGCCATAAGAGTATCTAACAATTCTGGAACAGAAGACATAGAGAATTAGAGCTTTGAAGAAGTAAGGAAACCAGTTTTGAAGCATAGGATCTGCCAAGGAGGAGAGACCCCTGAGAATCTTACCCACACTTTTGGGGGGCTCTGTAGAGCCTAACTGCAGGATTAAGGCTAGAGCAGGCAAATATTTGTCTTTGGAGGCATGAATTCCAGTTTTTAAAGATGACAATTCCTGATTGAATGAGGTGATCTAGAGTTGTAAAGCTCTTAGCCAGCCGCTACTCTTAATGATTATGGTAGCATCCAGGCCTCGATATTATTCTATATCTATATCTATAATGTGCCATGTACGAGTGCCAGAACCCAGCGAGACTTAGGCAGGTAAATAAGCAGATAAGACAGTGTCACTGAAACCCATGAGGAATCACATCTCACTGAAGTACTTCTTACTGGGAATTCTGGGTATTGACTGAGGAAAAATCACTACAATTTAAACAGCAGATATTTATTTTGGCAATTAGAATTGCAATTTGGGAGACACAGATTCAGGCAGAAACCCAAAATGTTCCCTGGAGAAGACAAAGAAGGCAAGGTTTATAAAGACAAAGAGATAAATCACACAGTTTATTTTGCAAGATGTGTGATTGATGCTGTCAACTGTTATTTCTTGGCTATGTGTGATTGGTTGCTAGGGCCATCTTTAAGGAAAAAAGGTCTTATCTATGGGAGTAAGCAGATTTCTATAGGAGTAGGCATTTTTCTTAAAGAAAGGTCAAAATAACAATAGTGAGGCACAGTGCAAAGGTCACATTCCATCTTGGCAGAGATGTGGTGTACCAGCATAAGCCTCACTTCCTTAATGGCCTCCCAGCTCATTTTAGAAGCCCTGACATATGTTACTGCATTTTATGATCATTGTCCACCTGGAAAATGTTGCTCCCAGCATCTCCTCCGTGATGCAGAGATAGCCTGAGAGGAAAATAGTGGTAATGGAGAGAGGAACAGTGGACAATGCAGCACTAAGGACAGAGGTTTGCACAACATGATAAAGGAACTTTACTTAACACATATAGACTGCAGTACCTAACAGCAGAATTTATATTTTAAAAGGTCAATTTATAAAATTTGACTGAATGTGAGTCATAAAGGAAATCTCAAGCAATTTTAAAGATTTAAAATCATAGGAGTATGTTCTCTATCTAGAAAGAAATTAAGCTAAAAATAATTAGCTAGAATATAGCAGCATGTAATTATGAAAAATAATTGGAAAATGTATGTTAGCAAAGTGCTGAACACAAAGTCATTATACAAAATTTAGTTATATTTCTATATGCAAAATCAGAAAAATAAATTTAAAATGATACTATTTGCCATAGCAACACTCACATATATACACATATTTTGGAATAATGCTAATAAATATCAGAATTCTAAGAGAAATTTAAAACATTTTTAAGAGCCATTGATAAGCTATTGTAGGGGAGAAAGAATATTTCTTCTACCCTCTGGGTCCTTCTGGCTGGGCTACAAATTAAATTGACATGAGACAGAATAATAGGAGAAAATCAAACAAAGCTTTATAACATGTATACATGGGAGAGACCCAGGAAAATTGAGTAACTCGCCAGAATGGCCAAGCTGCCAGCTTAAATATCGTCTTCAGCTAAAGACAAAAGAAGGTGTTGGGGGTGGTGGTTTGGGACTTCAAAGGTGAGAAAGGCAATTCGCATGGAAATGGAAAAGCAAATGTTTCGTAAACAGAAATTTGATAAGAATGAGTTTAGCAAGGATCCTCCCAATCTACTGATACCCAGAGTTATCTATGTTGATGGTCTGTCCTGGGGACAGGCCTTCTATCTTAAATTCCTTTAGGCAGTTAGGGGGAAGGTCACAGTTTCTTTCAGAGTCTTTTGTTCTATCAGGGCAAAGAGACACATTTTGGGGTGACCAATTTTGATCCCCACACTATAAATAAATTAAGGCATATTCAGTTTGCAAGATATTTCAAAGATATATATTCTTCTAATACTGCTCTTTAGATTTAGTGCAACTCAAATAAAAGTTTCAATAGGTTTGTGTATGTGTGCATATGCAAATTAAAATTTTGATTCTTAAATTCACACAAAAATGCAAAGGCTTTGGAATAGTCAAGTCATTCATGAAAATGATAAACATTTTTGATCTCCATAAAGGACAATGTTTTTAATCAAAGGTGCTCAGAAAATTTATCTGTACAGAAAATGTGAAAGTTGAATATTACCTCACATCACATATAAATATAAATATCAAGTGTGCTATAGATCTAATTATAAAAGCCAAAATAAATTAATACAAGATACATACATAACATGTCTAGAATGTACTATAGGAAAATATATTCATGATTTTCTGGTATCAAACAATTAATTAATTGGGACACAAAAATCGCTGAAAATAAAAGAAAATATTGATGTACTACATGAAAATTAAAAATCATTAAAGTAGAGAAAAAGCAAGTCCAATGGTGAGAAAAGACTCTTACAACACATGTTACCCACATAAGGAGCATAGTCACTGCATAGGAATGAGTTATAAATAACTCATTGACATCAGTAAGAAAACAATGAACAAGCTAGAAGAAAAAAATTGTCAAGAGACACAGTCAGGTACTTTGCAAAACAAAATGTGCAATTGGCTCACAACACATGAGAAGTGCTTAAAACTCACTTGTACTCAGAATAATGCTAACTGAAATCACAATGAAATACAACTACAGTCATGTGTTGCATAATGATGTTTCAGTCAATGACAGACTGCATACACAACGATGGGTAGACGTGTAGTACCATCTAAGTCTGTCTTTAAGTACGGTAGGGGAGGAAGAAATTTTTCTCTACCCTTCTAGGTTCTTCTAGCTGGTTTAGGAATTAAAATAATGTGAGACAGCTTGACAGGAGAAAAACAAATAAAAGTCTAATAACATGTATATGTGGGAGAAACCTAGGAAAACCAAGTAACTCACTAAAATGGCCAAAGCCCTCACCTTAGATACCATCTTCAGCTAAAAACAAAATTAAACATTGGGGATGGGGAGAGTCACAAACTTCAAAGGGGGAGGATGGCAATTCACAGGTAGGAAAAGAAGCAAATGTTTGGAAAATAAGCGTTTGGCCACACAGAACAGGAAGAACACAGAGGGGAGCCCAACAAACAGGCTTTTCTAGGTCCCTCCCTGTCTACCACCTGGTTCATGTTATGGTAAGGTGAGAGCTTGCTTCCTGAGACAGGATTTTTTATCTAAATTCTTTTAGGCAGTTAAGGAGGAGGTAACAAGAAAAACTTTCTGAGTCTTTTGTTTCTTAAAAACAATCTAAAATAACCCTTGTGTTAAAGAGACACATTTTGAGATGGTAAATTTTGTTCCCCCTCAGTGCACTCAATAATGTTCTCACAATGACAAAATCATCTAATGATGCATTTCTCAGAACATATCCTCATCGTTAAGCAATGAGTAACTGTACTTACCTACTAGCCTGATAAAAAGATTTGAAAAAAAGGGTAGTAGGAAATAACAGGAAAGATAAGGAGCAACAGGCCCTCTCAAAATTATCAGGGGACTATTAATTCATACAATTACCAAAATATCCATATAGTATGACTCAGTAATTCCATTCCTAGGTCTATTTCCAATAGAACTATGTATGTAAAGAGGTTTCTTTAAGATTATTCTAAGCAACACTATTCAGAATACTAGAAATAATCCAAATGTCCACCAATAGTAGAATGGATGAATACTGTTTTGCATATTCATATAGTGAAATACTGTGCAACAATGAAACCAAATAAATATAGCTTCATGCCACAACATGGATGAATCTTACAAGGACAATCATGAGTCAAAGAATATACAAAAGTAGCAGAATTCATGATTCTCAGTCAGAGGCAAAAGTAAGCTCAGCATTAGTTTAGGATTATTAGCTAGGATATTAACTAATTAATAGTTAAGATATTGATTATCTTGGGTAGGAGGGGGAGGGTAATGATTGGCCAGGATCAAGAGGTCACTTCTGAAGTGCTGATAACATTCGCTGTCTTGACCTGGGTGGTAGTTCTACGGGTATTCAGTTTTTTATCTTACAATGAGTTTTACATTTATTTACAGGTACATTTTGCTATACATGTTCTATACTTTAATTTATAAAGTTAAGAAATGTATAAATATAGCAGTTTTATAATGTTGCCATCCAACTTTAGGTATGTGTCTGAGAAAATGGGGGAATTGTGGCTAATGTGGAGGCAAGCTTCTCTCACTTTGCTTTGGAGCACACAGTTATCACAAGTGACTATGTAGATGTAATTATATAGATGGGTGATTAAGGATTGACTAGGGTCTAAAAAAGAGAGAAAAGAAAGTTTCCTGGGAAAATCAACAGACACAGGCAGTCAGATATTGATATGCAGAAAAACATGCAAGCTCAACATCAAAACACCAATAAATAATGACCTTCATAGTGCATGACACAGAGTTGTGGGATTTGTAAGATAGTGTGAGAAGGTAAGAAAAACAAGACCGGAAGAGATCCAGCAGGTGATGCCATATCTGTCAGAGTTCCACATAACACCGCAGACACAGCGCAATTAACAGGCTTTTTTGTTTGCTGCTTTCCAGTAAAACTACCACAATGGGCAGACTTTCAAAATGTTATTTTAAGAAATATTCTATGTACAGGATTCATTAGCACGTAAAAGGAGCAGATACGGCTTATTATTATGTTTAAAAGGAAGAAAAATTACTAGAAGGATATGGGATTTGCAGTCAGACAAATAGCTATAGCTTGTGACCTCGGTCATGTTTCAATAGATTTGAGCCTCGATTTCCTTAACTGTTAAATTGCCATGTTATTTCACATAGATGCTGTCAGAATTCAATATAAACATCTAAGAATTAGTTCAGTGCCTGGCACTTAGTAATATGTAGAACACAGTATATTATTAATTATATTATATATAAATATATGCAATTTATATCTAAATTAAATATATATTTAATTTATAAAACACAATAGTAAATATAAAACAATATTTCATGTGGATGCAATTATCTTTGGTGAGATATCCAGAGGTTATACCTTTTGTCTTGGTCTTCAAAATTTTTAGGTGACACTGCCGTAATATAAGGATAAAGGGGAGTCCCTGCTTAGAGTTCCTCATCTTCCTCGACATGGCAACCACATGTGACCATAACCTCTCTAAATGCAACCACAACCACTTCAAACATCTCCATTTTGGTCTTCTGGATGTCTAGGCCAAGAAAGATCCAGTTAGTACTCCCCCTTCACCAGCATTCTCTGTTTACTGCCTAACTACTTCCTCTATTCTGGGTAATTGATATAAAGATGGTGATACTCTCTATTACACATTCTTCTTTTTTTTTTTTTTTTAAGGAAGCTCATCTCTATTCTCTGGTTGGAACATAGTCTACAGGATAAACCAGCTTTGAGATAGGGTTGGGGAGAGTGGGTGCTAGAAGGACATTGGAGCTGATTATCTTCTGCTGCTTTCTTTATCTTTCTTCCTTTTTTTTTTTTTTGGTGAGGAAGATTGGCCCTGAGCTAACATTTGTTGCCAATCTTCCTCTTTTTTTTCTCCCCAAAGCCCCCCATAACTAGTTGTATATACTAACTGTAGGTTCTTCCAGTTCTTCTATGGAATGCCACCTCAGCTTTGCATGATAAGCAGTGATAGGTCAACGCCCAGGATTGGAACCTGTGAACCCCAGGCTGCCGAAGTGGATGGAGTATGACCACTTAACTGCTCAGCCACAGGGCCAGCCCTTAGACATTATTCTAAGCCTTCCCTACAGGATGGACTTTTATGTTGACAACAGAACCATATTTCACATGAAATGATCTCCCAACATTGAAGCACAGTTCCCCCACAAAATTGACTTTGTGGGTGACCTCTGCTAACCTCTCCAGTTTCATCTTAAGCTACTCTTTTTTGCTATGCCTTGATATATTACACATCCAGGAAAATAAGAGCAAAATGTTTTCAAGAGGTTTACTGGCTAAACTCTGAACTCCAGGGACATTGTTACAAAGACCAGGGGAAAGCCTGCAAAAGAGCACTAGGGTGAGAGACTGGACATGTTAGACGACAAAGAGAAGAGTGGGGTGGGGAGTCAAGTGAAAAATCAGTGTAATGATATGAAATATATTTGGGAAGGTAGGCTGGAAATTTACAGAGACCTGGTAAGTCATTAATAGAAATATGGATTATAATTTCATTGCAAAGGGAAGTCGCTGAAGATTTTAGGCCAAGAACTAACTGGAAGTGATCTTTATAGTTAACGGATAAAAATGCAACAATAATAGAAATGAAAAGAAAAATTGAGAAAATTCTAAAGTAGACCTGAAAATATATGATCTTATCTTGGAGTAGAAGTGAAGGATAGTAGATAAGAGGTTGGAGGCAGAATCAACAAGACTGGTTGAAGGACCGGAGGTGGAGAATGGTGGCAGTGGGGATGAAAACTAAGAACCAGGGGAGACTGCCAGATTTCCTACCTCAGAACTTAACAGCACATGATGTCATTTTATTGAAATAGGGGAAAAAACTAGGAGAAAAATAAAACTTTGTTTCCATTATCCTGACTATTATCTACTTAAACTAATGACTTATTTTATGTCCATCCTTATAAGACCGAGGGCAGGAACGAAGTTTGATGTTCACCACTTGCTATTTATTGATCATTTTTTAAAGATCAAATATTTTTTAAACAAATAAATTCAAAGCTGAGATCTTTCATGTGAACCAAATGCAAATGGAGAATTATATGACTTAAGAAATTTCAGAATAAGTGAAGCAAATTACAAGGATGTCAGACTTTCCCCCCGACATTCTCCATAGTTAACCAGGCTTCCATCATTATATTTAAAGCAAACCATACATTTTTCCTTATGCCTAAAGTGCATCAGCGTTATAGCAGCCCTAAATGATACAGCATTTCTCTTTGGATCCCAATAGCCTTTGAAAATCATTCCTAAGCTACAAAGAACGTTTGATTTTAATAAGAGGATTGTATAATTCTATTTACATGATGAAATGAGCACATGTATTTAAAAAACTAGACAATTGTATTATTACCCACTTAATTCATCTATTGATATTTGTGCAAGGAAACAACTAAGATTCCCTCAAATTTATTGGAAATGTAGTTTAAAAAATTCCTTACGAAAGTGATAATGTTTAAGATTATAGCAGTACTTTTCAAGTTATAATTTCAAAGGAAATAGAGTGACTTCTATGCACATACTTATATTTTATGTAGAGAATATCAGGAAAGACTTAATATAAAGTGGATTTTTGCCTTGAAAATCATATAATGAACCGTAAACCTGGTGACCCTTTAGATAAGTAGCACTGATACACTTTAGAGACGTTCCATGGGACAAGGAGACCCACAACCAGGAAGGCCTGGATCTGCCTGGATTCAGTCCTTAGTCTTTAACACAGGAGAGATCTTTCCAACTTTCAAATTGCTTCCTTGAAGTTAGAAAATAATGAAGATTTTAAAAGAAGTTTTCTCATCTTAAATCCATTTTTAATGTTTTTACTTTAAAATATTTACTCCTTTTTATGTAACATCTCAGATCTAAAGAATAAAAGTGACAAAGGTTATTTTATCCAATAAAGTGGCTTATTATAATATTTCGTCACTGTTAGGTTAAACTAATCGGTTTATATCAAGCAAGTGCTTCATTGTCAATACTTGACAATTTTCCAGAATAATTTTCATTTTCAAGTATATTGCCTCACTGTTTCCATAAATTAAAAAGAAGTTAGATGATGTGTCCCAATTGTTAATTAAAAAATATACTCCCTAAGCTTTTAAAATACATAGTAAATACAGCATCATATACGCAATATATTTTATAATACTAATATTAAATATACAATAGATATAAAAGATAGCAAATATGCATGCTGCCACCACTACCGTAAACTGAAAAAAAGACAGATGTATAAAAGCACAAGAAATCTCAATAAAGTATATTTTAGAGAGTTTTAGGGCAATTTTCATAGCTAGAGCTATATTTATATTCTCATATAAATTAAAAACTTATTCTGAAGACTAGTTGACTCCAGGTAACCTTCACAATGGAGGTTCTGGAAGGCACATGAATGACGGAAATCATCAGCATATGAAGGAATGTTTCCCTTACCGTCCATATTGTGCAAGGCTGGGTTCTGTTTCATTTTATCATTCCACAGTCATTCACTTCTGACCTCAGTCCCAGCGTTTTCCTTTCTGACTTGTTCATCAAATGGTTCCTGGCTTATGCCAGCTGCCCAGGTAAAAATCAAATCCTGCTCTCAAATATGTCTTCTACCTAACTCTTGGGAGAGTTCTTCTCAATTTAAAATGCATGAGAATCACCTAAAGGCCTTTTTTTTTTTTTAAGATTTTATTTTATTTTTTCCTTTTTCTCCCCAAAACCCCCCAGTACATAGTTGTACATTCTTCATTGTGAGTCCTTCTAGTTGTGGCATGTGGGATCCCGCCTCAGCGTGGCTGGACGAGCAGTGCCACGTCCGCGCCCAGGATTCGAACCGACGAAACACTGGGCTGCCCGCAGCGGAGCGCGTGAACCCAACCACTCGGCCACGGGGCCAGCCCCTAGAGGGCTTTTTAAAGCACTGATTCCTCGGCCCCATGCCCAGAAATTCCTATTCAGCGGGTCTGGAGTGAGACCAGAAAATGTTCATTTCTAACAAACTCCCAAGTGACGCAGATCCTGCGGCTCTGTGAACCGCACGTTCAGTACCACTGTCTCGGGTGATATAAACGGTCACCCAAAATCTATTCGAAGTTCAAAATGCAGCCAAGCCTGCTTTCCTCCAGTTCCAATACATTAGCTACTCACTGTATACAGAAAAAGCAATCATTTATTGTCCGGTTTTTGATAGCCATGAAATAAATAAATTGAATAACTGATGATTTCACTAGGAAAGCGCAATCTGTTTGGCCAAACCAAGCAGCTTAACAGTGTTAACCTTCTGACTGTTCCAACCAACTAAGTGACTTCAGTTGGATAAAAGAGTCATGGGTATGAAGAGTTCCAAGAGTTTATTCTTACTGGCCCTCAAACGCTTATAAATTAAACATACTAGTGCTTTTTTCTCTCTAGATAATTTGTGTGTTTGTTTCTGTTTTAGGCAAAACAGCAAGAGTAAGAACTTGCTCTGGAAAAATATGATGCTTCTTTGAAGTTAATTAGCACAATTGAGGCAACAACGTTTCAAGTCCTTTTTTTCCATCTTCCTCTGGACTCCTGCCACTTGACTTGAAGCATTTCTCTCTAAAATGAGAGGTTAACAATCCAGACTTCCTTCTAGTACCAAGGAAAAATTGTACCAATGAAGTACACGAATCTATATCTTTAACTTTAGAGACTGCAGTTATCAATTTAAAATGCAAGTTAGCTTTGCTAGACAACCACATTCATCACATTTAAGAACGTAATACAGAGGAGACGCACAGGGGCTAATATCTTATCCTAGATTGTGTTTAAACTTGTCAAACAAACTCTCTTTGCACAGCACGTTCTTAGGAACTAGGCCTCTCCATGTTGTAACCATCAGGAAGGAGACTCACACTTTGGCATTCCAGGGGTAACAGAATATTGGTGACATTTGTCATAATGATGACATTACATTATGTCAGTGACAAAAAGAGAACTAAATAAAGCCTCTACCGTGGAAAAAAAATGAGAGATGATTATTACCTATAATCAAATGTACTATCCAACAGAGAAAAATGAATTATGCAATAAAATAAAATAGCTTGTTTTATAAAATATACTGCAAATATTCTTTATTTCTAAAGAAATAAAACTTTTTTAATGAGTTTAGTAGATTAGGTTATTTTGTTTAATGTTTGACTCAATCAGTGAAATAGAATTTTGCCAGGTAGTTTTCTGATTCTATGTCAAAACAGTGATTTGTTAACTGGTCTTACACAAGACAAATATCTTTGAAACATTTTTATGTCTAGATATTACATGGAGCTTAGTCATAGCTGAGTTACTATTTTTTAATTTTCCCAGATATATCAATGTGATTTTATTGTGTGATGTATGTTTTGCTTTAATTTTATTTCATTTTTGTAAAATAGTGCTAGGCATACGTAAGTTTATTTGAATCTCTATATGCCAGCATTAGAGTGTACAATTTGTAGGATTCAGCTTGTGGGATTTACAAAAAAAGGGAAAGCAAAGGTTGTATGAAAGAAGGCATATATGAAAAGAAAGAAAAAACAGTGAAATCTGTTACATACTTATAAGCCAAAACTGTCCTCAGGGAAGTTCAGCTTGTTTTGCGTCATTTCAGCACCTCTCCTGGGAAAGAGCCAGTCCGTGCAAGGTAGCCCCCGGCACGCTATCCTTCAGAGGCAGTCATTCTTATCCTTAACTGCGCTATGCGTCTGGGAAAAGGCAATAATGGAAACAGGCTTTAGAATAAGGGAAGTAAAAACAACCCAACTAGATGTGAGTCCCGAATCCACCCGTTACCAACACTGCAAACTTGAGGAAAGCGCTCAAGTTCTCGAAGCTTCAGTTTCCATCTCGTGAACCACCTAAGCTTTCCTGCATTTTTTTGTCACTCCATATTTTATGTAGCACTGGAAAAGTTATGTTTTAGTTCTCGGATTAAAAAGAGAACGGTACAGGAAGCTACCAGAGTGAGGACACATAGAAACATGTTACTTAGATGTTAGCTTGAAAAGAAGAGTGTGTAGAAAATTTTTAATGACTTCAAGAGGTTCTTTGTCAGGTATTTGTGGATTGACTTTCTACTCCTTGTGAAGATCCATTTAAATGGCAGAGAATTCATGAAAACTAACAGCACTAGAAATCAATAGAAAAGGGGATTTTTGCTTGTTTATTTTTAATCAGATATATTTAGGCAATCTTATGAAATACACTTTGATATGTTCAAATAAATGCATTGTGGAAAGAATTTAAAAATACATATTAAAACAAATTAGACATGTAAATAATGTCTTGAAAAGAAAATTATATTTAAATGGGGGATCAAGGAGGGCTATTGTTTTACTTTTATTGCTCAGATTTCTTAGAAAAAGAAAGTATTCAATAGTATTCACATAATTTAAATTCACTCTTAATTAAAAAGCAGATGTAATTTCACTGAGGGGTGGATGAGAGCAGGGTGTCCGAGCTCACACATCCTGCAGGTGCTCCGGGGTGACTCCACAACCACATCTGCATTTGGGTCAGCACTACTCCTGTTTCCCCATGGTTCAGCTCTTACCTATGTGTTGGAACCAGAGGCTGGGGGTGGAGAGAGGAGGATGGGATCTGTCTTTTCATCACTTTCCTGCTTTCTTCTTACACTCTATCGTTCTTACTCACTCTGCTGCTTCAGGTTCTTCCAGGATCAGGGTGTAGGAATTAGGCATAATAGAAAAAAGAAAAATAACGTCATTCATGGGTTTCTCTTGGCTGTTGGCTACTCACTGCCATAGCAGAACAAAGGCTGAGTGTTTCATGAGAAGATCACTTTTCCCCGGGAAAGTCTGCATCAAACTGATTCAGAAGGATCGATCACTGGTATCATACAGATCCGCTCGCCAAATTGACCAGCACTTGCTCCCTCTTCTTCCACTGCCATCGCAGGGTGGTTCAGGCAGTGGACTCCAGCCTTCATTATTCTCAGGACAAGAGGTGGGTACCTATTTTCACATATGTCTCCACACTCCTGGGACTCCTGTGAGTCTCACAAGAACTCTCTATGCCCTGCTCTAATGGTAGCATGGGGCAGGGCTCAACTTCTATACCATAACATATGCATGAGAGTTCACCCCTCCTTCTTGGAGCCATCAGGAATGTCTTTGTGTTTCTTTCACTGACTCCTACCAATTTGGCTGTGAAGGAAGAAGTATCCTTAAGTTTGGAAACATTATAGCATCCTGAATTCCTACACAATCTCTTCGATTAATCAATACTCTTCTACAGAATCTGTAAGTTGTGTCGGCTATTGGGAGTACGTGTGCTGGGCTGCTTTTCCTGTCTTCACTATGCCCTGAAGGATGCATCTGGCTCTGCCACTGCTCTTAAATGTGCGGGGCTATACCCATTATCTTCAGGTTTGGAGCCTCAACCAACAACTCAGAGACAATATGAAAATTCCCATTCAAATTTGTTCCCATTATAAAGCTTGATGACAGGAAAGTGTTAATACACTGTGCAAAAGTTGGAACTGAGAGAAACAAGTAGACATAAAAAGAAATGTAAGTGTACTAACATCCTTTTTCTAAAAGGTAGGGTAAAAAATGGATATTACTAAAATTAGTAGACTAACAGAGTTTTAAGCATATGATAAATTAATGGTTACAGAAACAGATATTTGGAATCTGTTAACATGGTTGCCTTTGGAAACTACCCAGGGTATTGGGAATTAGGAAGACTTATTTTCATATCCTCTTGAATTGCCTCAAAGGCAGCTGTGCAGCCATCCAGACTTGGTGTGTACGTCTGTGCGTATGAGCGTGTGCATCAGAAAAGTTGACTAATCAACTGATATTGTCAGATATTGGGTCATATTTCCTGCTTTAATCAGATATTGAGTCAACTCTCCTCAGATACAGGGAGTGGACATGAATATACATAAAAGATGATTTTTTTTGTTTAAATATACCAATGTCATTCTTAGTAAGGGAGATATATCCATTCTTCATTTTTTTAGACAAACTTTTTAAAGTGCTCTTTGTTTGCCAGACAGTAAAGATGTAAAGATTATTAGGGCACACTCACTATACTTTAGGAAAATACAATGCACAAAAGAGTGGGATGTGGCTAACAAAGTTTTCATAGTAAAATTTAGACAATTTCTTTAACATGTAGCAATTGTTTTACTGGGACTGTTGAATAAGTAATTTAGATCTTTTCCAAGTTTCTTCAGAAAGAATAAATGGAATTTCTGATTCAAAACCATAGATTTTGATTTACAAGATTTAACTTCTTTTTAAAAGTCTCATACAATTTTATATTAAAAATATCAGTATTGATTAACTCCCGACTATGCATACTCACATGCTCACATTAAGAGAAAATAGTTTTTGAAAATAGTGTTATGAATTATTATTTTACTGTGCTCAAAACACAGATGTTCATCCATGGCTCACAAGAATGATTTTGAAGCTTCAAGATTATGAACTGCTCTGATCCTGGTCTGTGCATGACTCTGGCAAAACTCTTTAGCTACTGTAGTTAAAATGCCTAGACTGCTCTTTCTCCCAGAGGCAGAGAAGTCATTAAAATACTACTGCCTTCCTCCCAACCTTTCCTTCCAACGACAAGGAATACCTATTGCATCCACCCACTCCGCAGGGCATCCTGTCTGCATTTGGCCACTAACTTAACTCTTAGTTAACACTAGATTCAAGCCATGTTCTGATATTGATATTTCTGACAACCAAAGGGAGAACCTTATGACATTTTTTTTTTGCCAAAGCCAATTTCAAGTAATTAAGAACTCCTGTGAACAGCCAACCCTGCTCCGTTATTGCTTCTCTTCTCATGAGAACAGAAAAACAACTTCCCATTTCATGCACTGCACTTCAGCATATTTATATATATATTTACATAATGTATATTTACATATATATATTTTTCTTTTTGAATAGAATCAGTACCTAATTTTCTTTTTTAAACATACCAAAAAAGTCAGAATATATACAACCAGGAACTTTGCTATGTTCTTATAATTGTTAGATAACATATTTCAATTAATAAATATTTATTAAGTGCATATAATATGCAGGAATTCTAAGCATTTGATTATATCTGTGCATAAATGTGAATAGATTTCTATCTTTATGGAGCTTATATTTTAGGAAAGAGAGTTAGACAATAAAAATATATAGTGAATGAATTATCTAATATTAATAAATATGAGGACAAAAAAGTTTATGACTATACATGGGATCAAGATTGTCAGGGGCTTGGAGATGAAGATCATAATCTTAAGTAGGATGATCTGGTAATTCTCCCTGAAATGATGAAATTTGAGTAAAGATTTAAGAAGGTAAGTGATTTAGTCATATGGATTTCTGGGTTCATTCCAGAAGAAATGAATAGCAAATGCACAATAATTATGGTGGAACCAAAGAGGCCAGTGTGGCTGGAATATCTTGGTGGGGGTGAGGGTAGGAAGAATAGGAAGTGAAGTCAGAGAGTTAAGGGGCAGTCGGGGGGACCAGGTTATTTAGGGCTTTATAGACTGCAAGGCTGTGGCTTCTATTCTGAATGAACTAGAGACTTTAATGGAGAAAGACAATTCCTCTGCCCTCTGGGTCCTTCTGGCTGGTCTCAGTATTAAATTGACATGAGACAGAATAACAGGAGAAGATTAAACAAAGTTTAACATGTATACATGGGAGGGACCCAGGAAAACTGAGGAGCTCAGCCAGAGTGGCCAAACTTCAATTTAAATACCATCTTCAGTAATGACAAAGGAGGGAATTTGGGGGTAGTGGTTCGAAACTTCAAAGGGGAGGGAGGCAATTCACATGGACATGGAAAAACAAACATTTGGTAAATAGAACTTTGAAAAGAGTGGGCCTAGCAAGGACCCTCACAGTCTACTGATACCCAGAGTTATCTATGGTGATGGCCTGTCCTGGGGACAGACTTTCTATTTTAAATTCTTCTAGGCACTTAGGGGGAAGGTCAAAGCTTCTTTCAGAGTCTTTTTTAAAAAATATTTATTTATTTAATTATTGATTAATTGATTGATTGATTGATTGAGGAAGATTAGCCCTGAGCTAACATCTGCTGCCAATCCTCCTTTTTTTGCTGAGGAAGACTGGCCCTGAGCTAACATCCATGCCCATCTTCCTCTATTTTATACGTGG